>NC_143197.1:6103152-6407934 GCF_051530095.1 Phoenix dactylifera
ACGAACAAGCAAAGTGTAAATCGAAGTACAAGCAGGGCACAGGAAGTCAAAAGGAGAAGAAAAATACAGAGTCAAATATTAAACATAAAAATGTTTCAGTGGACAACTGATTAATTTGATTATGTTGCTCGAGGTATCATTGTTAAGGAATCATGAGTGTGTGCACTAAATATTATTGCCCTCCTAGCATCAACGATATTGGGCTGACAATATTGATACTAATTTAACTCAAAAACTTTTTGAAAGACTCTCACATAAGCTGTCAAAACTGCTTAGTAAGAGGATGAAAAGATGTCATGGTAAATTACAAAAGTTTGAGTAGAGTTGAAAACATATATTAGCAACATAAATGTCCTACGCGAAGACCAATTATGTGTTGTGTATACCTCCTCGAAATCCCCTTTCTACAGTTCTACCATAACTTGCACAGAAACCCAGGTACCCAACCTTTATCTGCTCAATTAAGAATAAGGCAAGTTTACGATCATGCCTACTAGGAGAGTTGGTGCAAGAACTTATTTTAGCCATTTTTCATTAATCAGGGATTTGAATCATACATGACAATGATGATTGCTTACATTTTCCAACCACACGAGATTACAGACGTTTGGGCCTCTATAGTATCTTAAGCACCAGATTGGAACTCTATTAAGCATAGAAATTTTAGCTAATAAATAAGCATGCAAAACATACTCTAACTTCTTGACGGGAAGCCTCAGACAGATATGTGTTGATTGTTGGAGAAAGCCGATCAGAGTATTTAGGAGAAGTAGGTCCTTCACCATCAGGGCTCCGAGAACTACAGCTCATCAGCATGCTGTCTGCTGGTCTCTTGTGCTGTGATATAAAACATATGGTAACAGCTTAACAACTAAACAAGGATGCAGCCATGCCACCATCAAAAAAAGGATATTCAAGACAACTAATTAAAGCAAACGTATTTGGACCATAATTACAGATAAAAATAAAGTAGTGCTTGGCAAGCATGTCTCCAAATCAGTTGAGTGTGCGAAACAAAAGGGGACAATTTATGATGACTCAGCTAATTCAGTAGAGACAAGCTCATGGAGACAAAAAGCTGTTTAAAATCAACTATGTTACGCAATAATATTTGAGGATCACCAGACTCGATGCGGACCACTTTGTGCGGGTTGAGGGAATTACTTCCTTCTCCCCAGCAGATCAAATGACCAAGAAAATGTATACGACATCAACACTCTGTAGTTGTTCGATCAATCGACCATACCTAATAATAATAATAATGATAACAATAATAATGATAACAATAATAATAATAACAATATTGACAGTGATGATGATAATGATGATGATGACAATGATGAAGACCAATATAATAAGATATTGTTTGAACTTTGAAGACAAACCTCAAAATGTACGAGACACTCTTCTAGGAGCTTAAAGAATAATCCGGTTCGAGCAATACTTTGTTGCCATGCCTTGACAAGGGATGCATCATCCAAATTCCTTATGATTTGCAAAATGACAATTAACACTTCACGTTTTTCAACAGCATTTAAATTATAGAATACTGGCATCTCATCTAATATCTGCAATTCAGCAAACAAACATATTAGAGAATTCAAATTCATTTTGTTAGCAACAACAAATATGACAAAATAAATGGCTGAATTACAAAATCTTCATCAATTTGTAAGCAATTAAAAAAAACATGTTCTTGTCTTTTCCTTTTAAAAAATGAGCATTTATTGTCAAATGTTAAAAGCCATCCATATAGAACAGGAATAATTAAAAAGCATGTTTATCCAACTTGCACCATGGAATATGTTTTCATCTTACATTCATATATAGGCTACTGGATGTAAGAATTGAAGAATGGCAAATATGGCAATGAGAAAGACATGATACATCTAGTCGGACAATAACTAGCAATATATCCCCAAAGCCCAGTGCTATGCAAGCATCTGAATCCTTGCATGAGTTTTTATAGCGGTGCCAAATTATAACAGAAAGGGTATTCCGTCCATGCATATATGCTGTCAATTTTCCTTGTGCATGAGACTATATAGGAGCGGCTGAGAAAATGCTGACAGGAGTTCTACAACCTACACAAGGATTCCATAAGATATCATTAGCATTATCTGCATCCCAAGTTGAAAAGCATGTCATCATATGCTTACACATTCTAATACCACGGGATGTATGGAGACATCTATGGTGTTCACGCTGAACTTTTCTCATGAATCTGTCCCTCATTTTCATCGAAGTACATCAGATATTTTTGATATCTCTGTGATGCAGCTGTAAAGGCTTGTATATCATTTTGATGTCTTGGTTTATGATCTTTGTTATTTCTCCTTGCGACAAAAACACTTATAACCATAATCATAAGCAATATAGCTCTCTACATTTCACTGCATGATCATTTGATTGGTCTTCCCCTTCCTGCTTCTCAACCCTTCAATACATACTCAAACTCCTATCCTTATTGGATCCTCCTTGGTTCTTTGGATGTGTATCTGGTCCAACGCCTATACATTCTTGAAACCCTTCATGTTATTTAATTTACTTTGTTAAATTAAATAATAAACTCGCAGTCTTACATTCTTACTAGTTACTACCCATCCACCTTAGCATTCAATTTACTACGACATTACGCATACATGCTAGGTTCTTTTTATCATAATCATACCCCAGAGCTTTGAAAAATGCATGCAAAAGATCTCAACTAACGGAGAATCAAAATAGGCAGAAGCACAGAATAGGTCATACTTCAAATTATGCCTAAGAAGATGAAGTACATTCAGAAAATCAAGGTAGTGGATTTTCAGTCCAAAAATCTCAAATTTGCCTTTTCTTCATCCAACAGGTTAAAAATGAGTGTTAAAAGAAAAACAGAAAAAAGAAAAAGAACTTTAAAGCAAATATTTGTCATGCAAACTTTTTGCTCATAAATCAAATATTGCAGGCATAAATCTTGATTAGAGACTGAACATGCATAGTTATGTAGGATGCAGAAATTAGATAGAAAAAGATATTTACATAAAGCAAGAAAACATCATTTTGTTTACCTGTCCAATAAGAGGAAAATATAACTGAGCAATGTACAATCTATCATCAGGTTTTTGGTAACGAGAGTCAAATTCATGCTTGCACATAAGGACCACCAAGATACGAGCTGCCTGCATTCATGAAAAAGAAAAAGAAAAGCAAAGAGGAAAATTTATGTTAAATCCTAGCAATGCAAAAAAGAAAAAGATGTACCATATAATAATTTGTATTTAATAAAATGAAAATACAAAATATGATCTATAAAGATCGCATGATTTATTAGAGATAAATGGCTCACTTTTGCCCGTTGCGATACATCATCATGATCCAAGGTGAGGAAAATCTCCTGAATTAGAACTGATGAAAGATAATTCCTGTGAAAGAAAGGAAGATTTTGAATGAGAACTATCATGAAATAACTGCTTTCTCCAGGGTCTCCAGATATGACGTTTCGAAGATGATAGCGGACATTAGATATAAATTAGTTGGTCTTAGAAATAACTCAACTTTCTTAGAAAACTGTATCTAAAACAAGGAGACAGAGAGAATGGTGAAGCCAAGTAAGTTGTCTTTGGTGATAACTGGGAGGAAAATCAAAATCATTAGGTTCATCAATTATGTATTCATATGTGCATAGAAGATGTTCAAACGAAACTAAGAAGTATGATTAATGGAATGAGATATCTGGATACCCCTATTTCTGCTTTCATTTGCCTCGAGTATCAAGAAAGATGAGTTCATTAATTTTATTAACATTGAAACAGACAAAGGGAAGGAAAGGGTTTTAACTACTTTTAATAAACTACAGAATTAGTTTGTTGGGACCTGGAATATGACATTTCCATTTCCGGTAAGCTTCCTAGCTTCAAGCATCCTTCTAGTTGACCAAGCAAATTGCAATACGATACATTAAGCATTAACATTACCAACAAGCCTTGTCTCAACCATTTCAGCTGAAAAATTAACGGATCTCAACTTACTCAAATGAACATCTCTCTCTCTCTCTCTCTCTCTCTCTCTCTCTCTCTCTCTCTCTCTGTGTGTGTGTGTGTGTGTGCATACTTGGATACATAGACAAAAATAAATGTGCATAAGCATGGACATAGTATGGATGCAATCAGGTTGAGTAAACCTGGATCTATTGGGTTTTTTTTGGTGGAACAGAAGAATCATATCATCCTAGTGTAAATACAACCACAGGCATCGGCATAAATGATACCATACCCAATGCAAACCTAACCATACCCATAGTTAAGAACCATGAGTTGGGCATGTCTCCTGTGTCTAAGAGCAAACCTTTAATTAGGATGGACATGGATCTCACAATATTGAATCAAGCCTAATTGATCAGACCCAAAAACAGACCTCATATGAGCCAACAAAATTGGTTCAAAATGTACAGATATTGCATCTTTGACTTAGACCCCAACCAAGACTGTCCAGAAAGAGATTTGACATGAGAAAGACCCAAGCGATGCATAAGATCTGGGTCAAAATCTTACAAACTAAATTCTAGTTTGGACCATGTCTGCTAGTTTGGGCCATGTCTAGCACAAGCTGGTCACAAACCCAACCTGACCCATTTACAGCCCTAATAGAGTAGATAATTAATAATCCTCAACATTTTTGCCCTTTGTTGCAGGTCATTGCACTACGTAAGAAGAATTTAAACATGGACATACAGTTAACGTACCAAAGACTTGTATACACGAAATTTGACTAAATGAGAAGAATATTTCCTTCTATTTTCTGCATGATAAATTAATTCAAAACTGTGAACATATTTTACTTCATTATGAGCCCTTGGGTGCTCATACTAATATAGGAGCACCCTGTAATTGTGAAACGATCATCCTATGGCACAGGGAAGCTAATGAACAAAAGTATCAGGATTCAATATATCAACTGAATGCAAGATGTAACTGGAAGAATAGTCAGATAAATCAGACCTATCTGAAGGATCTCTCCCAGGCATTTCCACGAAAAGATCATGATCGCATATTATCTGCAAAAAGGTCAGCTTGCAGTCATGCAGGACTGCTTGGCAAACTCCAGCAAACTTGTCCATATATAAGGAAACCTGCAGCAAATCAAATAAATTTGATGTATATAGGCATGTTGAAGTTGAGAAAGGCCAAGCAATCTAATCTAGAAAATTAGGTATCGAGTTCTCCTAGTTATTTATCGACAATCATGGCCTAACAGCGAACAGATTCAGATGACAAAATTTAGCTACAGGAGGATAGTTTGAACAACAATAATATTAGTAGAAGAAAAGGAATCCAAGAAATATTTACAGCATTCCATGGACCTGGAGAGAACAGAACTTTTGTGATGCAGACATGGTAGAATTCAAGTAATTGCATATGAGCAGGGTCAAGATGGAAGCTTAAGCATTGCATAATGACTGTTCGACAAAATGAAACCAAGATTGATACCTTGCTCAGATGAAATACATGCTAAGATTGAGGTACTGGAATAAGCCCATTAATTATGTACCTAAGATATAACTTAACGCCTTGCAAGCAAGATGACATCCTTGACATGATATTAAGCCATGTCCATTCCCTTCTTTCTCATAAAGAGAATTGAGAAAACCCATCAACAACAACATTATTGTAACAGATACCATCACTTGATTTAAATCCACACCACATGATCAACACATGAATAGCTTGGTTGATTAGCTCTTTTCAAAGCACAAATGCTGTTCCTAAAGCATGTAGGCTTCATAATATGATAAAGGTTATAAATTCACATAAAAGCTAAAATAGTACCAATTAATTGTGACAAAGTTATTGTTTGTTTCCAATCCAATGTCATTCTCAAAGAAACATTGGCGAACAACACATTTAGCAGCTTAGCATAAAACCAAAAGTACCCCTAAGAACATTTAATGCCAAGGAACAGTTAAGATGGAGTCAACATACCAGTTCAAACACTTGGCGCGGCTCAATTATTGATAACAGATCGTAACAAAAGAAAGCCAGGCTACTATTCAAGCGTTTGGCTAAGCTCATACCCTTCTTGCAGCGCTCGTGAACCTCTGTCAGAAGGCAATCATAAAGCTGCATGATACATCGAAATACGCCTTCCTTTAACTGCAATGGTGGAATATCTTCACCTAGAGGAAAGAAATGCCAGCCTTATAAATTCAAATGGAGGAACCTTTTCCCATTATTAAAACCTCTTCACTCATGCACACATCGTGTAAATGAATTTTACAAGCATTTTGGGCTTGAGTGATAATTTTCTTTTTTAAGTTAAACGGATGTATAAAATTTTTAAACTGTATGTCAACTTTTATATCTGAACGGTGATATTCAGATTCTAAAGTGGCGAAAATGCCAAATTAATACATTAAACAAACAAGAAAGTTAAGAAAAAAATAAAGCACTGCATTCTTCATGTCTTCAACATATAGTCAAAAAAATACTTGTCAAGATCAAAACTAGCACCAAAAGATATGACAGCAAAGTAATCACAAACTAGACAACGCTGTAACTTATGGGTTATTAAGAAGTCCAAGTTAACATTTACACAACAAATAAAAATGCAAGGTCTAGCTACCATTCAAATTTAAGTCTGCCCACTCATGCATGCATAAAAGACAAACCATGCAATAGTGTTACAAGTATGGTGCAAAAGTTAATCATCATGTATCAGTCCTACTGGCCCATAGCGGCTAGTATGGTATAATGAAAGTCAGGACAAAATTCAAGCGGTTTGAAAGGATGAATCCTTCCTCAAGACCTCTCTTTTCTTTTCTTTTCTTTCTCTTTTTTTTTTTTTTTGGGGGGGGGGGGGGGGGGGGGGGGGGGGGGGGTGCAGCACGTGGGGAGGCATTGGAAGGGGGTGCATTCTTCAAAAATTTATGAGATTGCTTAGTCTGGGCTAGAAATTTTTGAATCATAGAAAAAACTTAGCTAGTTGTTGATTCAAGGATTCCGCAATAATAGTATAGATTTAAGTTTAAATCAAGACCAGACTCAATGTTGCTGTTATGGGAAAGTAGTTAGTTCTGATACACTAAACCAAACTCGACGTGTTCAATCCAATGGGTTCGATTTTTCTTTTGCTATAGGGTGATGAAAAATCATAGAGTCCCCAAGATAAACTAATATTCCATTGAAACTTTATCTTAGAGTATTATTATGTAATGTGGAAACAAAAGAAAGAAAACTCTTGTGATAACATAGACAAGTGTACATCTATAAATCTAGGTTGTTGCTTAAATATCCATTTAATCATCAAAGCTTCAACTGCTATTCAAATGTCCATCTAGATTTGCAAATGAGGACTTGTACAGAAGATCCCCTTATATAGTCTCGAATTTAAGGTTATAATGGCATTAATTATCATAAGGCTTTGTTGATAAAGAAAATTTTTAAAAAGACAACTTGAATAAACATAGCGCTACCTATAGGAAGATTGTGATCGAAAAGACAGCTTTGTTCTAAGGCCATTGATTTAACAATAAGCTCCAAAAAGAACCACGCCATTGCCAACACATCATCATAAACTGGTCCAACACGGTAGCCTTTTGCCTGGAAAGAATAAAAACGAAACAATCGAAAAAGAGACAAACAACAAGATGGTCACAACAAAAGCTCTAACAAGGAGCAAATATTTTTTCAATAGAATGAAAGCATCACTTGCGACATATATCCAGAAAACACGACTTGAGAAATGCAATAAAAACGTAACTTTATGTACAACTCAATAGAATTATAATAAAAATATGTTTGTTAAATTAAAACAAGCAAATTTTTGATGGTTGAACACTACCAAAGTGGTTCTTATATTCTAGAAACTAAATGAAGTTAATTGTCGGTGTTTCCCAACAAAATAGGTCCTATGATCCATTGCAAATGTACCATAATGTGAGAGCGTGATTATTAAACGAAATCATATTTTTTGAGAAAATCTCTTCATTCATATATGATCTAAAGAAATGAAGGATTTTGGTTATCTCATAGAGGACCTCACAATGAATAAAAAAGAGTGCAATTCCAGTTACATGCAGAAGTTTTCACAAATTGCAAATACATAAGAATCTCGGACAAAATGAACCAGTCCACAATTGTAAAAATTAATTAGGGAATTTTTCAAAAAGAAAAATAAGTTGGTTTTACTATTGCAACTTTGATACATGTTTTCTTTATTTTGCATGAATGAGGCCTTTTTAGCTGCCAAACAATAATGCCCTCAATCCCTGTCATGCTGGCATACCCACCCCATGCCACACTTGGCAATGGTATAACAAAGGTTGCACGAGTCTTGTTGATCAATTGCACAAGCTTGTTAACTGACTCAGAATTAACACTGAGCAATTTTGTAAGAGAACTTGCAGGCTTGCACAAGTTCTGAACATAGGTTGCATAAATTTCCAACTACCGGACCAAAAGCACAGGTGGGTGGCAGAGGGTGAGGGCATTTCTGTTTAATGGCGAAAAAACATTTTCACTACAAAAAAAAAAGGTATAACAAAGTAGCAATAGTAAAACCTACTTTTTCTCGGGCAAAGTCCTCAATTGACTCATGTGCGCTACAAATTAACATATAATCTTCTAGGCAGATTGTCAAAGTAATGGATCTATACTGCAGAATGAAAAATAATCAAGAAGCCCTTTCCCATCTTAATATTGATAGATATAGAAGCATATTCCATATAAACCAACTGTAAAAGGATATAAGGCTAGTGCTTACCTTACTCCGAGCCAAGCTACCCCAAACTGTAGATAAACCAGGATAAACTGGTGCTTGCCGACCACCGAAGTCATCAAAAGCATAATCAACATAGTTAACAAGAAAGCGATTTCTTTCAGCCCCATCAGAGGACTCTTGTTGCACCCTGCAAGACATAGTAGACTGTGAAGAAAATAAAAGCAATTCTTTACATGCAAAACCAATAATGATATGAAACAGGGTACAGACACAACTGACAGGAGAATCTGGTTACTAGACATTTGCACTAGTTCTTAGATTTGGAAACCTCACAGAACAAGATACTTTATTATTAGAAAAGTGTAACTCAAATAAACATATTTAAAAGCATAAGCAATATCAGAAGCCAAGTTTGTCAATTTCTGGTATTTGGTTAATTCTAAGATCTATTTACTAGCCCAATTAATGATATATTGGCTAAAACTTTGTTTGAAATTTATATATTATGAATAAAAAAGGTGAAGCTAAAGATGTTAATGCTGTGACAACCCTAATTACATAAAAAATCACATATTGCTTACACAAGTGGGATTTTTGTCTATTAGACATTTTCTGACCTCTTTGAATAAAGGTTGGCTATTTCCCTGTATTTCTTTTATGAACAAAAGGTGCCGGACGTCCATGACAACCATAAGAACAATTACTGGCCTAACATTTTTGGAAAAATGCATCTATAATATAGTAAGTTGACCATGAAAAACAAACTTTGTCCCATCTATGTGAGGTAAGCATCAAGAAATATAGTAAAAGGTATTAACCAAGATATTTACCTGGTTAGAATATTGACCATAGCTCGAAATGCTGCAACCTGCAAGAAAAGATGGCATTGACAATGAAGGATAGAGGATAATACATAGCTGAACATCAACAAATTACGAGAAGAAATGACAAGATATAAGTAACTTGGCAGATGAGGTTTTAGTAAAAGAATAAAATTCAAGAAAATATAATTGAGCTTAAAAATTAAAAAGCGAGACAGCTTCATTGACACGTAAAAGCCTGAGCTAACAACAAAACCTGAAGGGTTTCACCACCATCACCAATGAGATGTAGAAGCATATTAAGAATTGGTTGGAGAAACTGCAGCAAAACAGTTGACTCAACATTCTTCAAGCTGTTGATAGCCTGCATATGAATTCCTTCTTCAGTTATTCAACAATATAATAGAATCATAATTTTTTTACTAGATCATCCACTCAATTGTAGATTGAATGCAAAGATACCATTAACAACGCACATACTTCTCTTGCATTTTTCTTGAACAGCAATTGGCATCAAAATGGAAAATTAGCAGCAGTCCCCCAGCTAAAAATGTTATTTGTAACAATAAAGCAATATCCAATGATTACGAGTAGACTATGAATTCTTTTTCATAATTATTCATAATAAGGGCCACCTCCAATGTTGACCTAATAATGTTAATTACTTTGAAGTGCTTAAACTTTAGAAGCCCATGATGAAGTCAACTTAATATTAATCAAATGCATTTGGATAATATACCACTTTAAGAACATCCTTTTCACTTTCCTAGCCATTGGTAATGAGAACAGAGCAAGACTCAGCCTTCCCACGTTTCCATTGAATGAGGCTTTGTTTCCCATTTCATTTCACCTTTGCGAAAATTATTATATTACCAACAGCGAGAAAATGTCATGATAGTAAGAATGGCATAGTAAAAGGAGACGTATTGATTGTTGAAAATGAGCGTAGGGTGATGCACTAACGCATGTGAGTGCCTCACAAAAAACAGTCAAACATAATATCTATCATGTTACAAATTTACAACAAAGTAAACCAACATCTTCTCAAACTCAGTGTACTAGATTGGCCAATCAAAATTTTTCCTCGGAAAAAAGACATTTCCACGATCCAGAACTATTTCTGCAAACATTATAGTCATTTGCATCAACTGACTTCAAAAGAAAATCTCATCTGCTGGCTCACATAATGTTTGGGAGACCAAACTCCATGAAGGAATGAATAGAGTTCAATACTCAGCAATTCATGAAATATCACATGCTCGACGGAAAAGAAAAAAGAAAAAACTCAGCAGATTCATTTGTACTTTATAGATATCACAGCAACTCAAGAGGTCAATAAGTTGTGATGCAAGATTAATGGCAGAAATCAGATCATCATAATTTTCTTCTTCCCTCGAAAATACTACCAAACCCTTGTCTGCTCCATTCATATGCATACAAGCACTCTGGCTAACGGAAACAAGGTCAGAAGACATTAGCATGCATTTACTAGTATTTACATTAAAATATGCATCGCATAGCTAAAGCTTAGATCCACCTCAACATAAAGAGAAACAAATAATCATCAGAAGATTCCAGACAACTGATAGTAGAAAAAGAACAGCAACTAACACTTAAACAGAATTAATTCTATAGAGAAACCAGTTCTCATGAATAAAGAATCAAAAGCAAAAGCAGTGCAGAAACCAAAAAGAATACCTCAAGAAGTTCAGAGCCCCAAGGAGGACTTGTACGAAGGTTATGCCGGTCATACTCCAGAAAGAAATCTCTAATTCGTTCATTGACTGGAAACAAAGAGGAGCTTGGCCTTAGACGTAATCTGAAGACATTTTTCCCATCCTCCAAGTAGTCCAACCTCTCCTACAAGATAACACAATAGATGACTGTAGTCAAATTAACAATACTTTATAACTTTTTGCAGACCAACTAGATCTCCATATTAAAGTCAACGATGCATGAATGTGTTGGATAAAGCAACTTAATATTAACCATAGCTGTATTTATTTATCAATCATGTTTTAAAGAAAAGAAAACTTTGTCAGTAGGATACCTTGCCACTGTCTTGGAGATAACGAGGAATCAGCTCTCTCAGAATGGGTAATGATAAATCGGACTGCAGCCTGAAAAAAAAAGATAAGAATTGCATACCTCAAAATTTTAATAACTTCAGCACTTCAAAACTGGATCATAAATATGCTCCAGTCCTGGATTATAATCATGGTACTAACATGGTTTCTCTCGTTCATTATAGATGATACAGGCCTTGAGATGAGTTAAACATGGCACTTATTGATCAAATGTCAATTCAGTTCGAACAAAGTAAATTATAGGTTCAAATATATGTAGGCAATGTTGGATGTTTTCTCGTATCAAGGCATGTCAATAATAGGCACCATATAGGACATTATATGATAGCATTTAGGACCACAAATTGATATTGCCACATAAGTGCTACTCTCAATCTCAAAGAATATTTACATTTTTATAAAGCAATCGAAATTGAATAGGTTCAATAATGAATCTTTTGCCAAGTTCTTGACACAAATTATGTAAAATGTCAGGCCTAGCCAGCATATGCTATTGGTACTTGGAGTCATTTGTCCAGTTATATACCAAGAGAGCTCTAGAAATTATGCATCTTCAAAGAAGCATCATATAGTTCCTCTAAAACAGCAAAGCCTATTAAGAAGAGATAACAAGCCAACAATTTACAAAATATACAGAATTAATTGAAACAGTGATATGAAACCAACACATAAATTACACTGCAACAATAAAGTGAATGGAAAAGTAAACAAGTAAAAAGTTAGTGCAAAGAACAAGTCAATACATTTACTAGCCATCACATATCATCATAATCCCAGGACAATCATAGTCAAGATTGCAAGGATTCTCATACTGGAACTCATCATCCTCAATATTTCTCTAAGTTTATCATGCAAAAAAGGACATAGGATAATACTGCTAGTTGAGCTTAGAACGCAACACGTACTGAATGTGGGTGGATAGTGGAAGTGCAGCATATCCAACAACTACCTGCATGTGTTTACAGCATATCAGATGATGCTGTGGGAAACTCAGGTATGCTAATATATAATGAAACATTTCTATGCAAAAATCAAATAAGATCACAATATATTTATCATGAGATCCACAATTTCCACTAAAATCCTACTAATAGTAGGATGAGGACTTACAGGCTTTGGAGCTTCAAGTTTCGTTTGGAGGTCAATATGGAAAAAAGTGAACAAAAGATGGTGTTGCAGAGACAAAAGGGCAGGGAGACAAATTTTAATCTCATCATGGTAGCAGGCCATTCTAGCACCACTAGCAATTTGTGTATGAGCCCATTTTTGAGGTGCTTGACCTGGATCCCTTGGATAAATAGCCTGATGACAAAAAAGACCAGTCATGTATCAAGTTAATGCATTCAAAACTCAGACTACGAATTCTAAAATGCTTGTACCATTGTAGTTACAGACCTCTAATGGTTGCTTGCGGATGTCAGCATCATCTTTTCTCAATTCGACCCTTATGAACAGATTTCTTTTGCGGCTCAAACTAACAGTCAAAGGGTATACATAAAGACAATGGAAAAGTTGTAAAAATGGCTCGCTCCTGGTCATCATGCGAAAATCAAAAGCTTGGAACTGCCAAAGCACCAAATATTCTGATCAACATTATTAAGACAAAGTATGCATGTCTGAAAAAAACAAGTCCAAATTCTACAAAATTGGAAGCTAGTCAACATTATTCAGTCAGCGACAGCCGCAACTTTAAATTAGATTTACTAAATCACTGAAAATTGTGGATATATCTCTGTTTCTTGAATAAAGGCCTGCATATTGTGTGTAAGAAAGAAGAAACCAAGATATTTCAGGCACTCACGTACACACACACACACACACACACAGCGACAAAGCAAACTTCATTGAAAGCTAACATCGTTCAAAAGAAAGGAAAAAATAATACTCAACACCATCGTTAATAAGACGATATATTAATGCAAAAACAAATTTCCGCTTCACTCTGTCTCGCAAGTACTAAAATCTTCTTGGCATTAAATGCTCAGGTCAGTGTTTGCCCAATTCTGCTCTACCCACCACAGACATTTTCAGTGAACACATCTCCGTACAACGATCTCGCTTTGTATGTAGAACAACCAAGTACACATATAATCCAGAATTAGCCTTCCTGTAGAATTTTTCACGGTTTTGGAACTTTTCTGTTGTTGTTTGAATTTATATTTACATGCTTGTGATCATCTCGCACCATAACTAATGCTCACCACACCATAATTGTAATTTATTGCTCTTGGTTATGCAAAATTTTCTAACTTTTGCTTTATGTCTGACATATTACAGAACCATCTCAAATAGCTATTCATATTAATTCATGCATGCAAGAGCCAATAACCTAAACATTATCCATGAACCTCTCAAAGAAATCATTCAGTACAGTATCAAATTTGTCATGTGTCATAATTTTCAAGTATTTAGACTAAAATGATAGTATAAAAGTTCTTACATTATTAGGCTTCTTTTATTGTTTCCTCCACCTGGACCTTAACAATTTACTAGTTACCTGATATTCCCCAGGAACCTATCAAATCAACCTCTCATTCCAACTTCGGATTTGGTATCATTTATAACTTAGTATAAAAGTTCTTACATTATTAGGCTTCTTTTATTGTTTCCTCCACCCCGACCTTAACAATTTACTAGTTACCTGATATTCCCCAGGAACCTCTCAAATCAACCTCTCATTCCAACATCGGATTTGGTATCATTTATAACTTGGTAGGAGTACTAATGTTTCTTCCACTATGCAACTTTTGATAATGTTTCCTAGAAGCACCAAGCACACTAAATGACAGGGGGTAACAGCAGTATTAATCAAACTAGATATAAAATTAAACATGAAAAAAAATTCTGCGTACAACTCACATCATCACTACAGTAGTCAGGATGATTTTCTGCGAACAAATTTGAACCATTCTTGTGTAACTCTTTCTGATCACCGAGATTACACTTCAGATTACCATTCCGCAGCCCATCAAGACCATTGCCTAGGTTTTTTACATAAGCAGCTTCAGCAAACCTACCACTGGCATCATTTGAATCATTGATCACACTTCCACCTTCAGAAATGTTGTCGGCATCAACATGGGCAGCATGAAGCTTTTCAATCTCCAATCTCAGTATGCCTTTCACAGGCTTGTGCACCTTCCTTTTAGGGTCCTAAGAAAGTAAATGGAAGAAAAAAAATAAAAAAGAAGAGAAGATATCATAGGGGATAATTAAGTGTCAATTTTACAGATACAGAATGCAAAAATGTGAACATCTGCTAACCACCAATTTTAAAACACAGCAACTTGAATGATATATATTTGCTATATCTTTCTGTCATTTTCAAAACTTGTAGATTAACAATAACAGAAAACTTCAAATCTTCAACCAGAGAAATCTCCCAGAATCCTTAAATTTGATTTAGCAAGCAAAACTGTTTCAGACAACACCTTCAGATTAAATTGATAAACAGAAGTAAAATTTTCAAAATGCACAGATGTAAAGGTCTTGGAATGCAGAACAATCACATAAATAGATGGATAGAGGCACTTACATGTTATCATCTAAAAAGAATGGCTAAAGAAATGTCATGCAGTTTACACACATTTTATGGTAAAAATGTGTGTAAACTGTAAAAATGTGTCGAACCCTCCAAAGCCACATGAGAAATGGAGAAACTACGAATGCATATAGAGGAGACCAATAGCAATTCGAACACTACAGAAGTCGTTAAAGAGATTAGGCAATGAAAGAAACAAGAGACTTTACAATCAAACTTCGATATGAATTACTTAATTCATGTGTGTGAGTATTGCTTGCAGAAAAATTACTACAAAACATAATAAGTATTAAATTTGTTAATATGACTGTTAATAATGCATTCACTCTTTTCATTTTTTACATATACAGAGCATAGTTATAGAAACCAGACTAGCGACCAACCTGACCAAAGGCCTGGGTCATAGATCAGACCGGATTATAATTAAAATATTTTTAAAAATTAAAATTTAATATATATCCATAAATTTGCATCACCATTTACAATATTTTTGTTTTTGATGAAAACTATTAATAACTTTTTACGTTACATACTAAGCTTTATAACACATTGATATACATTCTACACTATGCTTTAATTGCAGCATAAATAGAAAAATCATTATTCACTTAATTTTTTAAAAAAATAAAAGTTGTACATAATGTAGAAAATATGTAAATTTTTGATATTTTTTTAAAATTAAAGTTTTAAAAGCATGCAAATGCAAAAGATCATATATATATATATATATATATATATATATATATATATATATATGTTCCCCTTAGTTTTGCAGCAAAAAGAAAAGAAATGTTTGTTTTTTGTTTTTTATTGGAAGAATTGATTATTAGGAGCAAGTAAATAACATCTTTTGAATAACAGATACAGTTTATGTTGCTTGATAAACTATTGAAAACATATTCTTGTGTTGGTGGTTGAGAGCTCCTGACCAACCCTTTGATCATAGGTTGGATTTCCATATCAGACTCCATTTGTCAAAATTTTCCTTTTTGTTGCAGACCATTTCACTCAATTTTGCCCGCCTGGTTCACCGGTTTTCTCAGAAAATTGGCGATTTCAGCAGGATTCATGTGGTTCAAACAGCATTTCCGGTCTTGCATGAAAACAGGACCAGCCAGGGGTCATTTGCCAGTTTTCAAGTCAGACCAGCTGGTCCAGTCCGGTTTTTATAGCAACAATACAGACTACATCGTTAATGATCACAGAACAATAAAATATACTGTTGTAGAAAATAAAAATGAGACACAGAACGTTACATGCCATAAATTCATAATGACCAAAAAACTTATCTGATTAACAAAACCAGCAGATGATATTGAATTGATAATCACCTGAAGTGATTCCTCTGTGTAGCTTTCTTTGACCTTATTTAAGTTTGATATCTCAACAACAACTGAGCTTCTGCTTGAATATTGGGCCAGTTTGCCATCCAAATTGATTTTGGAAAGAGGTTCCGCAACACTATCTTGAGAGCTTGAGGCAGAGATGCTGGGAGTGAGTGGACTGCTGGGAGAGGCAGCACCACCAGCAGATGCAACATTGTTATTCTCGAATAGTGGAATGATAGCCCATGCAAATGACTCTCTGTAGGGCATAATTCGAGACCAAACTTGCAGCTTCTGTTTTTCCCTCTCAGTTAAGTGCACCTAGAAGGCCAAAAAACTTACATGCTTAGATTCAAAGACTCTACATTGCACACCAGAAAGACCATCAAAAGAAACCAGACACAGATAAGACAATTGGTATTAGAATAATGAAATCGAGAATGATGTTACAAATAAGATCTGAATTTTCTCACGTGAAAAAAATTTTAAATGTCATTTTTTAATTTAGAGATGTCTTACAAGATGTATTAAAGATGAGCAATAGACCCTCATTAATTGTCTCAAATAATTACAAAGAAATTTAAACAAGATTGACTTACAGGTTCCTTGCGAGAATAAACAGATGGAGTAACCCCCCCTTCTTCTGTAGCAGGTTTCTCCAGCTGAACGAGAAGGCAAACTGATGCTGATGGAGTATCCAAGGAGAAAATACCCCGACATTCTGAAGAAACATTAACCTATAGAAGAAAAAAAATGAAGAAATCAGTTTTTTTTCTGCAAAGGGAAGAAGTATGACAGCGAGCCCAAACATGGTAATAAACCAGCATAAGGTTGCATCGGTATATTTTATCAATAAGTTCAAAAAACTTATTCAAAAGGTAATAGCCAAAGAACATCTGAAACAAGCTACACATCTTACATCCTGCAGTTCCGTTGGTAGAACACGAAAATAAAAGTCCTCTGACAATTTTTCTCTCCTCTCTCTATTATACAAGCAAATTGTACCATAAAAGGGCTCTACAAGATAAATAATCAAAACATCAGCACATTAAGAACCAGAACCATTAAAAATGTGATCCAAGAAACATATATCTATTAGTAGCAGCAGCACAAATTATGGAACATCAAAAATGAAAATTGGCACACAACACTCACCGACTAATCCAGCTTGAAATGACAAGGATAATACCTTCACGGTGATATTCAATCCACTGAGACCCATGATTAGGAGTTTAGCAACCACAGGAAGAGTCAGAAGCAAAAAAGCTCGAAAACAAGAAGCAAAGCTAAGCAAAATCATGGACGACTCTTAACAGTCATGAACAAATACTGCTGTGTAATTATCTAAACCTTTTATGTTGTGTTGGAAGAGTCTCTGGAGTCCTTTGCCCAAAAATCAGTGACCTCTCATTTTCCCAGTCAAATACTGGCTCATACGCTGGCAATGGAGACTCACCAAAATGCTGAAAAAAATATGCAAAACCGTCATCCACCAGATATTTACAGATCAACAGAATTAAAAGAGATAGAAAGAATGACATATAACATGCTCAATGCCCATGATAGAAATTCTATCAGAAGGCTTAAGTTGTAACAAGCCAATGCAGGTAAAGGTAAAAGACAAAAAAACAACAATGTGTATTGTGGCTCTC
Source organism: Phoenix dactylifera (assembly GCF_051530095.1). NCBI lineage: Eukaryota > Viridiplantae > Streptophyta > Magnoliopsida > Arecales > Arecaceae > Phoenix > Phoenix dactylifera. Next base: position 6,121,276 of record NC_143197.1, read on the forward strand.
GTTTCCATTTCCTTCAAAATAAAGAGAAAAGAGACCTCAAAACTACATCAGACAGAAAGCCACAAAAGGCCAGGTATAGAGCAGAATTTATGAGACAGCATTTCATATGAAAAAAAGAAGAATAGATGCTTCCAAAACCTTCATATACACCAGCTAAAATCAAACAATGGCCTCTAGAATTCCATATATCCACTGACATGGTTGCTCCTTAACTAATATATGTACAAAAATTACATTTTACAAAGCCTAATTTAACAGCAGAAACCCTGATATCTAATTGCTTAAAGCTAGGACAGAAGCACATGACATTTTTCCATACATATCCATACAAAATAACACTGCATTTGCATCTCTCGGTAAATGAGTAACTTCTGATATGCATGGCTAGCCATAAGCATGCCTCAGAATAACATGAACAGGACATATAGAACTTGGCAATGTAACTGCAAAAATAGATCACAATAATTTAACTGACAAATATGATAGATTTGAAGCATGGTACACCATACTAGCCCGAACCGGACAGTACGGAGCATTCCATACAGTACCAGTTCAGCAATGGTACACGATACGAGAAGCATGCTGACACTTGGCATGCTGAAAAGACCCTATACCAAGGAATGCTGAACCAGCCAGTTCAGCTCGTACCGAACCGGTACCCGCGCCAACCGGTTCGGTTCGGCCACAAAAAACGGTTCCGGCGCTGGCCAGTACAATGCCGAATCGGACAGAACCAGTTCCGTCTGGTTCGGCCAGGACTCGATGCGAACTGGCACCGAGTTCGGCTCAATATGTGGCATTGCCACGGCACGCTGTTTTTGACCGGTTCAGACCGGTACCGAACCCATACCAGTGCCGACCGGTACCGGTTCAGCGATCCTTGTCCTGTACCGACACAGTGCTAATGTGGCACCAGTACGGGGTCCGGTACCGAGATAGCAAATCTTGATTTGAAGGATTGAAATATATCACTCACTTAAAATTGCATTATACAAGTTGATGAGTCGGGAAAGAAGCACCACAAGATATTGCCTAGAGATGACAACATAATACTTCAACAATATGCATATCCATAAGCTCTTCTTAACATGTATATTTTTGTGCACAAAACCCACAAATACAGATGTACATATGCAGGTTATCAAGCATATCTTCCCTCTATGCTGCACCAAAAATCTCAGTAGAAGTTTTAGCAAGTACCATATTTAAACTTTTGGAGGACGAAATGTAGGAGCTGGTCTCGGGTATCTGCCTTCCTGAGGTGCTGGGGATATCATCATTAATAGCATCTTCAGTCTTAGATTGCCTTGCACTAGCAAGGTGCATTTCTGTGGCATAAAAAATTGAAATACATAAATGATTCCATTTTCATGCCAAAGGAAATCATAAGAAAATTATCTTCAGTATGATATTGTCACCTGTTTCAATATCAGTATCAGGCCCTTCAAAAATTTGACTTTGAAAAGATGATGATACAACAGTTTCATAGTGCCCATACTTGGTTTCATCCTTTACCCAATCAGCCTTATAGCATTGTACTAACTCATTTAGATGTGGCCATTGATCCAAATTTTCATTCAGCTGAAAGCACAAAAAAAAACCTATAATATTAGTATTTGCATACTCAAAAGAGTGGACATCTCAAACATACAAGAGCAGAAAAGAACAAAAATATCAACAACTGCATCACAGGATTTTATAACTTACAAATTAACTTAATTCAACGATCCTACCATAGATTTCATGCAACTAGTTTACTTGGACAAGCATTCAAGATTTATGCTAGTATGTACGTGATTTTCTTACAAAATAAGTTCAAGCATTATCCATCTTAGCAACACTGCAAGATTAACAAGCCAACTTGTATCGGTCGCTCACACCAACCAATGTTGGAAAACACCTAGTCTACATTAGACATCAAATAAGTCTCCAATTTCTTTCCCATATAACCATAAGCGATATAATATATGTAATAGAACTGTTAGGCATCAGCAACTGAATGTGTCTTCAAGACCTCATTACGTTGGATGACTAATTTGATGGTTTTGTAAAATATTATGCAGCCAACAGCAACCGTCAGTTACAGGTAACATCATCAACACAAATAGGTGAGGATGTATGGTCTGGAGTTCTATAAGAAGATGTAATCATTTGGAATACATGACAGATATCCAAACAGCTGCCACTGAGGGTGGTGAGGTTCTGAGGCACGAATGGCTAAGCTTCCCTGTAGGTTTATCCAACCACTACAAAATCCTGAATCATCCCTATAGACTGTCAATCCACTCCCAAATCCTGATTTGGTGTATAAGAGAGGAATGATATGAATTATATGATATGACATGCACATTATTTTTATAGAAATTTAAACATTAAAAGAAAACAATTCATCTTCATCCTCGAAACCAGTCAAAGAAAACCCCACAAGAAGCCTAGCATAAACAATTCAGTTACTCTAACTGCATACTACTTGTAGAGAACTCAATCAAAATAACAGTGCATAAAGAAAATCATTCTCTATAACTCACTCTTTTAATAGTAAGATCAATCATATATGAAATAATTATTTACTTATTTCAAAAATAGAGAAGGATATATTTACTTAAAAAATTTCATGCATGCAAGGTGGACACCACCAAACAATTGCATAGGAAAAAAGCAACTATTCCAGTGCCACCTATGAGTTGCATGAGTTTTTTATGTATTTCATGCAGACACATTTCTGGCCCTACATTTTCAAGATTGCCCTCTGTAATGGTCATTAGATTAACTATATTATAATCAGTTCTATAATTGCTGAACTCGGTTTTTGTCATAAGTTTGGACTAGATAATACAAATATTCATTGGCTTAAATGATATAATCAATTAAAACCCTTTAAACTGGTTAGTAAGCACAATAAGAAGATTGTTTAGGATGGGAAGCTCTCTCTGCAGCCAATATGTCTCATCTATAAGAAAAGTATTTAGCAGTGGAAATAATTCTAATGAAAATTCCAAATTTAACTATGAAAAGAATAAACAAACCAATGGGTCCAGCTCTGAATAAGTAGCCCATTGGCGCATTATCCTTCTAAACCGCTGCCCATTGCACGATGCATAATCTTCCATTGCCTGGAAAAACATTTATGAAATATTTAGTAATGTAATAAACAAGATCATAAGAGGTCAGGAATTGCCTAGTTTTCATCAAAAAAAAATATTACTCAAACCAAAGATATCAAAATAATAAGAATGCACTTTAACCATATTTATTTGTTGTTGAACTATCAGAGGCAGAAGATTTAATCTCAGCTTCTTACAAGACATTGCTGATCATACGGATGCAGGCATCGGCTGCTTTCAAGATTACCAAAAAGCGACAAAGCAAGTCCTTGTATTTGACTAAGAAGTAAGAAGCAGAATATATAATTTATCCATGTACAAGAGCATGGTTTAGTGAACATGGTTGATGGTATTTTTTAATCAAAAGTGTGAAATTAAAAACATTAAAAATATACAAGCTACCATGCAAAAATACCAATTTAAAGAAACCAAGAATTTATAGAGTAGCCAAAAAGCTGGTTCCACATTAAGCATGCACATCATAGAAATATTCAACTTGAAGCAGGAAGTTGGGGGCACTTTAGTACTGAACAAAAGGTTGCTTGAATGTTGTATAGTAAGTAGAGGAAAAAGAAAAACAATAAGCGAATCCAGGTTAAAAGCCCACTACCTTTGTTAACAGTCCCAGAAATCTTAGACCAAGGCCAAGTATTTTTCATCCCTAAAGAAACTATCCCTCACAGGCAACATTTGTTACTAACATTATGGTTTATCTTTCTGCTTCCTGAAAGATTTCATATTTTTTTTTCATTTTGCTTGATGATAATGTACATCAAGAAAGAAAAGCAGTATAAATATGAAACAGAGAAACAGTAAGACTAACTCAAGAAGGATAAGATGTCAATTTAAAAAGCATGGAATGAGAATGTTTTCGCAAATGTACCGAAATATGATGGAGAACAAGAAGTTGAGATGTCCAACATGCTTAACTTTCAGCTTGCACCAATGATATTAGCAAAAGGACACGAAGCTACTCATACAGGGTGAGATAAGCAAGGAATAGATTCATTATTTGATGCTATCATTGCATAGTCTAAACCAAATTAGTTGAATAGTGTTATATGCAAGACCTAAAACAAGGCACTTGACATTCTTCAAAAAGAATTGGCTGAACAAAATTGACTCATTTTTTGAGTAAACGATTGAATCAGATTCGGTTGGGTATGAATAGTGTTATATGCAAGACCTAAAACAAGGCATATAAACAAGGTCCGCCGTACCGCCCGGTATGGGCGTACCATACCGTACCGGGAGGAAACCAGTACGAAACATACCTTCAAGTCGGTACAAGGCCGTACCACCCGTTATGAGGCGTACCGAAATAAAAATAGAGAAAATTAGTTAGAGAGCTATAGGGATAGGGAAGGAAGTTTCTCCGACACGACTCCGATCGGAGAAACTTCGGGTATACCGTACCGTATTAAACCGAACTGATAAGGTACCGATGCGTTATCCAGTACCGAGATTGCGGACCTTGCATATAAACAATGTTATCCTATGTTATGGTTGCATAGATGAGACAGGTCTTCGGTTGCAACATGTAAGTATGTCAGACATTCAAAAATTCATACCGAAAGGGTTTGTACAGTTTGAAATAAATCAAAAACAAAGAATCAGTCTGTATTTCAATTCAGCTATTTGGTTTATAATATGTGCTGGCTATTAGACGGTGATGGCTATTAGACAATGATGGCTATTTAATCAAAAAGTAGAAAGTTTTACTCATCATCTGCTCTTTAGTTAAAGACAGTTGTTGTGCTATGTGAAGAAAGCTATACTAAGGGACTAAATTTCCTAATGGATCATTTGTCCTCTATTATTGGACTTTTAACACCAAAATGTCTTTATCCAAGAAAACTACTTTAAGCAGAAATGGGCATTGCCGGGTAGCAGCTAGTTTTACTCATAGTTCGGAAAACTAAAAGTTGCTCTCACAGTCAGTTTTTGTAGATTCTGAGTTGCTATGTTCTGTACTCAAAGAACCAAAACTTTATTTCAGAGATAGCAGATTTTACCTTTCTGAGACTTTATCTAACTACAGAATAGGCACGTGGAACTGTATATTTTCCACATATTGTAGCTTCTCCTTTCAGATTTTCTCCTAAAAACCAGTAATATTCATGAGTCCATCTCTCTAGGAGTCACTTGTGGACTCATCCAAACATATTTGATGACCCTGTTGCAGGGATGATATGTCTGCTAATGATTGCACTCGATCCAGTCATGCCAATTGCAGTCGAGATGTGCTAAGGTTGGCATTGTTCCCAGCCGCCATAGGAATCAGTTCGCAAGGAGTCATCATATTAATATGTTTATTGTACTTCAAGATCAGCATTATCCAAATGTAAACAATATGGGGCATTTGCAGTATTGATAGCAACATGTTAACAATTAAGATGACATGGAACTCAAGAGACAGTACCTAATCTTTAAGATATTTTATATCCTTAACTACGGTTTGGCAGAGATCTTCAAAGAACCATCCAAAAAGTTGCATCAACAAACTTGTGTTTTGGAGAATATGCACATCTATCTGATGGTGTCTCATACACCTGTCTCCATTTTGATGTTTGTGTTTAAAAAAGCAAGGCCTTAGGGTATCAAAATATAGCCACAACAAGGTGAAATAATAGAGTTACAACCTAGCTATAGAGATTTAGTATTTGAAGTGGCAACAAAATGCTAACTATTGGAGCTAGAGTATACTTATTTCAAATTCTACATGGTGCAGTGCACTGAGATGACAATTTAGAAGTCCTACGATGGCAAAAATCATGATGTTGGTCTTACATCTCCCACTTGTGGCTTTCAACCCATTACATAATCAGAATATATGGATACGTGATTTTTTTGTTTAATTTGTCTCCAGTGTGATATTACAACTTGGTCTAAAGCTAAAACAACACAAATTTCCAATGTTCCCATAACAAAATGCATGTACATATCAAAATGTTTACTGACTATGGCTACAAAAGCATATACAAGTACAATGAAATATGTGTCCTTGTATCCATATATTGCAAATCTTTCATGCCCAGTACATGCATTCGTATCAATTCTCAAGCCCATGTTAATCATCTAACACGAAAACATCACCTACATCCGGTACTAGGTAACTAATTCAAGAATCGTACTTAACATGTTACTTGCACATAGAGACATGTAGAGAAACTTCTTGGTACTGACCCTCTAGTTAGACTCCAAAATTCCTTCAAGAAGCATCACATAAGTTGAAAAAAAAAAGATAACTCAAATGCCTCCAAGAAGCAACAAATAAGAAAAAAAATCAAAAAAGAGAGCTCAGGTTAGAAATTTCTTCTTCTTCTTCTTCTTTTCCTTATTTCAAAACCTAATATTCGTAGTAAACGAAATCAAGCTTCTACCGCAACTCATTCACTCAATCTCCGGTAAACTACTTCAGAAAGGGACGCCACAAGTTTCAGAGTTAATAACTACAGCAAAACCATTCCAATAAAGTCAACATCACTCTACTCAAAAACAATAAACAATACTACAAAAGAAAGAAAGAGAAAAAGAAAAAGCAGCATTCCTTTTTCCCCTTTCTTGATTTTCTAGGTCAAACAAAGAGTCAATTCTTGAAAGAAAAAAAAAACATCAAAAAACTCAAACAAAACAAAAAAAACCCAAAATGTCGCGTTTTTTTTCTACAAGCCAGCATACAACGAAGCTCAAATAGACCACTAAAGATAGAAATCCAAGAAGACAGCAACAATGAAAGAAAGAAATCAATACCATGGTACGCGCTAGCAAACCTGGGCTTGAGCCGACCTTTCTTGAGCGAAGGATCGTTCTAGGGCAGGCAAGAGCAGCAGATCAGGGCAACTTCAAGAAGACCGGAAACCTAGAAGTGGCCGATCTCTCGCATCAATCGCTGACGGCGAGCAAGAACCGGGACCTGGGAGAAAAGAATGAAGCAATGCCCTCCCCCTCTAACTCTCCGGTGGCCTCGGAGAGGAGCGCGGGGAGGAACGGGGGAAAGGGTTTGGTAGAGAGAGAGAGAGAGAGAGAGAGGATGGCAGGTGGGATGTAGCTAGAAAAGAAAAGGGATGTGGGGGGCGGGGAAGAGAAAAGAAAAGGGAAAAGAGAAGGGAAGGGGAAAAAAAAACCCTCTCCCCCCCGCTCTCTGCGTGGCTGTATTTCTATCCTTTTCCTTTTATCTATGTAGCTATTCAATGAAATATGATCTTTTACCAAAAAAATGAAATATGATCCAATAATGGCTACAAGTAGCGAGTACAGTGAGGAGTGCTATAATTTATAGATTTATTTATACTTGTAGCCAAAGGAAAGACTTGGCTTTGCCATTGCTTTTGCCCCCCACGCCCTAGCTCTGCTGTTAATCCCTTCAAATTCCAGCAAAACCCACCCCCCATTCTCTCTCTCTGTCTTGGCTGAGTTGGTGACAGGGTGAGTGGGCCCCACCGGCATGTGAGAGCTCCTTCGTCCTCTTCTCCTTGTCGTTTCAACTGACGGCATTGTAACGTTTTAACCGACGTTGTTTACAGTTTTCCCATTTCGTAAAGCACTTTTACTAGTGCTGGTTGCAAGTTACGGGGCCCAGCCAAATACCAAATAGGTTGGGTTCCATCGCATGCGGCATCAGAGAATGGAGTTTTACTTTGGGTACCAGTCTTGGGCCCTCAAGTTTTTTATCTTGGTGTTCTTATGCCCGTATATAATGATTGGTGGGTGGTAAGATAATGACCTTTATTCTGTGATAATGCTTACTCACGTTACGATATAAAAGCTAACAACTTTTTGATACTTTTATATAGCATATCGACAGGAAACATTTGGGGGTTTTGATCTAACAGTGATGGTTTTATAAACGACCTTTTAATAAAATTTGACGCCGTCATGTTCGTCGTAACGGTGTGATTAGCGGCGGCCGGTAGATGGGTCCACCTTGGCCTGTAGCAAGTCAAACCGGTTCGGCAATTGACCCGGATGAGAAGAGGGAGTGACTTTGAAGAAAGGTAAACACGGACCGCCGGGTCGGGTAACGAGTCGTCGGCGGTTCGGACCGGGGGCGGGTCTCCCGGAGATTCTTTTCTGGAGACATATGGGTGTCAGCTCTGAAGACAGCGTCAGTTTTCAAAGAGAAGTTTGAAAACACTAGTACGGCAGCCCGTACACGAAAAGCAAGGAGTTTTCAAAATTAAGTAAATTATTATCAAATAATTAACTATATTAGAATTATTATTATAAGTAATTAAGTAAATAATATTAGATGAAATTGAATAGTTTATTTTGTTTCTCAGTGCTTGCTTTTTTCTTTTTTTTTGGCCCTTTTAACAAACCCGTGAGCCATACACGTGACTCGGGCTGGGTTCCCCAGTTCCCCTTGGCCAGTATTTTTTTTTGGTAAATAGCATTTAACTTTATGGAGGAACGGAGATTGGTGAGAATCTTGTTTTAGGTAACACCGTTATGGTCACGCTAACAGCCATGGGTGAAATAATTGCGAACAGTTCGAAATACTATGGTATAGATGATGGGTGACAGGTTGTTTTGAGAGTGGATTGAGCTCAAGATGGTATCAACTCGAATCATGTACGATGTATCTTTTGCATGGCAGAGAGTTGTCCATGAATCGTTGCTATATTATCCATCTCAAAAACAAAAAATTTCATTCGATTTAGAAATTGAGATCATCATGTTAGAATGCCAAACAAATAGATAGTTGTCAAACGCGTTTTTTTTTTTGCTAAAAGTCAAACGCGTTCGGTAAAAAAAAAAAAAAAAATTGCATGAAAGTCCTCTACTCATGAGATGGTTGGTATGATGACAATCCAGACATGCACAAGCTTTCGTTTTGCAAACAATCCGCAGCAGAAGATTTTGTTTCAACGGTATCCAACAAGATCCAAAGCTAGATTAAATTTTCTAATTTTCAATCAAGTATTCCAGGCTTGTCTTAATACAACCTGTTGCTGGAAATTGGACCCGAGGGTGGCCACTTGGCTGAAAAGGAGGAGCTCTGGTGTGGGCGGTACGTCAGTGGGTTGCATCCTCTGGGGGACCTGCAAAAAACCGGTGGCCAGAATTTCCGGCACCGGTCCTCTGATGCTTAAGTCAGATGGGGCTAATGTGTAGAGGGAGAGAGGTTATCTCTTGAAGTTTTCATAATTCGGATCTTTCTAAGAGGGAGAGGATTCCCTTTTATAGGAGGGATATAGGATTACCTGTAGTGTGACCGGACGAATTAAATGAGTTACCGTCATGATTGAGTGTGGTCATCTGAATTAATGTGTTGTCGTGAAGGACGGGACTGGAGCCAATGAGTTGTTGGGGGTGACCGGATGTAGTTGGGTGAGTCGATGAGTTGCCATGGATGGCCTGAGATTTTGAGTAATTCGGAGATCCGTGGAGACCATGCGCATTAATTGTTGACAGTCGTAGCAGGGTATGGTCCCTGATTGATGTATCGTGCCGTGGTCGGCAAGCAAAGCATGGTACGGTGAGACTGCTGCAGGACATAGCCGCAGCATGTGGACAACGAGCTCGGTCTTTTGAGCTTGGCCTGCATGAGCTTGATCTTCTGAGCTCGGTCTGCATGAGCTCGGTCTGCATGAGCTCGGCCTTGCTGTCGGATTTGGGTGCTTTAATTGTACTTGTGGGGTGGTCCATTTTTTCTCCTAACACAACCTCTTATACTCCATATGATGTCAGATGTTCAAATTTTGCACCGTTATAATATACTCACAAGCTTAAAAGTTACAACATGAGAATAATCAAATTAATTATGGCTGTATCACATTTCTTTTCTTTTTTTGCTTTGATGATTACATAGTCTCTCTCCATTTTTTGCGGCAATATTTAGTCTTCGCATAGCAGGTCATTAGGTTAAAATTATCTCAAACAAAATATTTTCTACGTAAATCAAAGCCAATGGACGATATATCCTCATAATATTTGAATCAAATATATTTTCTAAAAAAACATATATATTTTAATTATAAAGCCAGAGGTCCGGAGCCTTTTCTTCGACAAGAGTCATCACCATGTGATCAAGATTTCCTTTTTAAAGACATGGTCCTTCAAGCATCTAAATAGTGTCCTAGGACATGTTTACCTGCCACGAATCTCAATAGTCTCCTAGGACATGTTTTCCTACCACGACTAGTGAAAAGTGAACGAAAGACTGCAAGATTAACTTCTGTGCATGTATAGTTCTGGTGCAAGCGGCCATCTAATTTTAGCATGATTTTTCGAAAAGAAAAAGCCAAAATGAGTTTGGCTAGAGGCATCATGGAATGACTACTGGCTGTTGCTTTTTTTTTGAGAAGAGGAACAAGAGGCCCACCCAAACTACATCACAAATGAGGCAATGGAGTCAGCATACTGGTGATTTACAGAACATCGACTTATTAAAACCTGACCCAGCAATCTCAATGAATGCATTTTTGGGATCCAAACCCAATCATAGCAGTGATAACACGTAGTGGCTATTAGTTCCCAGCTGTTTCCATGCTTATAACCAAACAATGGTATAATTGTTTTAATGGTCATCATGACCCTATAATGGTTTATATTTCAAAAAAAAAAGAAAAGATGTATACAGTGGACTTAAGGACTATCATCCTTGGTTTTGCTCGAACTTCTTTAACCATAAACACATTTAAGAGCTAATGAGCAATGAATTTTATCAAAGAGCTGCGACCATTGTAATAACATAAAGAAATATCTCATAATTTCAAAGTGTCAAGGTGCTTCGCTTTCTTAGAAAGGGTATTTCCATTCCTTAACATGTTCACCTCTTGCAATGCAACTTGCCGGTACAAGATACGGCATGCTTGCCTTGCAAACTTACACCGCACAGCTTCCCTTTTAAATCCCTGATCAAGCTCTAAGAGTTCATAGGGCTCATGAAATATATCCCTCGATCCTTTTATCACCATCATTCTCTGTTCTTGGTTCTGGGAGTTCTGGCCAGTGAGGGAGCTACTTCCCCCTCCTCGCCATCATCTTGCTGTCGACAGTTGCTTTTGCTGAAACAGCATCAAAGATCTCAGAAGATATTGGTTTGGTATTTGGAGCCCTCGCATCTTCTGCAGTAGATGAGTGAGTTCGGCTTCAAAGTTCCTGCTTCATTGAATCGAAGGATCCACTCCATTACCCTTCACAAAACAAAAAAAGGTGAAAAAAAAATCAACACCACTAATAAGCAAGCAGAAGTGGCTTTTAGAACATGAATTGAATAGGGATTACAACAGATTCAAATTTACAACTAATTGTTATATGCTGCCCTACCAGTTCTATCTCTTCCACAATGAAATCTGCCCATGTTCCTGGCTTATCCCCTCCATTTCAATCTCACTGGACTGGTCAGTTGTCTTTTCTTCACCATTTCTTCCATCTCCAATATTTCAGCTGAAATGGTATGCATTTGTTTGACTCTCCTATTTATATCCATCTCATAATTTGATCTTCGAATTCTTTGTTAAATGGCAAAAGAATAGCCTTGTGATCTGTGCTCTTTGATCTTCCATTTTGAATTGTTCTCTGACCTTGCTTGTACTTCACCTACAGAAAATACAAACAGGAAAATTTGACCAGTCTCGATATAACATGGATAAAAAGCTACATCTATAAGAATAAGAACTTGAAACAAATACATCTGGCTTAAGATGAGCAAAAATAAAATATGATGCTAAATTTTTCAAATAGATGAAAAATAATGAACAAATTTCACAGCGCTAACTTTATCATTCTATTTGGTGATATCTAACCATAATATATAAGATAACTCGAAACCAAAGCAAATGAAGTATCCGATCTTCCAAAAAGGGAGGAGCAAATATATTAGCCCAAGACTGCATGTACATCATGATTTTTCTCCTCCATTATATCCTCAGGTGCTGGGCCTTCTTTACAAGACAAAAATAAAAAGATACTAATAGGGGGATTCTTGCTACTTCATGTAATACAGGCAAAGCTTCCATTATCTTATTCTTATCTTAATTCTTGTTATGTATGATAAATCAATCCAATACTGAGAACATATTATTTTACTGTCATCATGAGCACTTGAGTGCTCATACTTTTGCGGGAGCAGCCCGTAATCGTGGCACGATCACCCTATGCCATACCGAAGCTTATGAACAAAAGCATTGGGATTCAATATATCAACTGAATGCAAGATTGTAACCCGAAGACTAGCTGGGTACATCTCCATACATCTGAAGGATCTCTCCCATGTATTTTTTCACCATAAGATCATGATACACAGGTTATCTGCAAAAAGATCAGCTTGCAGTTGTGCAGGATTTGTTGAGGTTAGGAGCATATCAGACTCAATCAGCAAAGGCCTCATCATCTTTTTGTTCACTGCTGATGTGCACACTAGACTTGTAAATGACGGGTGTTGGAAACAGCTACTAGCAGAAGCAGACAAAACACTAATTTGTTTCCTCCTTCCCTCTTTGCTAGAAAGTTTCACCTAAAACAATTATAGCTTTGCTATGCTGAGGATGATATTTCTGAGAATCTTAACAAATATGAATTTGTGTTTGATTGTACATTATAATAAATTCATTTGAGGACAAATTTCCTACATCTCTTCCCTTTTATTTGGAAGAGAAAAGAATGACTAATAGGGCCTGGAACGTGCACAAAAATTCTGTTAGTCTGATAGTAGACAACATCTCCAATATCACTAATGTAGTGATCATGTCTCAAACTCTTTGCTAGGATGCCAAATAGGTGAAATGACAAAGTAACAGATTTATCAGGTTCCCCATAGTACTTTCCGAGCACCGGATTTGCTGCCTCAATCTGATACATCAATGCAAGGTTTTTGACTAATTACAAGTAGCATTTTTCTCATTCATCTTTCTGCAGAATGTTAAAGGAAAAGGAAACAAGTCGTTGCTACACACAGCTTCCACTAGATGGTACTGAGGTATCTGTGGGAAAAGGTGATGTATCATGAGTCCCATATCATGGTGGATGTTGTGGATCCATCCATAATCCTGATCTAGTGTTGACAGTCCTTCGTGGAGATAACTCCATTCCTAGAGGAAAAGAACAGCAAAGAAGCTCAGCACAAAAATCCACCCACAAACTGCTGCCATAACTTTGGCAGCCTAACATCTCTTCAAGATATACTAGGATTTGAGACTATTTTTCTGTGACTTAACAGAGGAAAAGGAACATATGTATAAAGTGATTTTATATGCAGTTCCTGCATTAGTTTGTTTGGAACAATTTGACAGAAATAATCAGTGAAGAAGGCCCCAAAAAACATTTAGGGAAAAACAACATGCTATTTCCATGTAAAGGTGTTGAAACCAATTTCCCATACACAACGTGATGAATGCTCAATTTTAAGATGATTATAAATTAAGCTCCTAAATATAATAGTGGTTTTTCTAAATGGTTGGAGATTGGCAGATGCACATCAGAGAGGACATATATATGATTTTACACCTTTCTGCGATACCAGGGAAGTTTCTCATCATGCCTGTGATGATGCAAGTATGTCACAAACTCCAACCACAAAATGAATACCTGCATTTAAGATCACAATTGTTACAAAATACACAATCAAAATACATGAATGCTTTCACTAACAGTAGATATAGAATTAAAAAACATACCAGATAGGGAATCCATAAAGTTTAGTCATTGGAACAAGGTCAAATTTCCATGTTAAACCTGCAAGCACCAACACCATTGTTGACCAGCAAAACTGTTGATGTTATTGCATCCTTTCATTTCGAACAAATAGATCACTATCTGGATGAAAGTGTGAACCTCTCTTCCATGGACTCCTCTTCCACTGTAAATCAACATATAGATTAAGAATTTAGCTAAATTGAAATCCTTAGTGTCCATAGTTTATCCCATTGAAGTCTGGCTGTGTGGGTGCTCACCAGAGAAAAGAGGTATTCAAGCATGGGGAAAGGCAATGTGAAATGAAGAATCTGAGTTACAGAATCCAAACTCCTATATAACTTCCCAGATAACTGCAAGTAATCCAAAATGATAAAAAACCGTCATCATCAAAATGCTTGAGAAAAATAGCAATCAATCCATAGGTCAAGCAGGCGCAAGTGACTAACAGGGTGCCATAACTCGTCATTCACAACATGCCCAAGGTTCTGGTGATGAATCCTATGACTATCCTACTGCAGAGATTAGCAGTATTACCCCAATATTAATTAGACAGCCAAAGAGACAAGCAGCAACTCTTCTACTTCAATGAAATCCAACTACCTTCTATAGCTGAGATTGGGAACAAGGACATACAGTGATGTTAGGGCACAAGAATAGATGAATGGAGCAAATGCCCAACCACACTGTTCCCTGTTCAGCTTCGGATTGCTCGAAAAGCTACCATGCCCACCGCTAAAGATTCAATTTTTATGAGAAAACAAAACAAATTTGGCTTCAACTCCTACAAAACCTGAAGGGTTTCACTACCATGAACAATGAGATGTAGAAGCATATTCAGGATTGATTGTAACAACTGTAACAAAGCAGTTGACTCAGCATTCTTTGAGCTGTTGATGGCCTGCATATGAAGTGTTCATCTTCAGTTATACAACAACATAATGAAATCATAATTTTTTAACTATATCAAATGCTCAATTTTCAATTGAATGCAAAGATACAATTAGCAATGCACATATATTTATTGTAATTTTTTTTTGAATTGAAATTTGTATCCAGATGGAAAATTAGCAGCAGTCTCACAGATAAATATGTTACTAAATGTGTAACCATAAATCATCAAGACAATGATTAGGATTTGATTATGAATTTCTTGACCAATTATTCATGACAAGGGCCACATCCAGTCTCCAGCTCATAATGTTAAATACTTCTTAGTGTTTAATATTTGGAAGCTCATGGCAAAGTTAAACTAAAGTTTGTTGAATGCATTTTTATCATATTCCAATCCAAGAACAGCTTTTGTCACCTTCCTACCCATTACCACTTTTCCATTGAATGAGGCTTTGAAACAACTTTTCTATTTCATTTTACTTTTAAGAAATATTATAACACCAATAACAAGAATAATAGTAAGAACTGCATAGAAAAAAGGCATCTATTCATTGCTGAAAATGAAGGTGGAGGGATGCAATAATGCGGGTGCCTTACACAAAACATTCAAACATGATATAGCGATATAAGATTTTAAGAACTTATAAGAATAAAAAACCAACATTTTCTCAATCTCATAGTGTACTATAGATCAAGAGCTAGTCCAAATGTCCAATCCTCAGCTATTTCTGCATGCATTCTAATTATTCGCATCAACTGACCTCAAAAGAAACTCTTGTCTTCTGATTGACATATTGTTTGGGAGACCAAACTCCATGAGAGAATGAATACAGCTAAATTCTCAGCAATTGGTGGAATAGCACAAGTTCAACCATATTATTAGGAAGAAGAAAAAAAAAACTCTCAACAGATCTATTCTTTACTTCCAATGAGTTATGATGCAAGATTAATGGCAGAAATCAGATCATCACAATTTATTCCTCCCTTGAAGATACTACCAAATTTCACACGCCCCCTTCTTTTGATTTGTTAGCATATGTACAGCAGCAATTAGACAAATAGGAACAATGCCAAAAGGCATTTACATACATTTACTGGCATTTATATTAATCTGTGCATCACATTAACAAAGTTTAGATCCAACTCAACATACAGAGAAACCAATTATCGTTGGAACTCAAAAGGACTCAAAAGAACAAACAGTTGACAAGAAATAGCGACCAAACACTTATAACAGAATTAAGTCTATAGACAAACCAGTAATCATGAATAGAGTTCAAAAGCAAAAGCAATGCAGCAACCAAAAGAATATCTCAAGAAATCGAGAGCCCCAGGCAGGACTTGTACCAAGGGTATACCGATCATACTCTAAGAAAAAAAAATCTCTAATTCATTCATTGACTGGAAATAAGGAGGAGCATAGTCTTAGACATAATCCGAAGACATTTTTCCC
Organism: Phoenix dactylifera; assembly: GCF_051530095.1. NCBI lineage: Eukaryota > Viridiplantae > Streptophyta > Magnoliopsida > Arecales > Arecaceae > Phoenix > Phoenix dactylifera. The sequence goes on from NC_143197.1 coordinate 6,137,365, forward strand.
ATCCTCCAAGTAGTCCAACCTCTCCTACAAGATACCCACAAACATAAAATCACATTGTAAAATTACAATGCTTGATAACTTTCTGCAGACAAACTAGATATCTGTAGTAAATCAATGGCATGAAAATGATATATGTGAAAACCAAGTAGACCTACTTGGCTAGAATATGTTGTACAAAAAAAATACTACACATAGCTGTATTTATTTAGCAATTGTTTTTTAAACAAAATAAAATTTTGCAATAGGATATCTTGCCACTCTCTTGGAGATAAGGAGGATTCAGCTCTCTCAGTATTGGTAATAATAGATCAGACTGCAGCCTTAAAAAATTAAGAATTCCATACCTCAATATTTTACTAACTTCAGCAGTACTAAACTAGCTAATAAATATGCTTCATGCTTGGATTATGTTCATAGTACTGCCAACATTGTTTTTCAAGTTCATTATAAATGCCAGAAGCCTTGACATGAGTTAAACATGTCACTTGAATGATCAACTTCTGTCCATTACCATTGACAAATCTAATAACAGGAAATTATAGGTTTGCACATAAGTAGGCAATGTTGGATGCCTTCTCATGTCAAGGCATGTCAATACTAGCACCACGAAGAACTCTATATGATAACTGATAATGTCACATAGGGGCTACTTTCAGCCTTGAAGAATATTTACATTTCTATAAAGCAGATGAAATTGAATAGCTTAAAACATGGAGTTCAATTGTGAAACCTTTTACAAGCTAATGTTGACACAGATTCTCTAGCATGTCAGGCCCTAACCAGCAAATCCACAAAATAATATAATCTAATCACACGCATTTATTAAGCAGAATATAACCTTGAAAGTTGAAACCAAAACCAAAATGGTTTTATTGATCATTGGTTATCACCATATGATAAAAGCAGAGTACTCAATGCCAATGCAAAATAGTTCAGCAATTGCTAGAAGTATAAAATTATAAAGATCCTAGAAATTAGTTCAATTTTTTAAAGAAAGAAAAGTAATATAATGATGCTACAACTTTATAATAGCAAAGAACTCGTTATTCAAACATATAGCAAAGCATATTAGTATATAGAAGACTGAAGACATGAAAATAATAAATATGTTATGAAATTCTGGATCTTTCGGGAAGAAAGAAATCAAACTATGTGTCAGGAGGTCATTGCAGTTATCAAGGTTTAGCAGAAGAGAAATTTGATGGCTGATAAAGAACAAAATTAACAAGTAAAAAGAACATTATTTGGGATACATGAAAAAAAGTAAGGAGACATTCTTTTCTAGAAAAGGGAAAAAACAGACTTACCCGAGATTTATTTTAGCATGGATTGACGATATAGAAAGGGAAAAAGCCCATCTTCCCTTGGCAACGTCCATAAATTATAAAAGAGTTGCAAAGGGCTAAATCAACAACGTTCTCCAGAACTCAGAAGCATTGCTTTGACTACACTATTAGCCTTATGCAGTTCCCCTTTTGAACAAAGCGAAGCAATGATGGAGTAATAAGCATCGAAATCATAGCATAGTGAGTTTCCTATTAAATGTTCATAATCTTCTATCTCATGATCCTTGTCCACCTCCTTGCGTGATCTGTGATTCATATCAACTATATCTCCAATCATATTTTTTGGTTCTGATTTCACATACAAGTTTCCAGGAACTTTAATCACTACTGGATAAGTACCTCCTCTTGCAGAGTCTATCATTTCAGTATCAGTATCCAAATATCCTGATTCATGCAGCTTCTTGAGCTGTCTGTTTTCACTGTCTGACCTCCGCGAGGGAAAAAACATAGATCCAACTTCACTTAGGACAACAATGACTTCTTGAATTCTCCCCTGGTCACATGCAAGAAATAGAAGACTTACTAATGATTCTACATGAAGCTTATCTCCAGCTCTGTTAATTAAATTCGTGACTTCTGTACACTGAAGCATGTTCCTCAATATGCTCCTTGCTTCTTCCATCCTTCCCTTAGCGAAGAGTCCTCTTATCAAGTTCAGGAAACCCAGGAAATCTGGAGAAAACCCTCTCTTTCTGTACTCACTGAAAAAAGCTAGGGCACCTTCAATGTCACCTCTTACACAACAACCACTGATCACGGCACTGATTGTATAAGCATCTGGTTGTAGACAACTTCCCTCCAAATCTGAAAGAACCTGGAGTGCTTCTTCTATTAGTCCAAAGCTGCAATATCTGCTTATCAATAAGTTGTAAATGCGAGTATTCGGGGTGATGCCCTGATGAAACATCTTATCAAGTAACTGATTTGCGTCTTGCAGGAAACCTTCTTTAGATAGAGCAGCTATAAGAGTAGCATATGTAATAAATGTAGGAAGCACACTATTATGTTCCAAAGAGTCAAACAGCCTAAATGCTTCAACTAGACATCCCTGCTGGCACAAACCGTTAATCACTGAATTGTAGATAACAATATTTGGATTGATCCCCTTCTTTCTCATTCTTGCACAAAGATCTAATGCTTTTTCGAGGTACCCTGCCTTGCAAAGTCCATCCACCACAATGGAGTAAACAACTACATCCAGCGATGCTCCATTTTCCTCAGCTTCGATCAGAAATTTATGTGCATCCTGAATTCTACCTTCCTTCTTAAGTGCATCAACAACTGCTGTCATAACACTGATAGAAATATTCTTATTGCTCGTATCACTCAAAAACTGAATACTTTCTTGTACATTCCTCTTACAAAGGTAAAGAGACAATATATTAACTATTCTAGGTTCAAAAGTTCCATGATCTTTGATGCAATCACACATTATCAGTTGAAAAATCTGTTTATCTCCATTATGGAGGAGACCTTTGAGGATTTTATAGTATGATTTGCTCGTAATGGCTAAACTTCTCCCTCTAGCTAACATGTATACATCCACAGCGGCTGCAAGAGAACCTTTTGAGCATAAGAAAGCAACACTATCATTGCATATGGAAGAGAGTAACTCAGGATCTAATATCTCCAACCCTTGAATAAACTTCAAGACTCTTTCTCCGTTACCTTCTCTGAAGTGGGCTCTTATCAACATCCTGTAAGTAACAGAATCAGGACTTGGGTTTCTATCAGTGAGGTCCAGTAACACTTTGACAGCCATATCTAACATATGTTCCTTACAGAGTCCTTTAATAATACAATTATGAATGGCAGCACTAGCAAATGATGAAGTTCTCCTATACACATCAAAGATCTCCAATGCCTTGTCGATCATTCCATGCTTACAATACCCATCAACCATTGTACAATATGTAACAGAGTTTGCAGCTAAGCCTATCTCAGCCATTTCTTTGAACAGCTCACAAGCATTCTCGACCATTCCTGCCATGAACAAAGCCTTGATAAGTATGTTGCATGTGACAACATCCATACAAATGCCCGCTTCCTCCAATCTCCTCTTTACATCCATTACACCCACTACATTCTTTTCCTTCACATATCCATGTAACAACGCACTATATGTGAAATTATCACTGACAAAACCCTTTGAGAACTCATCTGCCTTGCTTGTCTTGCCGGCCTTACACAAACTATTGATCACCATGTTGTATGTGACACTCCCCACTTCAACTCCTTTCCTCTGCATTTCCCCAAGCAAAGCAAAAACTCCATCCAAATCTCCCTTCTGACACAATCCATCAATCAAAACTGAATATGCAAACTCATCCACATCAAGGCCCGATTCTTCCAATTTCCTAAGCATGCAAAATGCCTCCTTTAATTTGTTTCTCTTGCAGAAACCTTGAATGACCACGGTGTAAGTAACCAAATTAGGTTCATTGCCACTCTTTGCCATCTTATTTAGCAACCCAAATACTTTCTCTACGTTCCCTTCCTCGCATAACCCAACAATGATGTTAGTATAGCTGACTACATCCGGCATTATGCCTTTTTCTAACATCAACCGGTGCTTCCGAAGCCCCTCCATCAGAAATCCCTTCCTTAAATACCCACATATCCAGCTACTATAAAGAACTGCATCCAAGATCACACCTTTCTGCTCCATCTCCCTAATTAAATCGGTTGCCTTATCAATTTTACCCTCTCTACACGATGCATCAACCGCAGCTGTATAAGTTATCAAATTCGGCTGAAAGCCATCAACTTTCTCTACTGTTTGATAAAATCGCAAACCAAATTCCGGCTTTCCGATCTTAGAAAACCCGGAGATTATCGAACTGCAAACAAAATTATCCAATTGGCACCCATTCTTCTCATCCGTCAGAACATCCAACACCTCAATGGCCCTTTCCATCATACCCCAAGAGCTAAATGACGCAACTAATGCTCGAAAAGTATTGGGAGAGGGACAAATACCGCGATTTCTCACACACTCTTGCAGTAGTGAGAGCGCTCGATCTGGATCTCCTTCCTCGACGCAAACTCCCTGGATTACAGAGCTCCAGAGGCGCTTCCGGGGGAGAAAAGCGAGATTTTGCGCGTGGGAGAGGAACTGCTCCGCTTCTTTGAGGCGATGTGATTTGAGGAGTGCTTGGGCGATTAAGGAATGGATCTGCGGGTCGATAAAAACGGAGTTGGAAGAGATTCGAGAGAAGAGTTGGCGAAGGAGACGAAGGTTTCGGGTTTTTAGAAGGAACGAGAGAAAGGGGTTTAGGGTCCAGATTGAAGCGCTGAGACCGCGCTCCATCTGGAGAGAGAGAGAGAGAGAGAGAGAGAGGAGGAGGAGGAGAGTCCGGTAGCTCGCGGTGGCGGAGGGGGGACGGCCGCGAACGCCGATATTCTCATCGCGCAAGAGGTAAGGCGATCTAATCACCGTTGTCCGTTATTCGTCGCGTGACATCCATCATGGAGTGACGTCGCAGATCCTTGCCGAGTTTTTTATAAAATTACTCCTGGCATGAAAATCACAGCCGTTCATTACATTTGGAACATCAATATATGGTAAACTAGCATATGCACGGATACCATTTTTTTAATTATTTTTGAAATATAAACCTTTATACTAAATTATAATAAATAGATAATCAATTTTTATTATGATGGAGCAAAAAATTCCACCATTAATACTGATATTATTACTACCTATCGTCCACACACGACGAATAAAGAATTCTACACTAATTAAGTTTTCACGCAAAACTCCGTCATTAATACTAATATACTGGATATATTTTTTAAAATTATTTTTGAAATACAATAAGATAACAAATTATAAAAATAAAAGACTTCATAGCCAAATTTCTATTGGATATTAAGTAATAAATTTTAATAGTGGCCAAATACATTAATACTAACATCATTAATATATTATATATTAAGCAATGAACTTTATTGAAGAGCAAACATAATATCAACGTTATTATAGTAAATAAAAATTTTTATAAGCTGAGCCTTTGTTTTGAATATATATAATAAATTTAGAATAACAAGCCGGCAAAATCTAATAAAAATCATCGGCGCAATAAATCTACCCTTTACGGTTTTCATTTTTCCAAAAAATATTTGCTCCTTTAAAGTTTGAAAACCAGATAAACTTGTTAGAGGAGTGTGATGTATTTTTAGTTGATCCAAATTGGATAGTCTTGCGATCTACTATAAATCATAGGTTCAGTTAAAATATGATTTTGTATGTGCCTGCACGCATGCGTGCAGTTCTGTTGGGGTTTTGGCTTCTTATTGGTGCGTGGATGTGCGCAAAAAAAAAATAAAAAAAAATAATAATAATAAAAAAAGAAGGCATCCTCCATGTAATCACAAGACAGTCTCACGTTTTGCAATTTTTAGTAAACAATCTGTGGATGTTTTGTGAGCAATAGCAGCCTCGTGGGCCATTCTTTCCTCTTGACGAATATGCCAACCTCATTTTTTGATTTTCCAGTACTTTTTTCATGTGATGTGAACCAATTCAAATGACGCGCATACATAGTGGCAAGTGATTTTTGTTCCAAAGCCATATGTCAAATCAAAACATGGTCTCTTCAAAAAAAAAAAAAAAAAAGTCTAAACAAATCATGGTTTCACGAAAAGGAATATCTTATATGTTAAAACGTTCAAACATAATCCATCGTTGTTCGTTTAAAATGAATCAGGTTTAAACTATGTTTGGCTGATTGTAAGGAATTGGAACCTTTTTGCTAAAATGACACTGACTCTCTATTTTAAAGCCATTTAAATTATTTGTAAGCCCATTTAGACTTGGAAACTTCTTATAAATTCAAGGTGCTCAAGTGACCTTTCTGCCTAATTTTAGGTGCCCATTTATACGCAACCAAGTGACGATTACCATCCGTTACTTCGGAATATCTGCAGGCTTTCGAGGGAACTTGGCGCTTTTCGAATCACTCAAATCTTTCGAGAGGCGAATAGCGTCACTGATTGGGTTGCTTCTTATAGTGCGCATCATTCAGGAGAGTTTTTTGAAAGAGCCTCGAGGCCATCCCCCCAATTAAATTCTTTTTTTGAATTTTTCTGGATACACTCACATTAGTGTGTGTGAGCCGACATTGTATTAAAAAAAAAAAGCATACGAAGTTAGTCTCCAAGGGCACGGTCTCCATGGAGTTCCTGATAACTGTATTTTTCTTTCCTTTTTCTCTCCCAATATTCTTATCTAGCATGGCCTTGAGATTTTTTTTCAATAAAAACATGTGTAGAATACTAGTGTAGATTAGAGACAATTATGTTGCTGCTGGTTCACATCTTAAGCATTTAAAATTTTAACCACAAGAATTGAAGAGGCATGCCATACACTCGTAGCAACCAATTTTCTATGGCTCATAAGCACTAATAACATAAAATGCCAATTCTTTGTTTTCTCTTGTGCCACTGCTAAATTTGAGTTCACTCTTCTTAGGTCTTAATACCCTAAGCAACTAAAGGTGTTAGTGCACTTGTTAGAGTGCAGATAGCATTGAATAGCTTCGCATTATCCTTTTCCTTGATCCTCCAATCAATTAGAATTACAAAGAAGTATGATTTAAACTCTCATATTTTATCATTTACGATTGTTCCATCATTTATTATAGATAATTACATGTTGCTACATTTTTCATTTTTTTACAAGGCTTATCCTCCATCACAAAAATCAAAAATAGATGTCATAAAAATAGCTTCCTTGAGAAAATCTAGATTGTATTAAAGGGCTTGGCACATGATCACAAAAAATTAAAAATATAAAGTCCTTAAATCAGAGGCATTGTCAAAAACCTCTCATTATTATGCTACATCAGCGCGACATGTAGCAATACTTATGAAGTGAACAAATTCCTAATTTTTGTAGCAAAAACTGTCCCTATCGTAAGAAAGCATGAACCCTGAGCTAAAGCTATACTTGTGAAACTGTTTGTCAGGTTGCTCCTTTGGGCCCATTCTTAGTGAACTTGGTCAGTGCAAATTGGTCTGCTTTTGAATTGATGGATAAGGACAATGGCTTTCTCTCGGAAAAAACTGAGTCAAGACTATTGCCAGCCAGTGATCAACAAATATTTTACCCATTAAAATCTAAGGATGCTGCTTCATCTACCCAATAATCTCCTCAAATACATCGGTCCATAGTTTATTAAGGGTCAAAATCTAATGCAGGAGTTATAGTTCTTGGTATTGTTCTGTCATCATGTCAGTTCAGGTATAATCATCTAGGTCTACACTACTTACAAATTAGGCTAATGATTACCAACTTTCACCAAAAAGAAAAGAAGACCTAACATGATCTCTTGACATTGAGAAGGAGTCTCTGAGTGATACAAGAATTACTTGAAAAGCTGGTGAAGGCGTCCTTGGAACGCTTAGTCTGCAATATCTTTTTGGTACTAGATTTTTCTTTGAAAAAGAAATACAGTAGAAGTATCATGCTAGTCAAGATTAGTCATGTTGGTCTACGCACTAGATATTTGGCATATAGAAAACTGTTAAGCAGTGGAGCCGTATTCAACTCTATCCTACTAATCTTGCATGCCATGTGTCACCATGCCATTGAAATCATGGTAGAAGACCTTATCTTCTTAACAGAATGCGATGAAGTTGTGGGGATGCCGATGTGTGTGGGTTCTGCAACAGAACAGAGAAACAACCTGTTTCAAAAATAGGTGATGAGCACAATGATGTGGGGCTTCTTCCTCTGGTGTGCGGTGAGCAAATGGGAGTTTTCTTCTTCCTGATTGGTGGGGGTTTGTGAGTGCACTGTAGAGGAAAAAAAAAGAAGAGATTAAGAACGTGAGTCTTTGGGTTGTCTTCTTTGGGAAGTAAGTTGTTTCTTCCCTAGTTCTTTTTTCCTCTGTTTTGTACTCTTCTCAACGAATAGAAAATCATCAGCGGGATCTTCGTGGACGTAGCCCAAACTTGGGGTGAACCACGTTAAAAATCTGGTGTATTCTTATGTTTTGCTTGCTGTTTTATTCCTCCAGCTCTATTTTTCATGCTATTCCATCTCCTAACAACTGGTATCAAAGCCTATATTCGTAGGAAAGCCCTATTCGTGGGAAAGCCCTGTTCTTTTCTTTAGAACAGCATTGTTTGTGATTCAAGTGGGAGCAATGGAAGATGGGAAGCTAAGAATAGAGAAGTTCAGTGGGATGAACTTCGGGCCGTGGAAGATGCAGATTGAAGACTACCTTTATCAGAAGGATCTTTATCTTCCGCTTGGAGGAAAAACTAAAAAGCCGATAGATATGACTGACGATGAGTGGGAGATCCTAGATCAGAAGGCCCTCGGGACGATTCGCCTCTCCTTGGCGGCATCTGTTGCATTCAACATATCAAATGAGAAGAGCACATCGGATCTCATGAGCACATTGGCAAGGATGTACGAGAAGCCATCGGCATCAAACAAGGTATTTTTGATGAAGAAGCTGTTCAATATGAAGATGGCTGAAAACGGGAGTGTTGCTGAACATCTGAATGAGTTCAATACAATCACCAGTCAGTTGAACTCGGTCGGCATCAACTTCGACGACGAGATCCGAGCTCTGTTGATCTTGTCCTCCCTGCCAGAAAGCTGGAACGGGCTGGTCATGGCCTTAAGCAACTCCTTTGGATCATCTAATATGAAGTATGATGACGTTGTTGGTGTTCTACTCAGCGAGGAGATCAGAAGGAAAACCTCCGACGAAGCATCAGGGACAGCTCTACATATGGAGGGTAGAGGTCGGTCACAGTATAAGTCAAAGAATCATGGTAGATCGAAGTCAAGAAGAAGCAAATCAAGGTTTACCAAAGACAAAGGAGATGGCTGCTGGCACTGTGGCAAGAAGGGGCATATTAGGCGCTTCTGCAAGGCCTACAAGAATCAGACGGAGAGCACTACACAGGAGACTAGCTCTTCGACAAATGTTGCTGAAATTTCTGATACTGATGCCTCACTTTTATCTTTAGATGTGCAGGCCGAATCATGGGTTATAGATTCCGGTGCCTCTTTTCATGCTACTGCATAGAAGGACATCCTTACACATTATGCCCAAGGAGATTTTGGACATGTCTATCTTGGAGATGGAGAGCCTTGTAACATCATTGGTAAAGGAGATGTGCAGATAAATATGGCGAGCGGTTCAGTCTTGAAGCTGACAGATGTAAGACATGTGCCCAGTCTTAGAAGAAATCTTATATCTGTTGAACAGCTTGCTAGTGCAGGCTATGTTACTTCTTTTGTTGGTGACTCTTGGAAGATCATTAAAGGATCTATAGTGGTTGCTCGTGGTAAGAAAGAGGGCACGCTCTATGTGACAGAGGGCACTGTGAGTTCCATCTCAGTTGCAGAGTCAAGCACAGATTCAACATTATGGCATTGTAGACTTGGACATATGAGCGAGAAGGGAATGAAGATCATGCATTCCAAAGGAAAGCTCTCAGGGCTCAAATCAGTGGATCTAGAGTTTTGTGAAGATTGCATCTTTGGAAAGCAGAAGAAAGTGAGCTTCTTGAAACAGAGACGATCTCGACGATCACAGAAGTTGGAGTTGGTCCATACTGATGTCTTTGGACCAACCCAGGTATGTTCATTTGGTGGTTCTTCATATTTTGTCACTTTCATAGATGATGCTACAAGAAAACTGTGGGTTTATTTTCTAAAAAATAAATCTGATGTATTTGATGTCTTCAAAAAGTGGAGAGCTCTTGTTGAGAATGAAATAGGTCTGAAGCTGAAGTGCTTAAGGTAGGACAATGGAGGAGAGTATTGCAGCAAAGAGTTTGAGGAGTACTGCGCTATTAATGGAATAAGGCGAGAGAAGACAGTTCCAGGAACACCACAGCAAAATGGTGTAGCTGAGCGCATGAACCGCACTATCATGGAGCGTGCCAGAAGCATGAGACTACACGCTAGGCTGCCTAAACAGTTTTGGGCCGATGCGGTGAACATTGCTGCATATTTGATAAACAGAGGACCCTCAATTCTATTGGATGGAGGATTACCAGAGGAAGCATGGACTAGCAAGGAGGTAAATTTATCACACCTAAGAACTTTTGGCTGCATTTCTTATGTTTATGAGGATTCTACAAGTAGAAACAAATTGGATGCAAAGTCTAGAAAATGTATTTTCATTGGATATGGACAGAATAACTTTGGGTATCGCTTCTGGGATGAAGAGAATAGGAAAGTCATTAGAAGCAAAGATGTCATATTTAATGAAAATGTGATGTATAAAGACAGATCTAATCAGCAGGATAGAAAAGGAGTATGTAGAGCTTGAGGAGATCTCTGAAAAATGTGTAAAAAAAAGTCAAGAGAATAGAGTAGTACCTACAGAACAAGAAACCCCTATTGCTGTTAGGAGGTCTACTAGAACTGTTAAAGCTCCTAGTCGTTATTCTCCTTCTCTACATTATTTATTGTTGACTGACAATGGTGAACCAGAGTGTTTTGAAGAGGTTTTTCAAGTTGATAGCACCACAGCTTGGCAGAAGGCCATGAATGAGGAGATGGACTCCTTGATGACAAACCAAACTTGGGATTTGGTTCGGTTGCCTGCAGGAAAGAAAGCCCTTCATAACAAGTGGGTTTACAGGTTGAAAGAAGAATAAGATGGCACCAAGAGGTACAAAGCCAGATTGGTTGTAAAAGGTTTTCAACAGAAAGCGGGTATAGATTATACTGAGATTTTTGCTCCTGTCGTTAAGTTGACTACTATTAGATCTGTGTTGAGTTTGGTAGCATCAGAGGATTTGCATCTTGAGCAGTTAGATGTAAAAACTGCATTCCTCCATGGTGATTTAGAGGAGGAAATTTATATGCATCAGCCAGAAGGTTTTGAAACTTTAGGAAAAGAGGAGATGGTGTGTAGGCTCAAGAAGAGCCTGTATGGTTTGAAGCAAGCTCCGAGACAGTGGTATTTGAAATTTGACAGGTTTATGTCTATGCATGGTTACACTAGATGCAATGCTAACCACTGCTGTTTTGTTAAGAAATTTCATGACTCTTATATTATACTGCTTTTGTATGTGGATGATATGCTTATTGCAAGATCAAACATGGAGGAGATCCAGAATCTCAAGAAAGAGTTATCACATGAGTTTGCTATGAAAGTTTTGGGTCCAGCCAAACAAATTCTTGGCATGAGAATTACTAGAGACAGAGCAAACAAAAAACTGAAGTTATCACAAGAGAGCTATGTTGAGAAGATCCTACAAAGGTTCAATATGGAGAAGGCAAAACCAGTTAGCACTCCGTTGGCTAGTCACTTTAAGCTTAATAAGAATCAATGTGCAAAAACTCCAGATGATAGGGCTTACATGAAGGAAGTACCGTATGCCTCAGCGGTCGGCAGTCTTATGTATGCTATGGTGTGCACGAGACCAGATATTGCATATGCAGTGGGAGTAGTTAGCCGGTTTATGAACAATCCAGGCAAGGCTCATTGGGAAGCTGTCAAGTGGATTCTCAGGTATTTGAGAGGTACAACTGATCATGGATTATGGTATGGAGGCTCAGAGATCAGGCTTCAGGGGTTCGTGGACTCAGATCTTGCAGGTGATATGGATAGCAGGAAAAGCACCACAGGTTATGTGTTTACTTTGGGCAGCGCAGCAGTCAGTTGGGCTTCAAAGCTGCAGAAGATAGTTGCTTTATCCACTACAGAGGCCGAGTATGTTGCAGCAACGGAGGCGTGCAAGGAGCTAATATGGCTTAAGAACCTGATGACAGAATTGGGAAATCCGCAAAAAGATGTTAAATTGCACATTGATAGTCAGAGTGCGATTTATCTTGCAAGGAATTCAGCATTTCAATACAAGACGAAGCATATAGACATCAGGTATCATTTTATCCGCTCTCTTTTGGAGGATGGTCAGTTTATTTTTATGAAGATCCATACCAGCAAAAATTCTGCAGATATGTTAACCAAGGTAGTTACAATTGAGAAGCTGAAGGCATGCTCAGCTTCTCTTGGTCTTTCACAATGAAGACGGAATTGAGATCCCGCTTGATTGAGCTATAGTACATGTTGAGGCTCATGTTCACAAGCATTATGCTTAAGATGAAGACGTTGTTTGAAGAGTTTTTTGATCACGTCTCCAAGTGGGAGATTTGTTAAGCAGTGGAGCCGTATTCAACTCTATCCTACTAATCTTGCATGCCACGTGTCACCATGCCATTGAAATCATGGTAGAAGACCTTATCTTCTTAACAGAATGCGATGAAGTTGTGGGGATGCCGATGTGTGTGGGTTCTGCAACAGAACAGAGAAACAACCTGTTTCAAAAATAGGTGATGAGCACAATGACGTGGGGCTTCTTCCCCTGGTGTGCGGTGAGCAAATGGGAGTTTTCTTCTTCCTGATTGGTGGGGGTTTGTGAGTGCACTGTAGAGCGAAAAAAAAAAGAAGAGATTAAGAACGTGAGTCTTTGGGTTGTCTTCTTTGGGAAGTAAGTTGTTTCTTCCCTGGTTCTTTTTTCCTCTGTTTTGTACTCTTCTCAACGAATAGAAAATCATCAGCGGGATCTTCGTGGACGTAGCCCAAACTTGGGGTGAACCACGTTAAAAATCTGGTGTATTCTTGTGTTTTGCTTGCTGTTTTATTCCTCCAGCTCTATTCTTCATACTATTCCATCTCCTAACAAAAACTTCTCTTTATCCTGGCATCCAATGGACATTTCAGCATAAAGAAAAGATGGGTAGGATTCCAAAACGAACCTTCAGAAATTTAAAAAAAAAAAGATCAGAGGAAGCTTCTAATTCGTTTCTTAAAATGAAATCGTCAGGAAGAAGATATTCTGCAAGGAATTAGGCACATGCTTGGAGCTTTGGTCGAGAAAGCAGCCAATACCAAGCTTGTTTTCTTGCCGGTGGGCAAATTCCCTACTTTCCACTTGACCACTTGACCAAATTATCAAACTTATCCATACTTACGTACTTTACAAAAGTTAATTTGCATGATTGGAATAAGAGTTCCACGATCTAATCCCTTTAAAGAGGTTATGATACTAAAGTTAAAAGGATAATCGTACTAAACGACGACACGCCAATAAGAGGCATAATGATTGTCTCGCCTATGGATATGTTGCTTTGAGCACAGTGTGAACTACTCGACTTCCAACAAAATATTAGCTTTGTGCATGCTTGCACAATCATGACATTCATATCACTTGCAGGTTTTCAAGCGAATTTGCATGAAGGTACCAAAAAAACAAAAAGGTAAGCTAGGGTTTGGAGGCGGTGAAAAAGGTGGGAAAACTAAGTCATATTAATTTGGTCCAAATGAGCATCATCCGATAGGTGATCACAACAAAAGATATCACTTGGTCAGGTCAAATGCAGGTCTAGCTCAACCTAATTTTACATGGGTGGGCTTTCAGTTTGATATTTAGTTCCATAACCAACCCATTTGCACTTAGGATGTCTTGACACCGATCATTAGGACGGTTGGGTCTAAACATATTTTTTGAACTAAAGGAATGAGGGAAACCCCACCTCCAAACATGAGAATTTATTAAATTGACATAAATTTTACAAGAGAACGATGAAAGAATGAATGAAATGGCCAAGGAGGAGTAGAAGAGGAAGACAGAAAGAAATTGTAGTACGAGTATTTAAGGTATATTTGGTTCGCGATCAGAATTGGAGCTAGAATGGATTAGAATGGAAATCGAAATGGTCATATTTTGTGACTCATTTGATTCATGACGGAAATCGAAATGCGATCTCAATAGTACGAGAGAATCAAGATTGGGTTTCGAGGGATTAGAGCATCCACATTCTCTTCTAGAATCAAAATGGAAATAAAACTTTCTCCAACTAAATGGCTGGAATTGGGAGCCTCTCATTCCCATTTGTATACTAGAGCCCAACTCCCTCCAACCAAACATGTTCTTAGAATCTTACTAAAGTTTAAAGGTAATGCAATAATGCATTCCACAAAGCCCAACAAGCCTTTTCCAATACCTGTCGTCAAGTGATGCTTCCAAAGTATTCAATTGTTCATTTCCTGCCATATATTCCATCGCAGAGACATGACAAGCTGATCCAACCTTGCCTTGTGTTTCTTCTGATCCTCTTCTTTCTCCACAGTTTATAATGATAGAAGGGAAATAGGGTGTCTCTTCACACCTAGTCAGGTCTTGTTTGCAAAGCACAAAGTCTTAGAAAATGAACATTGAAGGAAAAGACGAGTTAGTCTTAGCCATGATTCGGCGGATTGAAAACTTTTGATCAAAGTATAGTTTCTAAATAGGATTATCTTCAAATATGAAGGTTAAGGTTCTCATCCAAAAAGACTAGTTAAAATATATTATTTGCATTCCTTGGCCTTATGTAAATATATCAGATTTCTCCACGGTGCAACAAATATCAACTTAAACATATATCAGCATGTACGGGTCTTCATATCCTTTCTCTTTATGTTCTGATATTCTTTATAGGCTAAGGATCCAAATCTAATCAATTCCATTCACAATACCATAATCAGCCTATGGTCAATTTTCAAAAAATCAGTGCTGTAGTATTTTCTAATCTACATAAATTAGAGGATGTATCCATTCTCATACGACCCCTAGTAATCTATAATCTTATCTAAAAAGATCAGCTAGAAGGTGCCGATTCCTTCGCTCTAATGCTCAGCCTTGGATTTCATCGATCATTCATCCCATCCAGCATGGCTCGGTTTAAACATCGCACGCTAGGGTTGATATTATTGAATCGTGATTGTCAATGTATCTGTTAGGATCAAGGAGATGCCTAGCTCAACGAGGTACATGCCAGCCAGCTCCTGTGTGGTACAGGTTTCAGTTAGGTATACTTATTGCACCCATGAGTTTTTAAGTGTACAGGTCAGATAATTCTTCTAAGAGACAAAAAAAAAAAAAAAGTATTAAGTCAGATAAGGGTTGGACCCGGCTGTGGGCCACCGGAGCCCATGCTTATCTCCTCTAACAGCGAGCCATTGTTGGACCAATTCCCATTCCATGTGAACCGTATTTCTCGTGATTGAATGCAGTCAGACATTTCCACTGGAACGGAGGCCTACAATTTCGGGAGCTCAACTTGTTCGCACGGATGGTTGACCTAAGAGGTAATTCGGCCAATAATTGGTTCGTTTATCTATACAAAAGCCTAAATGATTGAGAAGTGGTGCCTTGTTGGGACCATGTACGTACTTAATTAGAGATCAGCAATCACTCGTGCACCTAAAATTAGTCTATAATAAGATGATACTTTTCGTTCTTCAAGTTCAAGTTCTAAGTGCAAGACTTCAAGTTCCACGCCGGATTCTCTCATCCACCCCAAGTCATGCTTCATCTCGTGCATTGTGGAGTCCCCTTGGACTGGCTACCAGTTGATTCATGATAGTTCATTGAATTCAAAAACAAGAGTTATTAATGACAGATAGTGCGCATACCAATCTGGTTTGAATTCATATACTTTTGGTTTTACGTACGTTCTTCCATGTGAAAATTGGAAAGAGTGAGGAAATATAAGATCAAAGTGAAGAGGCCGGCTGACGATGCAAACAGCATCGTTCTTCTTTTTTGATTAAAAATTAGTGATATGGCCAACATTGTCTCAATAAATAATAAAATGATGGATACAAAAGTCAACATCACATATTTATGATTTGTCACAAGCCCGCAATCTAGGACCACCATAATATCAACATATGTAATATTTCTTACCATTCTGTAGGCTTCTTAGTGTCGTTTAAATACTATGAGTCTTTTCCCACCATTCCATTCAAACCATGGATATCCTATTAATTTATCCCCCAGAAAAAAACTAATAAAAGATTACAACTCGCAAGCTAGCATCTCAGAGTAGTGGTTAATTGCACACCTCTATGGTTGCAAGAAATTTTCATGTTTAAGCTTTTGGAAGTTGCTCTCTTAAGATTTTTCACATGTTTGATTCTTCCATCATTCTTATGAAATGAATGGTCCTGCCGCTGCTCTTAGAAAAGGAAATGCTGCAAGCCTAGAACTTTGTGAAGCCAACCAGGAACACGTTAGCGCATCGAAGTTTTTTAACCACACGTGGAAAACTACTACTAATTAATGTCCCGATCCATCGCATGCTGGGAATAAAGATCGGCCATCCTAATCTTTTCTACTGGCGGCTGTTCACGTTTACTATTCTTCTCCTGGACAGCACCGCTGAAGCTTCCTGGAGAACAGGTAATTAATTAAGCTTACCTGGCCTGAGGTCAAGAAGGGATAAGGATCACTTGTTAGCTTTGAATGGTAAGAGGAGATCAGTGACAGGATATGTTCTTATCATTCTCCGAGTGGACTATATAATTCTAAAAGATGTGCTCTTCTTTTTAGCTTAATTTGAGCAATTAGGTTTTCTAACAGGCATACGAAAAAGTCAAACGGGTCCATTGACTCCCACAATGGAAGGGCATTCGCATCATCTTATACCGCCCAAGTGCTTTCTTTTTCTTTTCTTCGCGCTTGTTGAAACAAGTGCTTGTAAATGAGAATCATGTGACTCAGGTCTTGATGCAGTTTATATGTTCACATGGAGGGCATGCGAGGCCTTGCAAGTTGGATGAGGTCGGCAACTTGGGCTTTATCAAGGAGGGACAACAGGAACTGACTTGCATGACATGGGGACATGAGATGTCCATGCATGAAATGTTACTCCAAGGATCCACACGAGAACAACAAGATATTTTAGAATTTGTATAGTAGTCTACTGGTCTTACTTCCCTTTTTTACAGAACAAACTTTTACCTTTCCTTCCCTCCATGCCTTCTGTTTAGGCCAAAGGACGGGCCTCTCATGGGTTGCACATGAGCCTATAGGCGAGCAAAAAGGCTTTTGGCGCTCTTGTATGTACGTACCGACGATAGATAGATGCATCGGCAATTTTTGGCTCCAGCACTAAAATTTGCTGATGCTTCTAAGTTGCGATATCGGCAGGGGTAATACTAAGACGATGCTTTTAAGCGTCCTCAGAGGAAAAAAAAAAAGGAGCATAGATGATGCTTTTAAAAACGCCGTCGAAGGCCAAAAAGAAAAGCAGGAGATGACGCTTAAAAAGCGTCGTTGGAATCCTACTCGCGTACTTGGGCTAGATGATGCTTAAAAGCATCGTCAGAATCCCCACGACGCTCAACTGCCAAGTCTCCATTATAAACAAGCCAATCCTCCAGCAATGGAAACCCTAGCCGCTCAGAGAAAGAGAGAGAGAGAGAGAGAGAGAGGAGGAGGATGGAAACTCTAGCCCCGGATCCTGCCGTCTCCGAGTCCGCAAAAACGATCCATGCCCTGGAGGCCGATCTCGCCAGCGAGGAGCACCACTAGTTCATCTAAATCTAATCGGACGCTCGCTCGACGATAGGGGAGGCGCCGGTGAAGCTGGCCGTGAAGATAAATCGGCAAGCAACAAGTCGATGTTCTTGCACATCGAGGTTGAGAAGGCGGAGGTGGTTCTTTGGGCGACAACGATAAGGCTGAGGACCGGGTGGCGAAAGGCGAAGGCGGAAGAGGAGGACGCGGGAGGGGAGGTGGACGCCCGCTCCAATGACTTCATCAACTTGTTTCGGCAGCAGCTTGAGCTTAAGCAGCTCGACTCCATCGTGAGGTACAAGGACATACTCAACCGCGGGGTTGGAAATCAAAATTTTTACTTCAATTGTTGGTAAAAGTAGGGGAGAAAAGAAACATCCTCATATTGCATTAGTCTATATTATGTTTGTAGTAGCTAGTGGTTGGGAATGGGGTTAGGTGATGTAATTTGTAATTTGTAATTTGTAAATGGAACCCTAGATGGAGTTAGGAAATCTTTTGAAGTTTATTGTAATTTGTAAAAGAAATATCATTAATGAGATTATATGTATTTTAGTGTAATTTGTTAAAAAAAAAATATTAGCACCCAAATGAAATTATATGTTCATTTGTTGCAGCATCTCATCATGGAGTTTGTAAAAGAAACATATTTCCAAGCTTGGATTTTCGAGACATGATCATGCTTCTTCATCGACTGAAGGGTAAAACAAACTCCCAATTTTTGAAAGAATATTATATATGAGGTTGTTCGGCAAAAGCCGACGCTTATAAGCGCCGGCGAAAGCCAAAATAGCCCGATGCTTATAAGTGTCAACAAAGCTTCCATTTTTGCAAAAAATTCCGCCCTCCAAAAATTTCCACTCTCCTCTTGCCGGCGCTTTTGCAATGTTTTTGAAAGCGTCGGTGCCGATGCTTATAAATATCGGTATTGACTCTAAAAAACACTAAAAAAATATTTTTTTATAGCATATGCATATATATATATATATATATATATATATATATATATATATATATATATATATATATATATATATATATATATATATATATATATATATATATAATGCCCACATTGTCTCTTTACAATTCCAACAACCCCCAAAGATAACTAAGAAATTTCCTTGAGCAACCGCATCCTGAACTGTTGTCTTGTACTGCATCTAACACCACATCCAGCATTCCAACCGCCAGACTCTGACTTGAAATTCTTATCTTAGCTTCCGTACACAACTCCATGAATCTAGGAGATAATCACGCAACTAAACATTACTAACAAGCAATTGAACCAGTCAAATCTTGGTTGCTAAAAATTACATGCGCGTGCCTTAAAACTCACAACATAACTTTGGGACCAATGAGTGCAAGCCTTTGAGGTAATGATTGTTTGTGTTCATGACACC
Organism: Phoenix dactylifera; assembly: GCF_051530095.1. NCBI lineage: Eukaryota > Viridiplantae > Streptophyta > Magnoliopsida > Arecales > Arecaceae > Phoenix > Phoenix dactylifera. The sequence goes on from NC_143197.1 coordinate 6,156,446, forward strand.
TTATAAACAATCAAGTGGGCTTCGGGTGGCATCTTGCTTTCCGTTCCATCAAAAAAAAAAAAAAAAACACGCACACACAAAATCAATTAAGTGGGTGACATAGTCAAAACTCATTAGACAACATCGCATCGCACTTTACATATTAAAGCCCATGCAATGATCTCCGTGTGGGCAGCCTACAACAATTTATAGGAGCATTCTAGGAATAAATGGTCACTCAATAGTTAGGATAATCCCCTCTCTCTCTCTCTCCCTCTCTCTCTCTTATATACGGTGCTCATATTTAGGCTAGTCAACAGGTTCTTTTAACGCTTTTGTGACAGGCTTCTCAAATTCTTCTTCATCCTTATCATCAATTCCTTCAGTTTCTTTTGAGCTTGGAGGATGACCGAAAGCTTGCAGATGTGGTCATGTGGCTAACGATATAAATATGAGACGTTATCATCAACTTTTTTAAGCTGGCGGTAGGTCCAGGACGTTCCCCGGAAGCCGTCGTCATCCTGAATGTCAGCACGATCGTCTCGTCACAAATGCGTCCAAGGTGGATATATTCCACCATTCCAAGCTGGATAACACCTATCATCGGAAAATGGACTCGAATCAATGGATGGCAACCAAAAGTTGCTTTAAATAGCATATACGTGGAGATGAGAATAACACCCTCATCTGCCCGCTTCGGCAATTCATTCCCCCTTTCATAGCATTGCAGAATCGCAAGTAGCTTGTTCTAGCATCCAATCCATTGACAGGCACTAATCCAACTTTTAGTTCTCAAGATAATTATCCTCCAAACCCACCCCATACCTTATAATTAGTAAGCACCGGGACCCCCATAAACAACGAGATGCACTTTTCTTTCTCGAGTGCTCTCAGCGTGTCAAGTTTAGCCACGTGGATTAACACTAAGATGAACTTGACTAAAGAAAAGCTTCATTTATTGAATGGGACCGGGGTATTTTGTCCGGCAGGAATACGAGACTTTCGAGAAAAAAAAGGCCTTCATGCATGCTTTTGTGCTAGAACCGGTCAGCCGGACCATCCACTACGTAACATATCACATGCAGCGAATGGCCGACTACCACGTGCACGTATGTTATATCGTTACATCGACGTGGCATATTTGGCGTTGTGCATGGGGATGTTCTATGTTCGATGTGATCAGTGGGATCGATGCTCATCACCACGTGTCATCTTGACATGATCTTAATACAATTTTTGTGCTAACGAAACATATACGGTTATCCCCCCAAATATCCAACCAGCCTAACTCGCGTGCTCGAATGAATTGAATCGGCGAAAATTAAGAGGAAAAGAGGGAATAAAAATAGTAGGCGGAATTAATAAATAAAAGTCTTTATTTTGGACAACTAACTCGGTTGTCTTCTAGGGGAAGAGTCCACCTTCGCTTTTGGCTCATTGGTTGATGGGGGCTAACCAATCAGGAGAGGCGCCCGTCCACACCATGGCCTCCAATTTTCCCAGTGGAGTGTCGTGCTTAACTTCTGACGGTGTACAGAGCTCCATTGATCGGACGGTCCAGATCGGACGGTCGGCGGGAAAAATCCTGGTCACCGGATAGTCCGGATAAGGATCCAAGACCAGGGTCCGACCAACCAAGTCGATCGCAGACAACCGTCGCAAACAAAGAGCATCAGCCTACTAGATCGCAGTGCAGCGTACCAGAATACGTGGACGGCCAGGATTATCCAGAAACACATCAACTTGTCCAGATCGGCAACCAACATCCGGTCGACAAGTGTCCCTAACACCTGGCAGATGACGTCATCAGAGGGTGGTCATCTTCCCCTCTACCTCTCGGCTCTCGCTCGTCCCCTCTGATACGTGGGATTGCAGCGATAACCAGAAACCCCACGTGTTAGCGCCACACTAAACGACAAAATACTGCAACTATTAAAGCACCCCCCGCCCATCTCTACCAAAAATTTCATTCCCCCCCTCCTTCCTCTTCCCACACCTTCCTCTTTATATCTTTTTTATCCTTCCCGCAGAGACGGAGATAGAAGAAGGGGACCAACCAACCCCTTCATTGCCTCTGAAGCCATGTCCAACCCCAGGTCGCTTCCTCCCGGCTTTCGGTTCCATCCGACCGACGAAGAGCTCATCCTTCACTACCTGAGGAATCGAGCAGCGTCGGTGCCGTGCCCTGTTTCGATCATCGCCGAGGTCGATATCTACAAGTTTGATCCATGGGACCTTCCTGGTTAGTGGGCTTAGCAGCAGCGTTGCTGCCAAAGTGCATCATGTGTTGCACGCTAGCTTATCGCTTTTTTTTTTATTTATTTCATTCATGATTGTATGATTGCGTGCATGGTTGGTAGTTAATGATTCTTAATATATCTGTTTCAGCTAAGGCGATGTTTGGGGATCGAGAGTGGTACTTCTTTAGCCCGAGGGACCGCAAGTACCCGAACGGGATACGCCCCAACCGGGCAGCGGCATCTGGGTACTGGAAGGCAACTGGGACTGATAAGCCGATCCGTACGAGCAAAGGGAATGAGAATATTGGCGTTAAGAAGGCCTTGGTGTTCTACATGGGTAGGCCACCTAAGGGATTGAAGACCAACTGGATCATGCATGAGTATCGCCTTTTTGAAGCTCAGAACAGCAACAACTACAAGCCCATGAAGTTTAGAGACTCTTCCATGAGGGTGAGGAAGTGATCTCATCCCACTCCTCCTCCTTTGAGAACCCTTCTTTTTTTCTCCTGTTCTTTCCTTGCTGCTGTCGTACTTCCAAGATATTTTCTTTCTTTGCATAAAGTCTAAACCATACGAGCCTTCGCCTTTGGGATTGTTGTTGACAAAACAGCCCTTGCAGGTTAAAGAAAATGAGGCGTGGATGTCCTTCCAGATGTGGATGGCACAAAAACACCCTTCACTTGATTAACTAGATTGGAAATGTTCTGACGTCCAGTGCTTTCTAACCCGCTGTGCTATTGAATGAATAGGCTAACATGTAGATATGAACTCAACCATTGTTTTTTTTTTTTCAATTTGGGTTTGATGAGAAGGACTTCAAGTGATGGTTCGCATCAGTTATTGACTAAAATACGAGTCAGTGTATTACAGATAAGTTTCATTAATTGATCAGCCCACCTACCACTAGGACTGAGACTGCTTAAGTTGAAAGGGTCCTTGTTATAATAATAGTATTATTTATTGTTAATTATCTTTAACTTCATATAGATGCATGCTCAGAACAATTAGTGCAACCCTTTTGGTTTATATGGGCAAACTTTAATCATATCAATTGATATACACTTCTGCTTCTCTCCATTTACAGTTGGATGACTGGGTCCTTTGTCGAATCTACAAGAAGAGCAACCATCTCCCGTCGGTTCCACCACCAATGGATCGAGAGCAAGAAGACTCGGGCATCGAAGACAACTACCACTCAAACTTAACGAGCATCCCACAACAAAACCCTCCAAGGCTGCATAAGTCTTCCTCTTTATGTGAACTGCTTGAGGACTACTCCTCACTCTCACATCTATTTGATAACCAGCCTGAAATGGCAGGATCATCAGACCACGCTTACATTATGGGTCCGCCAAGTTCAAACCAACTCTTCATTGATAGCAGTGGCAAGCACAACTTAGCTCAGCAGCTCCCCCAAGCAGAACCCTCGGCTCCAAATGCTGAAAACTCTTCAAAGCGCCAGAGAATGTCGGACATTTACTCAGAGGAGAACAATGGGGTGTTAAACCCATCAAAGAACCGCAATGATTCATTCATTTGCCCAAACTTCTCCAACCAGTTTGACGGCCCTCAGTGCAACTTGCTAAACCAGCCATTCTTCGGTCAGCAAATATTACTCAATTCTCACCTGGGGTTGCACTGAACTCAGTCACATTAATTATACTTGCATAAATCACGGATATCAAGTCAGAAGGAAAAGGAAAGAGCATAAAAGATCGTTTTGTTAGTCATGAGATAGGCCGTCTTTTTGTTTAGAAACTTTGCCTTGTCTCGAGAGGGTATGGTCAGAGATCCAACAGGAAGGGTGTAGTGGTGTCAAAGGGGATGCCTCAAAGAGAGCCTGGTGTTAGATGGACCCGGTAAGATCACAAAATTATTTAGGAGAATCTACTGGGTCAATTAGAGGACTGGTCTTGTCGAGATCATGTGGTTTGAAATGGATGCATGATTTCTTCTTCTTTTTTTTATAATAAAGTCAGACGATGTTCATGTCCCGATCACACACCTCACAGCAGCCAATGGCGTGGGAGATATTTTTCTTTTTTGTTTGTCTTTTACAAGTTGATATGTTTTGATGTGGTACATGGTACAATAATGGTAGCTAGAATGGAGGTGTGGCAAGATTCTTGTCCAGGATAAGCTGATGATGGAGCTTTAACTTTTGCCGGAATACTGAAAGATAGGGATAGGTTCATATCCCTGAACACATGCACACAGGCAAACGGGCACGCGCGCGCGCGCGTGCTGACAGAGAGAGAGAGAGAGAGGGTGACTCCAAATCGTCAATGTGCAAACTTGTCGGTTTGCAAAAGAAGAGCAGCAGAACAATATGTTGATTAGAAGAAGGGGCATAAACTAATTTAACAAAGGATGACTTCATTGTCCGTTCAGGCTAAAACCACCAGTTAGATTCAATGCACCGTAAGAATTGAAGATTTAAGGGCTTGTACTTCCACTATCTTGCTCCAAAAAAGGGGAGGCGGGACAGATCGATAAGGCTTGCGGGCTCTTTGCTTTCAATATGAGCGCTACAGCCACAACCTTGGCAAGGGCTGGACCTTTGCTCTGCTTTATGTCTTTTCTCCTTTTAGTGTATGGATTTCATTTTCTGTATGGATGGATTATGGAGCTTCCACCTTTGACACGTTTATGTAGAGGATAATTATCACCGGTGAAATCTTAAGAGACCAGAATCGTGCCTAGGTTATCCGAGTGATGGAGAAAGAACGGTAATGTTATATTAGCATTAAGATTAGAAATAACAGTAGAAGAAGCAGTGATTATTAAATGAAGAATAGAGGGACAAAAAAAATAAACACCGAGAGGAGAACAAGAAAAAGAAGTTGATTGATAAAAAAAAAATGCTTTGATATAATAAAAATAAGTTGAATCTGTTGACCCGAGGGAACAAATATAGTAGAATACAACAATAAAATTTTATTATTATGGAAAAAATACTAAGGACCAGATATAGCATAATACGATAGCAAGATTTTATGATTTGGTACTAATACTAAATTTGAATATGACAATCAAATTTCATAATTTGTAGATCTGAACTCATATACCAAGGTTGTGCATACAATATGTGGCAATTGTGATATTCAAGATCATATATACTATAATAGGTGAGATTGTGCATGATTAACAATTGTAATATTCGTATAGATTCAATTAGGATTAAAGTAATGCTTTTCTTGATGGTTAATTAACTTGTTGACCTCAATAGTGGAATCCAGATTAGAAGCAATAATCTTGTCTTTATGTATCGCAACTTAGAGAATTTGTTATTATAATTATTACTTAAGATGGACGGAAACGAAACCTTCTTATGCACCACGGAATGGCTTTGATGATATCTTAACAACTGGTAGCACGATTTATTCTAAGCAACTTTGTTAAGCATTAGTGATTACCGCTAAAAAAACATGATGACAAATCACATAGGCTAAATGTTCATTTCTCTACTCGCTTTAAGACGTCAAATCCATTATCACTACATATACATTAGATATTTATTTAGAAAATTCCTCGCGTGCCAAAACTTGGCATGATCTGATTCCTTTATCTAATACATCCATATTATATAATTCTAATGTTTTCTGAAGCCAACTTCCACTACTAAACCTGGTTATGAAGTAAAATAAACTGAATACAAGAACTTTTGATTTCTTTCTCAGGTGATATAGCAATGATCACACCCTCTCATATCAGATCAAAATCACACCGAGACCTACCAAACCACTTCTCCCTTTCTAACGATCTTAGGCACTTCTTACTATACCATATTATGAACTGCCTAGCTAACTGCTTCTTCACTCACATTGACACTAATACTGTCCAACAAATCTATTCTCTTATCATTTAATACCACAGTTCTTCACCATCTTGTTGTTTCCGCTTGTTTTAATTGTGACACATCCAAATAACCTCCCCCAGGGATCCTGCTTCTAAAGGATGCAATAGTATTGTTTTCTTTTCAAGCATGCAACTTCCCATGTTAAATGTTCATTCTTATCATAGAATTTTATTATTCTGCTTCTGCAGTTAAGACAATGTCAAATTTACAACTTCTGGTGGAACATTGAGAAGCATAACTATTATTAAATTCTATTATTAAGTTTATCAGAAGCGTAACAAACATATCAAAGATTTGAAGCAGATTATCATGAGTAATTTAAGCTTCTGTTGAAAGCAATCTGTATCAGGTGATCGCCATCATTGATAGAATCAAAGCCTTACAATGCACGATGGTTCGAATTTCTTAAAAGATTATGCTAGATTTTTGGTACCTTCGTCGGAGCAGAAAGAAGATTCTTCAATTTCTGATGAGATATGTATTTTGAAATATAATATTTGACGAAATAGGATAATTCCATTCAGAAAAGAAAGAGAAATAGGACATTTCTTCAATTCCATTCAAAAAATAATAAAAAAAGGAAATACGATATTTGATGACGAATGCTATCATGTCCTAATTTGGTTCCTAATTAAGGAAATGAAGATTTTATTTATGCATGATTGTTTTATAGTTTAAGTCGACGAACTTAAAAGCTGTCATGCCCCCGCTTGCACGGGCACGTGAGGCACCCAGTGCCCATGTAGAGGCCACATGAGGGGGGAACACGGGGCTCCTCTGCTAAATATATTCGGTTCTGGTGTCGCACGCGCGCACATGCGCCGCTTAAACTTCTTCCCGATTTTATTTTTCACCCAAAATATATCTGCAGGATTTGGAGATATCCGTCTTATACGCCCAGGTTCTGAAACGAGTCTAGCCGATGTGGGATCTTTCATTCACCCACTCTCGGACTAGAGCCGTCCTCGGCTCTGATACCAAATATCACGCCCCTGCCTGCACGGGGCACGTGAGGCATCCAGTGCCCACATGGAGGCCATATGAGAGAGAAATATGGGGCTTCTCTACCAGATATTGTCCGGTTCCGGGGCCCGCACGCGCGCTGCTCAGACCCTATCCGATTTTATTTTTCACTTAAAACGTGTCTGCAGGATTTGGAGACACCCGCCTCATATGTTCAGACTCTGAAACGAGTCTAGCCGACGTGGAATCTTCCAAAAGCAAAGCAGACCTAAAGACCATGTATTGCATGCATTGGACAATGTATTAGACACTCTAGTTGGGCAAACCCACTTACAGGGATCCAATGCATGAGCCATGTTATATGTCATACAAATGCAACATGTCATAGGAATTCAGATTATATTCATATTGATATGTTTATTATCCCGAGCAAAGCTCAATCATATGATTTCAGAATTCAAACCTTATGATGCAATTCTTGGATTCAAAGTGATTTCCTTTGATAGTCTGCACAAATATTTTCCCGAGCTCCATTTTCCTCTAGCATTCTATTTACGAGGACAAATGGGATAGGGACGTAGACCTTCACTTGATAGGTGAATACAAGAGGTGGAGACTCTAAATCTAGGACATGATTATCAAGCCGTGAAGGCCCGATCATTATATTTTATTCAAAAAATTTAAAGATTTACAAACCTACCGCAGGCCTAGATATTAATCAAGAGTTTGCATGAAAATGGCCGAGGAAAACGATGGCCGAGGAAAATGGCCGGCATACCTGTTTTTGTGGAACGTGCAAGCCAATCTGGATGTGGATCAGATGAATAATAAATTAATGTTGTTCCTCGCATCTTTGAGTGCATTCATTTTGGACTCTAGGGTTGTTCCGGTATAGGAAGCAATAGTCTAGATTGCTTTGTCTTACCCCCTTGCAGCTGCAACCTCCTTAATTAATTAATGCTTGACGAGGAAGGGAAAGAGGCTTTCCATGGTTTCTAAGCATAGATTTGGAAGCAACCAGGAAGCTAGGAATGATGTCAAAGCTACTAGCATGTAGCTAATGGTAGAACAAATCATTATAATCAACTTGGAATTAAACAAATAATGTTTCAGCTAAGGAAGCATAGATGAAGAGTGCCCCACCAGATGACATGGTCATTCGCACATAGTTTACGTTATCTTCCCACATACCTTGTATTTCTATTCGACACGCTCATCATGCCCCCAACTCATAACTTAAGTGAGTTATTACAAGAATTTTAAAATACATTATTTTATTGATAATTCGATATATCTTAAGGAAGACTATCATGGGACATCCTATTATCCATTTTGTTAGATGCCATTGGTGTCGCATGAGATATCATTAGGCATTCAGATAAGCATGTAACCAGAGTGGTAAGCTTAGCTTGGTCGCGGTCTGCTTGCCAATTGAACAAAAGAATCATCTTGGTTTCAGTATTGTAGAGAACCTAAGGACAGAACAGTGGCTTTCAGTCAGCCTGCTAAAAGGAAAAAGAAGAAAAAAATTTCATGCTATTGTTAGATAATATGAGTTCTTGTTTTGGCTACATCAATATCAGCCTCAAAGCTCTGATCTCATAAGAACTACTATTTTGATGTTAATTTATCTATCAGTTGCAGATGAATTATGATTTAAAGCCTCAGGTGATCATTAACTTTTTTTGACTATATTGCGACTTTATGAACACACTCAAATTCTTAGCCTTGTTTTGTTACTTCCTTCGATAAAAAATTTGCCTTAGCCTGCGCTGCACTGGCTTCCCTGTAGTTCACATTTCAGGACATTCAGCATCAGAGAAAACACATGAAAAAATAAACAATAAAAAATATAAGAAAATGAAGAACATTGTCTTTCCCATGGATCGAACCATCGCTTTGAGATCCGGAGAAGGTCAGATGTACATAATCTTATCATGCGTGCGGAGATCGTTGCGCTAAGGCCCGACCTGAGTTTAATAAGGCTAATACCTAGAAATGGTCCTAGCAATACAGGTCGTAGAGCGGTAGATTGGGGCAGATTTGACCATTGGTATTTCTTCCCGTAGGACTTGAACCTATACTACCGTGCTTGTCAATCCAAGCTTTTACTATTGCATCCCTTTGTTTATCATTTACTTGTGCTGATTCTAAATTACATTTTTTCTGTCCCTCCACTTATTTGGGCTTCCAAAACCAAGTGATTGATTGGAGTGGGACTAGTCCAGCTTGACTCGAATCCAGTCCACCACTTGGTGGGTCTTCATCTTTTTGGGTCTCTGATACGGTTAGGTCCAGGCAGCAGACCTGAACTATTGAAATGCATCTTCTTGGATCAAGTTTGTCTTTCCAAAACCAACCTGGTTGGGTCAATGATGCAGGAACTATGTCCTATGAGATTGGAGATCGGGTTCGGATTTGGGACCCATGCGTGCAGGCAAAGTCTACGGCCCAATCTCCATCCAGAAGCAAGCCTAAGGAAGCTATGCTTTCTCTATTATCATTCGAGGAACATAAATTCCGTGGAACGTTCCTGTTAGGATATGTTTGATTATAAGGAAATTTATGGAACATGAAAAGCAAGCCTGTTTTCATAAAAATAAATTTTTTTTGATGAAATCAGTGGTCCAATATGACAATCGGGGATTTGTTGAATACATAAAGAGTATATTTTCTTAGTTCGAAAAAGTTGGACTCTAAAATGAAAATGAAAATGGACAATCACCATTTTAGCTGTTTGGTTGGAAAGGGTTCCGTTTTCATTTCGATTCCAAAAAAGGCCTAATCCTAATTCTTGTTTAGTATTCAAACCATATTTTTATTTTAATTTTATTTTTATTTCGATTAGGAATGAAAATGGATGGTACCATATAAGTTGGACGTACAATTCTATCGATCACTGATTGCCACGTCGAGCACGTGGTCCCAGTGCTTCTATATGCTTCTATGGAGGGCTGAGTTCTAGCCTTTTTTTTTTTTTCTTCTTCTATGTGCTTCTTTCTATTTTTTTATTCAAATTTTTTAAATGTTTCATAAATTCCTGGGGCTCCATTGCTTAAATTATCACCATGCGACCGGGCTGTTCGAACGCCATAATATACCTGAAAAGCCTAGCAATTCAGATTTTTTGCTTAATTAATTGATGGTTGGGATGTTTTCTGTACGCCTAGCAATTTTTCTCTCGTAACTCATCGGAAATTCCGAAGATAAACTTCATGGGCATAATCTGACAAACCTTTTGCAATTTTTCTCTTAAATTCGTACCACTCTGTTTTCCGAGACATAATAATTTTTTCTCTGAACGTCGTACAACTTGAGGCTTTTTCAGGTTACTTTTTGCCAGGAACTTGTCATGTTTTACATACGGCCCGGGAAAAACCTGCTCCAGATTCCACCCTCACCAAAGGACACCATACTTGTGATCAAAGATTTAGCTACCTATTCACCACATACAAAAACAAAATATTTTCGTATAAACGCTGTACCAGTTGCAGTCATCAGTTATGATATTATGTGAGACATTTACCAACTTTTGGTTTGTATAAACTTTTTAGCGTGAATATATAAACTTTTTAGTTTCTTGAGATCTCAACAATTTTGTTTGTATGTCCATGAAACAGATTTACTGTAGAAAGGAGCCTGGTGAATGTAGGATTTACCTCTGTAAAGTTACCCGCATCAAGTTCACAAGGTACTACCGACTATAATAGCAAACAAGAGGGATCTGCCCATGTTCATTTAATTGCTTACAAAGCTACATTTGAGCTCAGGTCCAGCTCAAAGTAGAGTTTGACAGCAGATATTCAGTGATGGCTGCGTGGCTAATTTTCCATTAAATTTACTTATCATTGGGTCACAACGTAAGTTTTCTCATTGTTGTTTTTGCATTTCTTAAACTTTCAAACTAGACTATAGGGTAAGCCAAAATAATTTTTGAGTTCGGCCATTTCTTAATTGAAACAAGCTTAGGTCAAGTTTGGGGCCCCGCCAGCAACCACCTACAACCATTAAGATGGAGTACCGTACATGATAGAGAGACTTTTCTAATAGTTCTGTATCCCAATGTTCAGAGAGATACTCCCTTCGACTTAATATGCAAAAGATGATCTCCCCGACTTAAAGTTTAGTTTTGAAATCGAAAAAAGAGACATTAGAAGTTACGTCTTGAAAAGTAAATACTATTTCTATTTCTTTTAATATGTGATTTGGGACAGATCATCATGTCCCTTGCTTTGTTGTTAAGCTTTCTCATCTTAAACCCAAATTAGATTCACTTAATGGGTATATGAATCAAAGATTTCCTTCCATCACAAGGGGATTGTGCTCATCACACTTTTGCAAGAGTTTTGTATCAATTATGCACCTAAAAAAGAGAGAGAAATTTTTTTCAAGAAAAAAAAAAAAAGGAGGGAAGAAAGAATTCACACCTAGAACTACACGAAACTACTGAAAATAATTCTACGACGAACTTCCTCTGCTTGTGTTCAATTGTTTTCTATCCCATATGTTTCCCTCATTTGAAGCAGCATCCTGCTTTCATGTCCTAAATAACCACGAATTTTGCCAAGATAAATGGATCAGTACCTGCCACCACCGCAGAGAAAACGACAAGGGCCACCTCACCATCCAACTGCAGGGATTTTGCTCTGATGCCGTGAAACCGACGGTATTCTACTGTCTAATGGAAAACAAAGGCATCGTTTTTTCTTAACTCTGAAGTACAACTTAAAAATTACTTGGCCGGTGCGTTGCAGTCTCGTGGGTCCCTCTGACTTGCACCGTGCATTGTGCAACGTGTAAAGGCATCGGGGACGGTGAGAGAGTACGAAAGACATGGCATCATCGTGCCCATATTTCAACAAATTAGGAAAAAAAATAATGAGCGGTTCAGCAAAGACGGAGTCACCGAAGTCAGTCAATAACCCAACCCCCAGTGCCGGGACCTCGAATCAACTCTAAAGAAAAACGTAGAGGCTTGGAGTCCCAACGACCCTCAAGAATTGGACCGGTCTTCTTATGCCATAAGGCCATCGTCCTTTTTGGTAATACGTCGCGCCTAGCATTGTAATATATATATATATATATTTATTTTAAATATTAAATTTCATATAAATACTTTTTAAAATTAATATTCATATTTATATTCAGATAAAATATTTGTTTTACGATTTTATTATTTATTTTATTTTTACATACGTACCTACATCCTCTGCAGTTAAAATAAAAAATTAACGATTTCGAATAGAAATACTTAAAATATTTTTAATATGTAGATATATGAAAAAAATATTTATAAGTTGATTATGAAGAAAAATAAAAAAATAATTTAAAAATTTTATTTTATTTTTAATTAAAATAAATATGATTTTTATTAATAGTGTTAAAATATTTGTAAAAAATAGTGTTTTAGGGATATAAAAATAAATATAAATTTGTAGAGGGACATAAACTTGAATTTTGGAAGGATATTAGTGTAAAAAACTCAAAAAAAAAAAGAGAGCAGAAGTAATTCAATAGGCGACCCACCCAACGCCCAACAATCTATAGTTCGCAAGCTGCTGCGAGCGCAATATCCATATGTAACGTCCACCTGTCAAGTTTGCAATCTCTACACCCGCTGGTGCCTATCCGGCCTCCCTCGCGGTCACAGCGCTCAGCGACGAAAACCGCGTCTCTGCCACGCTATATTTATTTATTTATTTTTCACGGTGGGGGTCGGGGAGTAAACACCCACACTATATAGTGCTCGGCGAGTGAACCGAGACACCTTGCACTAATCGACCATGGAGTTCCCCTTCGGTCACCACCACCACCACCACGGCCGCCGCGACGACGAGGAGGAGGGACAGCGCTATCCTCCTCCCGGCCAGCGCCCCTTCGACGCGCCGCCCCCTCCGCCCCCTTACTACGATCGCCCGGGCGGCGAGGGCTACGGCCGCCCCGCCTACCCTCCCCCGCCGACCCACCACGTGTCCCACGAGGTGGGCCACGGCTACCCTGGTGCCGGCTACGGAGAGGGAGGCTATTCCGGCCTCCAAAATCGCCCTCCCTACTCCTCCGGCGTCCACCACGTGGGCCACGAGAGCTGGGGCGGTGGGGCCGCGCCGGCGCCGCGGCAGGCCACGGTGAGGATCTTTACCAAGGCGGAGGAAAATTACTCCCTCTCGATCCGCGATGGGCAGGTGGTCCTTGCCCCGGCCAATCCGCGTGACGACTATCAGGCATGGATTCGACACGCACTCTTTGATTTTGATCTGTTTCTTTTCTCTGTAGATTTATGAATCTTGGTAAAAAAAAAAAAAAGATTTTTATCTTTCCTAACAAATAAAAATTGGAATTTTATCTTTCCTAGCAATACAAAATTGATTTTTTTTATCTTTTCTGTCAAATAAGATTTGTTAAAAAATGGATCTTTATCTTTTCTAGCAAATAAAAATCGTTTTCCCCCATCAGACGGGGTTCTGCGTTTCCTGGTTATTCTTACTGAGATTTTTACCCCCGGTGATTTTTCGAAATATGTTATTTTTTCTCTGTAATTTTGGTTTTTGTCCTTGTTCTTGTGTTCATTTCCCCTACTTTCTTTTGAGAATTTGATCCAGCGTTCAAAGTTCAATTCTAGGGTTTTTGTTTTCCTCTGTGTTTTCTGGTTCGTCAAGTTTAATTTCCATATTGATCTTTGCCAAGTTGCCGACTATCTCTTTTTCAGGCTGTGCAAAATTCTATTTTTCTTGCTCACCAGTTTTTGATTGCCTATTGAGATCGCAACTCTTATCCATCGGCTTCTAATGCTTCTCGCTCTGATCTTTTATTCCCATGGATTGTGGATTTTAGCACTGGATCAAAGACATGAGGTATGCCACCAAGGTGAAGGATGAGGAGGGTTTCCCAAGCTTTGCTCTTGTTAATAAAGTTACTGGCGAAGCTATAAAGCACTCCATTGGAGCAACCCATCAAGTAAGTGCAGCACAATCCAGATGCAGTTCTAGGCATTGCCTTGGGTTTCTTCTGGAAGACTGAAACTGATTTTCTATATCCTGTATTCTATTATACATTTCCACTGTCAGTTGATCTTCTTCTTATTTTGATCATTACTATCAGATTCTTAGGGTTAAAACGATAGCTTATATTGTAGATATATCTGGTATGGATGTGCATTGCATCTCGATGTTTAAATGTTTATGAATCACAAATTCACATTCTCTGTGTTGAAGTTGAAGAATCATGCGAAGCATATAGGAACGACTCTTCGAGGATGGATGATCCAATTTCTTCAATTATAATAGATGCAAGCTACATTTGTTATTCTTGTCTTGCTGTTTAATTAAACCATATTTACAGCTTCTTCTGTTGTGCCTTCTGTGACATTTCAAATGTCAATCAATTGCTGTTGTCATGGAGCTATTCGTCATGCTTCTTATTTTGCTCTCTCTCTCCTGCTTAATATTTCTTGCAGGTTCGGCTGATTCGGTACAATCCAGATTATCTTGATGAGTCGGTTCTGTGGACCGAAAGCGGGGACACCGGTGAGGGCTTCCGATGCATAAGGATGGTAAACAACATTGGTTTGAACTTCGATGCTTTTCATGGTGATGAGGACCATGGAGGGGTGCATGATGGAACTACTGTTGTGCTGTGGGAGTGGCTGAAGGGAAAGAATCAGAGGTGGAAGATTGTTCCCTATTGTGAGTCTTCAAAATGCCTTACCCTCTTGATAGACTCTGAAATGAAGAAATGCAAGATGCTAAATTCCCCTTGACTTTCACAATATGGGGCGCTTATTTATCATTCTTTGGTCGCTCTCAACTCAAGCTTCCATTGCTAAAGCAAGAGGGGACTAGTTCCTCTAATAGCATTAGAGACTTTTCCTTTATGTTCATGATGGAAGAGCACTTGCTTCTTGCTGTTTCACTGCAGCGACCTTTCTGAAACTTATACTTTTCTATCTTGTGAATGCAGGAGAAAGTGTGATGGAGATGCCATCAGTGGATGTTCATGTCCACCTATGGTGAGCTTTTACCATCAGTCCTACTTTGCAGAATAAGTTGTGCCTATGAGGTGCAGAGTGGAGGTTTGTGTGCCGGAGGTGTTGGCTTTTGCTAGTTGCTGTAACTTTATGCTTGATGTGCCTTGTGTGTCTGATGACATATGATGTCTTTCCCTTTTGCGCTGTGTTTGCTGGACTATGGTATGCTATATAATATGTAACACCTCTTCTCTTATTTCCTGTGTTTGTTGATCTGCTAAAGATATATTTTTGTATGTGTTATGTGATTTCAAGGCTTCACACTGGAAGCCGAAGTTCTGGATCTCGGGTAGGTGCCCCTGGTCTCTTAATTATAAAATTAAGATTGTTATGGATTATATGCAAATATGAAATTCTGACCAAAGACCAAATGAAAATAATAATAATAATAAACGGAGGGACATCATGTTGGGGCCGCTTGCTTGCATGATGGGGCCGCTTGTCATCAATGTTCCCATGTGATTCACATCTTGTGTGTATAATTATTTATCATATTCCTAATTCATTACTACGAGGAATATGACCTTTTTGGATTGGCTTCATTGCGTTTTCCTAATTCATGATAACATATCAAATGAGGAATCACATAGCTGTAAATGATGAGTACCAGAGAGTTGGCCATTCTCCTTATTCTAGTGAACTTGAATTTAAACTTATGCGCATGGTCTTTTTTGAAGAACCTAAGATTATGAGTTTATTATTATTATTATTATTATTATTTTGGGTGGAAAATAGAGATATCGCGGAGTAAACTAAGCCAAATTTTTAAATCAATTAGAAACAATATTTACATAAATAAAATATCAAATATCTGGAGAGCAAAAGAAGAACATACTAAATTTATGTGAAAAAATCTTCCAGTATAGAAGAAAAAAATTACGGAGCAAATTCGATCAATCCACTATAATAAATATAGAATTTACAATACTTAAATTTTTATTTAAAATTTAAATTCTTAATAAATTGGAAAATTTTCTATATCACCTTCTTAATAAATTGGAAAATTTTCTATATCACCTTCTTAAGAGTAATAATGATCTTACCCAAACCATCACGTGATAAACCACTACAACTCTCTATAGCATCCAATACAATTCTTAGATAAAAATCTAATTTATTAAATCTTTGTGTAAAAAACTACACCAAAGAAAGATAAAGAAGAAACCTATTTCAAATTCCTTTCTTCTTCTCTGTTCGGCGTGCAAATCTCGTCTGCAAGGTGCCCTCAGTCCCTTTGTGTCACAGCACCCCTTGGCTCTCTCTTTTTTCTCTGTTATGTGCCGCCGCTTGGTCTTCTCATGGTGCCACGGACCCATCTACGGTTTTGCCGGCCTTTTGCTTCAAAAAAAAAGGGCTGAAGCCCTAGTGGGCTATCTGGGCTCCCCAAAGTGGGCTGGACCCACTTACAGAAAAATTGCAGTAGATAGCTGGTAGGCCTTTATCGAATAAGGTCGGCATATGGGCAGTGCAGATCATCCTCTGCTGCAGGCTGCTGAAATTTGTGCCTAGGCACTGATAAATCGCATTCTTGATCCCCCTCCCCCAAATTGAACATAAAATAATGTTGGAAGATCATGATATCTGTTACCTCTTATTTTCATGTGTCGATGCTAACAATATAGATTTCTGTTTGGTGAGGTTTAGATGCTACCTGAAAAGCACTATCTGTCTTTGGTGGGTGACTAGTTTATACAACCAAAACCATGTAATCATGTATTACATAATATATTTCCATGGCCTTCATCTATTTAAGTTAAATTTTATATGATTTTACTACGGAAAAAAGGGGGTTGGTCAATTGTCACATAGTTGTTCATCATACACTGGTTGCACCAACAGCATCTTATAATCTATATGTGCTTTTTGAAGTACAACTTGTGGGATATATCCATCCATATTGAACTGCGGATGCATTAACGATGAAATTATTTCTGATTGAAACAAGGTTTACCCAATTATGTAAATTCAATGGTTCCAAAATAAATAAAAGAGATGAGTGGGGCTCCAATTAGATCTTAGTCTCAAATCAAAGGGAGCTATGTCTAAATTGGGAGATGCTGGAACTTGATTGCATCAAACTTTGATATGGAAATCTACTAAGCGATAACTTCCAAATTCAAAGACTCCATGGAATCTGTTCTAATGAACTGTGTTGGTAGGCGAAATCCCTCTATCATCTTTGCAGAAAGTACAGTCTTATAAGTTCGACAAAACCTTAGATTTTCATTTGACGGAGTTGCATATGCAAGGCCGATAAAATATCGAGGGTGCACAAATGAAAAGGATGTTATGTATTTCTTGGTAATTAACGATCTTGGACAACCCAAATGGTCATCGGTTTCATCTTTATATGATGCCTCTTCCTCTGGTCCCAACGGTACCGAGAACATTCTTGATTAAACGTGTTGCATCTTTCAAAATGTAGACAAGAACCACTGGAGGCTAAAGTGCTGACCTTTTCTATATTTTAGGTGAAATCAGATTAAAGGTGTTGCATCCGACGAATATTTTTATCCATGTCTCTATTTATCAAATAAAATAAATATGAAAATGAATATATTAGTATTAATATCCGTTCCGGTTTTTCAGCCCTACTGTTTTTGGATGGCTTAATAGCTAATCTATGGATAAGTTTTCCGCTATGTGAATTTTGAGAGACCAAAAGTTGCAGTGATCATAAAATCTGGCTTTTCAAAATAAGATATATTTTATCAAAATTATTTATCCTCAGTTTTAAGGATAATTAAGATACTCTTGGTAAGACTCTGCTTTTCACATCTCCCCTCACATCATCAACTCGCTCTTCTTGTTGGGGCGGCGTCAGGTGGATGAACCAGAACCATCAATGTAGCTCACCAACCTTTCTCTTTTCTTTTCTTCGTTTATCCTATTTCATTTATCTATCTGTTTATGTTTGCA
Source organism: Phoenix dactylifera (assembly GCF_051530095.1). NCBI lineage: Eukaryota > Viridiplantae > Streptophyta > Magnoliopsida > Arecales > Arecaceae > Phoenix > Phoenix dactylifera. Next base: position 6,174,429 of record NC_143197.1, read on the forward strand.
TGAGCTTTTGCGCCTTAGAAAGCAATCGGTGGATACTTTTCCCGTAAAACCCAATGTTGTTATCATCTTGCTGGCCGTTGAATCTACCATTTGACATTTGCCCTCTGAAATCAATGGGCCATTGGCGGCAAAATACTAAAGAAAAAGCAATACGTAGCGCAGATGTTTCCAAGGCAACGCAGATAAAAAAAATATAGGCGTTTATATAGAAAATTTAGGGCTTGATTTGAATTTAATTTCCTGCTGGATTTATAGATTAGGACGCCCATTTAAACATGGCTCATATCAACCCAACGTCTTATAATCTAAATTTCGAGAAAAGAAAAAAAAATCTCCACAGATCTTTTACTTGTTCCTGCAGTCTCAACAGGCCCACAGGTTGGGATTTAGGATGGACTTCAGCAGGACTTCAACAGGACTTCAGAAAATGTCCGGCTGGATCATCCAATAGCCTGCAGGAATATTCAAATAGGCCTTCATTGGCAATCTCTGAATTTGTTGGCAAAACCTATAAAGTAGGACAGCAATGAAGCCGCTTAAAACAAACCAATGCGTGAAATCACATGATAACAACAATTCAGTCAGGCCTGAAGCTTAGGCTGACATATGGTGATTGTTGATGTTTTTATCGCCTTTTTTTATAAACATTTTTATCGCCTTTAACAAGTTCTCCTAGAAGTTCCAAGGCCTTAATGGGCTTATAGAATATACTGAGGCCCCAGCTCGTGAAACCTCATGTAAATTCAATGGCCAAATTCATGGGCTTTTGCCTGCAGTCTAAACCTGCTGGAATGTAGATGGGGGTCGAATGGCTATTGGGCTTACATAATGAATCACGGTTGTTATTGGAGGTCCTGTGCTGGGATAGGCCGGAAACTTTATTCCTATCTTTTTAAGGACGTTGAATTAGCAAAGATAAAAAAATGGACGACAGCAAAACACCTCTTATAGCTTCTTGTCTTGTGTATTCTATGAAATCTTATATCAGTCAGGCATAAAAATTATGCTAGTTATTTGTCATGAGTAGTGTTGAGCAGCTTACGTACTATGAGACACATTCATATCACTTTTTTCATATACCAATATATGTTGGTATGAGAAGTGAGAAGAGAGAAATCAGAATTCGTAGGATGTTTCATCAGCCTTAAACCCAGCATGAAGCAACTTTACATAGGACTTGGTGTTAGACACTGGAACAACTTAGCCATTTGAGTACCGAATGTTTAATTTATTACCATAGCTTAAATTTGCGTCCACATGTGGGCCACCATGGCTAAAGTCCTCGGTTAGCACCCTTCTATCCTCAAACCATGTTCTAGAAGATGTTTATGTAGATGTTCACAAGGTACTACTGACTAAAATAACACACAAGAGGGATCTGCCCATGTTCATCTAATTGTTTGCAAAGCTGCATTTGAGCTCAGGTCAAGCTCAAAGTAGAGTTTGACAGCAGATATTCAGTCATGGCTGCGTTGCTAATTTTCAATTAAATTTACTTATCATTGGGTCACAACGTAAGTTTTCTCAATATTGTTTTTGCATTTCCTAAGCTTTCAAATTAGAGTACAGGTTAAGCCAAAATAATTTTTGAATTTGGCCATATCTTAATTGAAACAAGCTCAGGTCAAGATTGCTGCCCCGCCAGCAACCACCTACAACCATTAAGATGGAGTACTGTACTTGATAGAGAGACTTTTCTAATAGTTCTGTATCCCAATGTTCAGAGAATACTCCCTTCAACTTAATATGCAAAAGAGGCACCAAACCGGATTGTCACCGTCCAAATTTTAGTTTTGAAATCGAAAAAAGAGACATTAGAAGTTACCTCTTGAAAAGTAAATAGTATTTCTATTTCTTTTAATATGTGATTTGAGACAGATCACCATGTCCCTTGCTTTGTTGTTAACCTTTCTCATCTTAAACCCAAATTGGATTCACTTAATGGATGTATGAATCAAAGATTTCCTTCCATCACAAGGGGATGGTTGTGCTCATTATACTTTCGCAAAAGTTTTGTGACAATTATGCGCCAAAGAGAGAGAGAGAAAGAATTTTTCAGAAAAAAAGTAGGAAAAATTCTTTCCCTGCTAATAAGGGACAGAAAGAATTCACACCTAAAACTACAACTACTGAAAATAATTCTATGACGAACTTCTTTGCTTGTGTTCAATTGTTTTATATCCCATATGTTTCTTTCATTTGAAGAAGCATCCTGCTTTCATGTACTAAAGAACAACAAATTTTGCCAAGATAAATGGATCATTATCTGCCACCACACAGAAAACGACAAGGGCCACCTCACCATCCAACTGCAGGGATTTTACTCTGATGCCGTGAAACCGACGGTATTCTATTGAGTCTAATGGAAAACAAAGGCATCTTTTTTTTCTTAACTCCGAAGTACAACTAAAAAATTACTTTTTTTTTAAGTGCAAAATAGGAGGGGAGGGGGAGGGACCAGCCCACCCGCGTAGCAGCTCCATTACTGGGCCCCCCTTCCACCAGGGAATGTTCGATACAGGTCGCAGGTTTTCGCGTGCCTTCTCCGACCCGTGGGCTCACCCCACTGGGTTCACCGCTTCATGTGTGGGTACGTCACCCCAGCGCCACCTTGGTACAAGTGGAAGGAAAGCATAACCGCCAACAAGCCAGCCGGGCGTGGGGCATCCGGTCCCCTAATTTAATCGACGCCCGCGCGTTTCGAACCCGGGCAACTTGGGCGGAATTATCGCCCCCTTACTACCAGGCTACTACCTTGGTGGCACTAAAAAAAAAAAATTACGTAGCTGGTGTGTTGCAGTCTCGCCGGTCCCTCTGATTTGCACCGTGATTTGTGCAACGTGTAAAGCCATCGTGAACGGTGAGAGAGTACGAAAGACGTCATCATTGTGTCCATATTTCAACAAATTAGGAAAAAAAATAAGGAGCAGTTGCAGCGAAGACTGAGTCACCGAAGACGGTCACTAACCCAACCTCCGGTGCCGGCACTCGAATCAGCTCTAAAGAAAAACGTAAATGCTTGGAGCCCAACGACCCTCGTCAATTGGACCGGTCTTCTTATGCCATAAGGCCATCGTCCTTTTTTTCATCCTTTTTGATAATATGTCGGGCCTAGTATTGTGTGTATATATATATATATATATATATATATATAAAATTAAATTTTACATAAATATTTTTAAAATTAATACCATTGAAAGAAACCTTGCGAGCTACATGCATTTATTTTCAAAAATTACAGCGAAAGCATTTAAAAATTATACTATTTAATTTTAATGCATGCTAGAGATCAGATCTCTACAACAAAAATAAGAATCATGATTTAAATATTTATGTAAAGCATGAAACAATAATTGTATGTCTTAAATTTATATTCGATAAAATATTTATTTTGTTATTTTATTTTTATTTTTGTATATTTATCTATGTCATTGAAAAATTAACATTTTCAAATTAAAATAATTAAAATAATTTTAAATAATAGATGTAATATTTATAAGATGATCTAAAAAATATATATAATTTAATTTTAAAATTTTGTTTTATTTTAATTAAAATAAATATAGTTTTTATTAATAGTATTAGAAGAATTATATTAGAAATATTTATAAAAAACAGTATTTTATAAAAATATAAAAATAAATATAAATTCGAAGAGAGATATAAATTTGAATTTTGGGAGGATATTAATGCAAAAAAGCTGAAAAAAAAAAAACAGAAGTAATTCAGTAGGTCCCAGCGCTGAGGTCCGTTCTCTTCAAACCCTTGCATTCTCTACACCCGCTGGTAACAGCCGGCCTCCTTCGCGGTCACAGCGCTCAGCGACGAAAACTGCGTCTCTGCGACGCTATATTTATTTATTTATTTTTACGGTGGGGGTGGTTGTGGGGAGTAAACACCCACACCATATAGTGCTCGGCGAGTGAACCGAGACGCTCACCTTGCACTCATCGACCATGGAGTTCCCCTTCGGTCACCACCACCACCACCACCACGGTCGCCGCGACGACGAGGAGGAGGGACAGCGCTATCCTCCTCCCGGCAAGCGCCCCTTCGACGCGCCGCCCCCTCCGCCCCCCTACTACGATCGCCCGGGCGGCGATGGCTACGGCCACCCCGCCTACCCTCCCCCGCCGACCCACCACGTGTCCCACGAGGTGGGCCACGGCTACCCTGGTGCCGGCTACGGAGAGGGAGGCTATTCCGGCCTTTATAATCGTCCTCCCTACTCCTCCGGCGTCCACCACGTGGGCCACGAGAGTGGGGCCGCGTCGCCGCCGCGGCAGACCACGGTGAGGATCTTTACCAAGGCGGAGGAAAATTACTCCCTCTCAATCCGCGATGGGGAGGTGGTCCTTGCCCCGGCCAATCCGCGTGACGACTATCAGGCATGGATTCGACACGCACTCTTTGATTTTGATCTGTTTCTTTTCTCTGTAGATTTATGAATCTTGGTAAAAAAAAAAAAAAAATTATCTTTCCTAACAAATGAAAATTGGAATTTTATCTTTCCTAGCAATACAAAATTGATTTCTTTATCTTTTCTATCAAATAAGATTTGTTAAAAAATGGATCTTTATTTTTTCTAGCAAATAAAAATCGTTTTCCCCCATCAGACGGGGTTCTGCGTTTCCTGGTTATTCTTACTGAGATTTTTTTCCCTCGGTAATTTTTCGAAATATGTTATTTTTTCTCCGTATTTTGGTTTTTGTCCTCCTTCTTGTGTTCATTTCCCCTACTTTCTTTTGAGAATTTGATCCAGCGTTCGTAGTTCAATTCTAGGTTTTTTGGTTTCCTCTGTGTTTTCTGGTTGGTCAAGTTTAATTTCCATATTGATCTTTGCCAAGTTACCGACATCTCTTTTTCAGGCTGTGCAAAATTCTATATTTCTTGCTCACGAGTTTTTTATTGCCTATTGAGATCGCAACTCTTATCCATCGGCTTCTAATGCTTCCCACTCTGATCTTTGATTCCCATGGATTGTGGATTTTAGCACTGGATCAAAGACACAAGGTATGCCACCAAGGTGAAGGATGAGGAGGGTTTCCCAAGCTTTGCTCTTGTTAATAAAGTTACCGGCGAAGCCATAAAGCACTCCATTGGAGCAACCCATCAAGTAAGTCCAGCTCAATCCAGATGCAGTTCTAGGCATTGCCTTGGGTTTCTTCTGGAAGACTGAAACTGATTTTCTATATCCTGTATTCTAATATGCATTTCCACTGTCAGTTGATCTTCTTCTTATTCTGATCATTACTTGTCACGCTCGCCACGAGCCCAAAGCGTGACAGACGCCGCACGCTCGCAGACGGGTTGCACAGGCATGCAAGGCAGCTGATCGTATCAAAGCTATTACAAATGCTTAAAATTTATTTAAATATTTATATATATTTAAAATAATTTTACAAAGTTTCAAAGTAATATATGTTAACATAATTCAAGAATTTCAGCCAGTCTAACCAAAATTCTGATTTAAGCAAAATCTACCAAAATCTAGCGCATTCTCTAAATTTCGTGTGTTCAAGCTTCTGAATCTAAAAAAAAAGACAGACAAAATAGGATAATGAGCTACACTAGCCCAGTAAGGAACGTAATATTCTAGAGTTAGGCCAAAGCATATCAGATATTAAATCAAAGCACAGAATAATGACTAAAAATTTAGTCACAAATAAGCATATTTTTTTTTCAAAATTTGTTATTATTTTCACAAAGTAACGACGGAATATTAGACTTCCAACATTAATAGGCTACGGCCACGTAATCCAGTGGCATGGATTGCACAAGTGCCGAAAACCACTATTATTAATCATCGGTGGCAACGGTGTCCAAAAATTACTATTCTAATCACCAGTGGCAATGGTGTCGAAACTAGTCTCTCATCTATATAAGTCGTCAGGGTCAACGAATAATCTCCATTGGTGGGGCTATAACATAACCATACTGGGAATACATATATACAAAATAGATAACTTGCCCGATCAAATTTTACATATTTAATAACATGTAACAAAATTTTCAAATGGTATTTAATATGCTTGCCCAATTTTACAAAGTACAAAACATATCTCAAAATTTAATTTACTGATAATTAATTTATTAAATAATTTAGAAAACACATTTTAAAGTATTAAGTTACTTATCTTTTTTTCGCTTAAATTTAACTTCACACACAAATGGGCCTGGTGCACCTATTTAAATATTATTAAAATATAATTAATTTTTTTATTAATTTCCGAGCTAAATAAAAGTAAAAATACTCCAATAAGATTCTACACGGCTGAACTGAGCCAAAGTTGGGCCAACAATAGATATAACCCAAATAGGGCCCCCCAAGTTGGCCTACAGAAGGTACGACCTAATTGGGCCTAACATGGCTGTATTGGGCCAAGTTAAGCCTGCAATAATCATAGCCCAAGCTTGGCCCGTCTCTTTTTTTTTTTTTTCCTTTTCTTTCTCTTTTCTTTGTCTTCTTTTTCTTTTCTTTCTCTTTTCATTTCTTCTCCTTTTCATTTCTTCTTCTTCTTTTCTTTTCTTTTCTCTTCGTCTTCTTTCTTCTTTTCTTTTCTTCTTCTTTCTTCTTTTCTTTTCTTTTCTTCTTCTTCCTCTTTTCTTTCCTTTTCTTCTTGCCGAACCTTCCTTTCCTCTCTTCTCTTCTTCCTCTCACCTTCCCCCTCCTCCCGTGAACGCAAGGGGAGGAAGATCCTAAGCCGGGGTGCACGGGAGAGGAACCCACGGCGGAGAGGGAGCTCGGGAGGGGAACAGCCCGAGGCCGGCGGTGCCGGCGGCCAGCCAGCGGTGCCTGCGGCGCCCGCGTCTCGGCCTCTTTCTTCTCCTCTTTCCCGCGAACACTAGAAAGCGGTCCCTCGCCGGATTGCTCGGGAGGGCCAGGCCGAGATCGGCGGCCCCCGCGGCGGCCGGCCATCACCTTCTTCCCGCGGAGGAGACACGTGCACGGGTGAGTCCCCCCCTTCTCGCTCTCTCTGTTGTCCCGAGTAAATCTGGAGGAAGAAAAGCACGGGAGAAAGAAACGAGGGGGTCGGGAGGCTCACTTAGTTCCGGGGAGGAGGCACGAGCACCTTCTCCGGCGACACAGACCTCCGTTCGGGCCCAGTAGTCACATTACTATCAGATTCTTAGAGATAAAACGATAGCTTATATTGTAATATATCTGGTATGGATGTGCATTGCCTCCCGATGTTTAAATGTTTATGAATCACAAATTCACATTCTCTGTGTTGAAGTTGAAGAATCTTGCGAAGCATATAGGAACGACTCTTCGAGGATGGATGATCCAATTTGCTCAATTATAATAGATGCAAGCTACATTTGTTATTCTAGTCTTGCTGTTTAATCAAACCATATTTACAGCTTCTTCTGCTGTGCCTTCTGTGACATTTCAAATGTCAGTCAATTTCTGTTGTCATGGAGTTTTTCGTCATGCTTCTTATTTTGCTTTCTTTCTCTCTCTCTCCTGCTTAATATTTCTTGCAGGTTCGGCTGATTCGGTACAATCCACATTATCTTGATGAGTCGGTTCTGTGGACCGAGAGCAGGGACACCGGCGAGGGCTTCCGATGCATAAGGATGGTAAACAACATTCGCTTGAACTTTGATGCTTTTCATGGTGATGAGGACCATGGAGGGGTGCATGATGGAACCACTGTTGTCCTGTGGGAGTGGCTGAAGGGAAACAATCAGAGGTGGAAAATTGTTCCCTATTGTGAGTTCGGCCGCCCCGCCTACCCTCCCCCGCCGACCCACCATGTGTCCCACGAGGTGGGCCACGGCTACCCTGGTGCCGGCTACGGAGAGGGAGGCTATTCCGTCCTTTATAATCAACCTCCCTACTCCTCCGGCGTCGAGAGCTGGGGCGGTGGGGCTGCGCCTCTGCCGCGGCAGACCACGGTGAGGATCTTTACCATGGCGGAGGAAAATTACTCCCTCTCGATCCGCGATGGGCAGGTGGTCCTTGCCCGGGCCAATCCGCATGATGACTATCAGGCATGGATTCGACACGCACTCTTTGATTTTGATCTGTTTCTTTTCTCTGTAGATGTATGCATTTTGGTTAAAAAAAAAGATTTTTATGTTTCCTAACAAATAAAAATTGGAATTTTATCTTTCCTAGCAATAAAAAATTGATTTTTTTATCTCTTCTATCAAATAAGATTTGTTAAAAATTGGATCTTTCTCTTTTCTAGCAAATAAAAATCGTTTTTCCCCATCAGACGGGGTTCTGCGTTTCCTGGTTATTCTTACTGAGATTTTTTTCCTCGGTAATTTTTCAAAATATGTTACTTTTTCTCTGTATTTTGGTTTTTGTCCTTGTTCTTGTGTTTATTTTCCCTACTTTCTTTTGAGAATTTGATCCAGCATTCGAAGTTCAATTCTAGGGTTTTTGGTTTCCTCTGTGTTTTCTGGTTCGTCAAGTTTAATTTCCATATTGATCTTTGCCAAGTTACCGAGATATCTTTTTCAGGCTGTGCAAAATTCTATTTTTCTTGCTCATGGGTTTTTGATTGCCTATTGAGATCGCAACTCTTATCATGCTTCTCACTCTGATCTTTTATTCCCATGGATTGTGGATTTTAGCACTGGATCAAAGACATGAGGTTTGCCGCCAAGGTGAGGGATGAGGAGGGTTTCCCAAGCTTTGCTCTTGTTAATAAAGTTACTGGCGAAGCTATAAAGCACTCCATTGGAGCAACCCATCAAGTAAGTCCAGCTCAATCCAGATGCAGTTCTAGGCATTGCCTTGGGTTTCTTCTGGAAGACCGAAACTGATTTTCTATATCCTGTATTCTAATATACATTTCCACTGTCAGTCGATCTTCTTCTTATTCTGATCATTACTATCAGATTCTTAGAGTTAAAATGATAGCTTATATTGTAGATATATCTGGTATGGATGTGCATTGCATCTCGATGTTTAAATGTTTATGAATCACAAATTCACATTCTCTGTGTTGAAGTTGAAGAATCATGTGAAGCATATAGGAACAACCCTTCGAGGATGGATGATCCAATTTCCTCAATTATAATAGATGCAAGCTACATTTGTTATTCTAGTCTTGCTGTTTAATTAAACCATATTTACAGCTTCTTCTGTTTTGCCTTCTGTGACATTTCAAATGTCAATCAATTTCTGTTGTCATGGAGTTATTCGTCATGCTTCTTATTTTGCTCTCTCTCTCTCTCTCTCTCTCTCTCTCTCTCTCTCTCTCTCTCTCTCTCTCTCTCTCTCCTGCTTAATATTTCTTGCAGGTTCGGCTGATTCGGTACAATCCAGATTATCTTGATGAGTCGGTTCTGTGGACCGAGAGCAGGGACACCGGCAAGGGCTTCCGATGCATAAGGATGGTAAACAACATTGGCTTGAACTTTGATGCTTTTCATGGTGATGAGGACCATGGAGGGGTGCATGATGGAACCACTGTTGTCCTGTGGAAGTGGCTGAAGGGAAAGAATCAGAGGTGGAAGATTGTTCCCTATTGTGAGTCTTCAAAATGCCTTACCCTCTTGATAGACTCTGAAATGAAGAAATGCAAGATGCTAAATTCCCCTTTACTTTCACAATATGGGGCGCTTATTTATGATTTTTGGTCGCTCTCAACTCAAGCTTCCATTACTAAAGCGAAAGGGGACTAGTTCCTCAGATAGCATTAGAGACTTTTCCTTTATGTTCATGATGGAAGAGCACTTGCTTCTTGCTGTTTCGCTGCAGTGGCCTTTCTGAAACTCATACTTTTCTATCTTGTGCATGCAGGAGAAAGTGTGATGGAGATGCCGTCAGTGGATGTTCATCTCCACCTATGGCGAGCTTTTACTATCAGTCCTACTTTGCAGAATAAGTTGTGCCTATGAAGGTGCAGAGTGGAGGTTTGTGTGCCGGAGGTGCTGGCTTTTACTAGTTACTGTAACTTTATGCTTGATGTGCCTTGTGTGTCTGATGACATATGATGTCTTTCCCTTTTGCGCTGTGTTTTCTGGACTATGCTGTCCTATATAATATGTTACACCTCTTCTCTTATTTCCTGTGTTTGTTGATCTGCTGAAGATATATTTTTGTCTGTGTTATGTGATTTCAAGGCTTCACACTGGAAGCCCAAGTTCTGGATCTCGAGTAGGTGCCCCTGCTCTTTTAATTATAAAACTAAGATTGTTATGGATTATATGCAAATATGAAATCTGACCAAAGACCAGATGAAAATAATAATAATGATAAATGGAGGGACATCATGATGTGGCCGCTTGCTTCCATGATGGGGCCGCTTGTCATCAATTTTCTCATGTGATTCACATCTTGTGTGTATAATTATTTATCATATTCCTAATTCATTACTACTAGGAGTATGACCTCCTTTTTGGATTGGCTTGATTGCGTTTTCCTAATTCATAATAACATATCAAAGAGTTGGCCATTCTCCTTATTCTAGTGAATTCGAATTTAAACTTATTAGTATGGTTTTTGTGGGAACATAAGATTATGCGCATGGTTGAGGTATGAGTTTTTTTTAATTATTATTTTGGGTGGAAAAATTGCAGTAGATAGCTGGTAGGCCTTTGTTGAATGAGGTGGGCATTTGGGCAGTGCAGAACATCCTCTGCTGCAGGGCGGTGAAATTTGTGCTTAGGCACTGATAAATCGCATTCTTGATCCCCCTCTCCCAAATTGAACATAAAATAATGTTGGAAGATCATGATATCTGTTACCTCTTATTTTCATGTGTAGTGGATGCTAACAATATAGATTTCTGTTTGGTGAGGTTTAGATGCTACCTGAAAAGCACTATCTGTCTTTGGTGGGTGACTAGTTTATACAACCAAAACCAAAACCATGTAATCATGTATTAGGTCATATGTTTCCATGGCCTTCATCTATTTAAGTTATATTTTTTATGATTTTACTACGACGAAAAAAAGGGATTGGTCAATTGTTGCATAGTTGTTCATCAGAGACTGGTTTCACTGACAGCATATTATAATGTGTATGTGCCTTTTGAACTGTAACCCATGGGATATATCTATTTATATTGAACTGCGGATGCATCAATGATAAAATCATTCCTGCTTGAACCCAGGTTTATCCAATAGAGATAAATTGATAGAGGTCGCCAAGAAAATCTAATAGCAGCATATAACTCTTCAGCTGTTAATTCAACACTTCCAAAATAAATGAAAGAGATGAGTGGTTCCAATTAGATCTTGGTAGATGCTGGAACTTGATTGCACCAAACTTTGATTTGGAAATCTACTAAGCGGTAACTTCCAAATTCAAAGAATCCATGGAATCTGTTCTAATGAACTGTGTTGGTAAGTGAAATCCCTCTACCAACTTTGCAGAAACTATGTTGGTAGGTGAAATTCCTCTATCAACTTTGTAGAAAGAACAGTCCTATAAGTTCGGCAAAACTTAGATTTTCATTTGACGGAGTTGCATATGCAAGGCCGATAAAATATCGAGTGCGCAGCGCAAATGAAAAGCACGTTATGTATTTCTTGGTAATTAACGATCTTGGACAGCCCAAATGGGCATCGGTTTCATCTTTATAACTCCTCTTCCTGTGGTCCCAACGGTACTGAGAACATTCCTGATTAAACGTGTTGCATCCTTCAAAATCTAGGCAAGAACCACTGGAGGCTAAAGTGCTGACCTTTTCTATACTTTAGGTGAAATCAGATTATAGAAGGCTCTCCCATGTGTGACTCACATGGCTGGACCTTGTAAATTTTGAAATGCTTGTGGCTGGGAGATAGGGCATTTTGTAGCTTGTGGGGCCTCTCACCTCCATCAATGTTAGATTGCATATTCTGAGCCAAAGTTATTTTGATGCTGCTGATCTGGCTGCAAGTAATTTTCTTCTGTTGTTCCAAGTGCGAAACAAAAATATCTTGTGGAGGTAACGAAAGTGATAGGAAATTGCATGGTTCCTCACCAAGGGGCAAATAGCTTGTATGCAGTTGCAGAGGTGAGGTGAACAACCATTGTCTACATGACTGTAGTTGCTGCAACTAGTGTTCCTGATCAGTGTTTGGTTCACCGTAACAAGTGCAGATTCACATACAATCCTAGCTTCAAGTTTTTTAAAAATGGTGACAACCATATATCCCGAAAGCGGATTTATTTGCTTGAAAGTAATAAGGCCGTCTAGATTCATTTCTGTATCCGATTTATTCGGATATAAATAAAAATTTGAGCATGCAACTAGTATCCATATCAGTATCTATATCCATAAAAAAAAAATGGATATAGATATAGATAGACAACTACCCAATCTATACCCAAATATTCGGCTCTATTTCTAATCTTATTTCATTTTACATAGTACTTATGAACTTTTAAGAAAAATATGCTCCTACATATTATTAGCTTGGCTTACCATCCATGTAATAATATCTTTGATTTTATAGTAATAGAGTTTAATTATGTGACTCATATCCGTAGTTATATTGATACTTTCAATATCCAAAATTGCATCTGTTGGGGGAAAAACCCCAAGTCATACATCCACGGAGGCGCTCGGCCGAAGAGCGCCGACCGGAAAGCTGCTCGGCCAAGGAGTGCTGACCAGAGAGCTGCTCGGCCGAAGAGCGCCGACCAGAAAGCTGCTCGGCCAAAGGATGCCGACCAGGAAGGCGCTCGACTAGAGGGCGCCGACCAGAGTGTGCGCCAAGAGGTGCCCAACCAAAATAAGCTGCTCAGTCAGAAAGTGCCGACCAAAGACAGCGCCGAGGCGCTCTGCTAGAAGGTGCTCGCCTAAAGGGCGCCGACCAGGAGTACTCAAAACAGCCCCGCCACAGGGTGCCCCATTGGGCGACCAGCTCGGCTCGGCACCCTTGCTGAGCCGATGCCTTAACCAAATGTTCAACCTCCGCCTAAAGTCCAAGGGACTTGACAACTCCTACAGCTTGCGACCTGCCACTATCTCCAAGCCATTAAGGCATAAGATCTCCGCAGGCGTTCGGCACGACCTGCCATTAATGTATGAGACTCCCTCAAGTCTCCGGTGCACTCAGGCATTTAATGAACACGGCCCAAGACGATCTCCGGATCGCTGAACCATCAGAGCGCATGGCTCTACCTGACCGCCGGTTCATTCGGTAATAAATGCACTCACCATCCACAGACCCCAGGCCCGCTACGGCCGGCGGTTCAACCACTCCAACAGGTCCGATCGACCGTGACAACTCCCTGGTTCCGGTCTGATTCGGCCTCGTTCTCCACTACGCCATAAATGGGCCAAATCGTGCCCAATTATTACAGACAGGGACAAATCCCCCGGTTACCTCCCAGGTAACGTAATCCCCTCCTATAAAAGGGAACCTGGGAGAACCAAGGGAGGGGGACGACAACAAAAACGAAAACAGATCCCCGAGACTGAACCCTCCGGGAAGCACAGACACAATAGATGACATCATTCTCTTTGTCTTCTTGATCTGATAAAATACTGTGTCTTCTCCATACACTCTCCCCCCGCTCTCTCCACATACTTGCCCCCTCTGACTTAGGCATCGGAGGGCCGGCGCCGGGGAGCCCGGCCACCGGTTTTTCTTGCAGGACTCGCACACCCCCCGCGGCGGAGGACGCAGCAAGCCGGCGCACCGCCGTCCGCCTCCTGCAGCAGCGGAGCTCCTCCTTCCCCGGCTTCACGACGGCCCCCGGGTCCAATTTCCAGCAACAGTTGGCGCTAGAGGAAGGGCCCGAGTTCGCCGCCATGAAGCTAAGAAGCAAAGGGGCTTCCAACGCCTCTCGCCGTCCTCCACCAAGCCCAGCGATCCATATGGAAGGGAAGTTTTGTTGATGGATTCCTGTTGAGAATGAAGAAGAAGAACAGAGACCAGTCCGTTCTGTCTCCATTAGCTAAGAAGGCTTGCATAGGAAGGGGAAGGAAGAGATCTTCTTGCTTTCCTTCTTTCTTTGAGGAGCACAATCAACAGCACTTCCAATGCCTTCATGATGTTTTTTTGTTTGGATCGTCTTTCTTCTCCGAACAAAGAAAATCGAAGAATCAGAGATATCTCTGATGAGGAAATTGTTTAGTTAGAAAATCCAACCCGAACAAAGCCCCTGGACCAGACGGGTTCCCGGCGTCCTTCTACCAACAAATGTGTTCCGTTCGGAACTCACCACCCCCGGTTGAGCCAGCACCTCAAGTTCAACCGGAACAATTTGATGCCCTGGTGCAGCAAGTGCAGGCGTTGGCTACCGCCGTCCAAAGCTTGCAACCCAGGGGCATTCCAGCAGCACCGCCTCTCCCGGCTCCAGTTCAACCGGAGCCCCCTACAAGCGGGCTTCCTCTTCGAGGTCAGGACTCTCAAATCCAGGCCTCCCTCTGGAGATAGCACCCAGTCAGAGGCCACGGAGGCTGGCCACAACCTTCAGAAGCTGAGTCGGTTCCAGGGCAATCTGTACCCGGAGGAACCACTGTAGCGATCCTCCAGAATGATGAACTCGACAGGAAGGTCGAGAAGCTGGAGCGCCAAGTCCAGGCACTCCACGGGAGAAAATCGGGACGTGACGGCGACTTCGAGTTCAATACGAAGTCGCCCTTCTCCCAGGAGATTGAAGATGAACCGGTTCCCCTCCGGTTCAAGATGCCCCAGGTGGAGCCTTACAACGGCAAGGCTGATCCCCTTGACCACCTGGAGAGTTACCGGGTCTTAATGGCCCTACAAGGAGCCTCGGAAGCCATGATGTGCAAGGCTTTCCCGGCGACGCTCCGAGGACCAGCCCGGCTTTGGTTCACCGGGCTGAAGCCGAGTACTGTCTCCTCCTTTGAGCAGCTCGGCAGACAGTTTGCTGGCAATTTCGCCGCTAGCCAGCCCCAGCGGCGGACATCCGACTCCCTCCTCGACATCAAACAAAAGGAGGGAGAGTCCTTCAAGGAGTACCTGGACCGGTTTACCGCCGCAACATGGGAAGTCCGGGAGCTTGACCAGTCAATCGCCATGTCGGCGCTGAAGACTGGAGCCCGGTCCTACAGATTCCTCTTCTCGATCGAGAAGAATTTCCCAGCGGACCTTACCGAAATGTTCGCTCGGGCCCGGAAATATGCCAAGGCTGAGGAAGCCGTGGCTGTCAGGCGGGGCGGGACCGAGCAGAACCCCAAGAAGAGGCGCCGCGAGGAGCGCGGCCAGCCCAGAAGCCCGTCTCCGCGACAAGCCAAGAATCCGCCCCGCCCGAGGAGTCCACCCCGACTGAGGGGGCCGCCACAGCAGAGGTCACCACTCCGCCCGAGGTTCCCACTGCAGGCCCGTGCACCCGAAGGGAGGTATGAAAAATACACTCCCCTCAACACCCCTCGGGCCGAAATCCTCATGGAGATCGAGAGTCGAGATCGCATCCGGCTCCCACCTCCGAAGCCTGATACCCGAACCCGGCGCGATAACCGGAAGTATTGTCGTTTCCACCGGGACAAAGGTCATGATACCGAGGAGTGTTACCAGCTCCGAAATGAGATCGAAGCACTCATCCGCCGAGGGGTGCTCGATCGGTTTGTGCAAGGCCGGCGTGAAGAAAAGCAGCCCGCTGAAGGAGCAGCACAGCCTGAAGGTTCGAATGCCAACAGGCCCATTGCCGGCGTCATCAACACTATCCGAGGGGCCTCGGCTGGAGAAGCTTCGGAGGGAGAAACCTCATCAAAGCGCCCGCGCGCTTCTGAAGTCATCTCCTTTTCAGACGATGACTTAGAGGGAGTTGAAATTCCCCATGATGATGCCGTGGTCATCTCCATGATCATAAATAGATTTGATGTAAAACGCATCTTAGTTGATAATGGAAGCTCGGCGAATGTTTTGTACTTTGGTGCATATTGTAAAATGGGGATGACCAAAGAACAGCTACGGAGGATGAATGCTCCGTTGGTTGGATTTACTGGGGATTCAGTCCCAGTAGAGGGCGAGATCGACCTTCTGGTCACGGCCGGGCTCGCCCCTCGTGAAAGTACCGTGGGGATGAGCTTCCTCGTGATACGCCTTCCCTCGGTCTACAATGCCATCCTCGGGAGGCCAGGCCTCAACGCCCTCCGAGCGGTAGTCTCTACTCACCATCTGCTCATGCGATTCCCCACCAGCCGGGGAGTCGGCGAAGTCCAAGGAGACCAAATGGTGGCAAGGTGATGCTACCTGGCGACCCACGAGGCAAAGCGACTCGCCGAGGTGCCTGCCCCAGCGACTAACCAGCCCTCAACCGAGGTTATGGAGGCACGGGTCAACCCTCAGAAAGAGCGGGTAGAGCCCGGTGAGTTATTAATTCGGGTTCCTCTACGTGAGAACTCTCCCGAGCTAACCGTGCAGGTCGGCTCCGGCCTTGACGAGCACGAGAGGGGTCGCCTCGTCAACTTCCTGCGAGACAACATGGATGTTTTTGCATGGTCGCCTGCAGACATTCCGGGGATAGATCCAGAGATCATGGTCCACCGGCTCCAAGTAAAGCCAACCAGCAAGCCCGTGCGGCAGAAGAAACGAGGCGCCGCCCCTGAACGACAGCAAGCAGCAGCCGAGGAGGTCAGCAAACTCCTTGAAGCTGGATTCATCCGGGAGATAGCTTACCCGGAGTGGCTCGCCAATGTGGTCCTCGTCAAGAAGGCCAACGGGAAGTGGCGTATGTGCGTGGACTACACCGATCTGAATAAAGCCTGTCCGAAGGACAGTTTTCCACTTCCCAGCATCGACCAGCTCGTGGACTCCACTTCGGGTCACGAGCTACTAGCATTCATGGACGCTTTCTCCGGATACAACTAGATCCGCATGGCACCAGAAGATGAGGAGAAGACAGCCTTCATCACCGATGGGGGAACCTACTGCTACAAGGTGATGCCATTCGGCTTAAAAAATGCCGGGGCAACTTATCAGAGGCTGGTCAGCCGGATCTTCAAAGATCAAATAGGCCGGAACATGGAGGTCTACGTGGATGACATGCTAGTGAAAAGCAAGGTGGCACAAAACCATATAGCCGACCTCAATGAAGCATTCTCCATGCTCCGAAAGTACCAGATGAAGCTCAATCCAGCTAAATGTGCATTCGGAGTCACCTCCGGCAAATTCCTCGGCTTCATCATTACACAGCGAGGAATTGAGGCCAATCCAGAGAAGATCCGAGCCCTTCAAAAGATGACGCATCCTAGGACGGTCAAGGAGGTACAACGGCTCACAGGCCGAGTTGCAGCTTTCGGGAGGTTCATCTCCCGCTCGGCTGAGCGCTGCCTTCCATTTTTCGCGGCCCTCAAGAAGCCGAAGAACTTTTTGTGGTCGGACGAGTGCCAGCAATCTTTTGAAAAGCTCAAACATCTCCTGGCTTCCCCTCCCCTGCTCACAAAGCCGCAACAGGGTGAGATCCTCTACTTATATCTAGCTGTCTCCCCTGTCGCGGTAAGCTCGGTCTTGGTCCGAGAGGAGGGCAAACTTCAAAAGCCAGTGTATTACACCAGTCGGGTCTTGAGGGACGCCGAGACCCGATACTCCAAGCTGGAAAAGACCGCCTATGCTCTGGTCATCTCGGCTCGGAGGCTCCGACCCTACTTCCAAGCCCACACAGTGGCTGTGTTGACCGACCAGCCGGTCAAGCAGATCCTGCAGAAATCAGACCGTGCGGGCCGGATCACAAAATGGGCCATTGAGCTCGGGGAATTTGACATCGAGTACCGACTCAGACCGGCAATCAAAGCACAAGCACTCGCAGACTTTATAGCCGAGTGCACCATACCGGACGAGGTCGAACCCGAGCCAGAGCCACCCATGGAGCAGACCCCGAGTTTGACATGGACTCTGCATGTCGACGGCTCTTCAAACTCGGGGGGTAGCGGAGCAGGGCTCATTCTCACCAGCCCAGAAGGGGTGGTCGCCGAGCAAGCCTTGCGCCTGGAGTTTCCTGCCTCTAATAATATGGCGGAGTACGAAGCGCTCGTTGCCGGGCTCAAACTAGCCAAGGAGCTAGGGGTGAAGGACTTGAGGGCCTTCAGTGATTCTCAGCTCGTCGTCAACCAAATTATGGGTGACTTCGAAGCCAGGGACCCGACCATGCAGAAGTTTTTTCAGAAGGTACGGGATCTCGCCTCGACCTTGGACTCTTTTCACATCCAACATGTTCCCAGGTCGGAGAATCTCAGGGCCGACCAGCTGTCAAAGCTGGCGTCCTCCCGTATGAGCGAGCTTCCCAAGGGGGCAGTACTGGAGTATCTTCAAAAGCCTAGTACAGACGAGCCCGAGCAGACCTTCTGCGCTGAGTTCGAGCCAAGCTGGATGGACGAACTCATCAGCTATCTACAAGATGAAGTCCTCCCCACTGATGAACGAGAGGCTCGCCGAATCAAGCGCCTCGCCACCCGGTACATACTATACGAGGGAAAGCTCTATCGAAGATCCTTCACCTCTCCACTCCTCAGATGCCTCCGCCCAACAGAGGCGGATTATGCCCTGCGTGAAGTCCACGAAGGGATCTGTGGAAACCATCTAGGAGGGCGAGCGCTGGCCCACAAAATTTTGCGCCAAGGATATTATTGGCCGACATTCCAGAAGAATGCCATGGACTTTGTCCAAAGATGCGACCGGTGCCAAAGGAATGCCAATGTTCAGCGCCGGCCCTCGGCTCCTTTGACTTCTATCAGTTCCCCTTGGCCTTTTGCCCAGTGGGGAATTGACATCCTAGGGCCATTTCCACTGGCCGCCGGGCAAAGAAAATTTCTGGTCGTCTCCATCGACTACTTCACCAAGTGGGTAGAAGCCGAGCCCCTTGCCCGGATCACCGAGCAGAAGATGCAGGATTTTGTCTGGAAGTCCATTATATGCAGATTCGGACTTCCCCGCATCCTTATTTCTGACAACGGTCGCCAGTTCGACAACATCCACTTCAGAGAGTTCTGCTCCGAGCTTGGCATTGACCACCGCTTCACCTCGGTCGCGCACCCTCAGACGAACGGAGAAACCGAGGTAACAAATCGTACTATTTTGCAGGGTCTTAAAGCCAGGCTCGACAAATCCAAAGGACAATGGGTCGAAGACCTATATAATGTCCTGTGGGCTTACCGGACCACGTTCCGTGTCCCCACCGGCGAGACTCCCTTCAACCTAACATATGGAACGGAGGCCGTCATCCCACTGGAGGTTGGGCTTCCCTCTCCAAGAGTCGAGCGTCATGATGCCAGTTCCAACTCTTCGCAGCTCAGAAGTAACCTTGACTTGATCGAGGAAACAAGGGAGGCCGCCCGAGTTCGTATGGCGAGGTACCAGCAAAAGACAGCTCAGTACTACAACGCCAGGGTCAAAGTCAAATCTTTCAGACCAGGGGACCTTGTCCTCAGAAGAGCTGAAGCCTCCCGACCTGCTGAGCAAGGAAAGCTGGCTCCCAATTGGGAAGGACCGTACCGAGTCACGCGCGTTCGCCGGCCCGGAACTTACCAGCTGGAGTCCCCAGACGGGACGCCCATTCCGCGGAGCTGGAGCTCTGAAAACCTCCGCGTGTACCATCAGTAGAACCCTAAGGGGTTCCCCATTATTCAATTATTGAACCTCGTTTTATGAATTCCATTTTATAATAAACTTACGGTCCGCATACTCATTTTGAGCTCACCAATTTTTTCTGATTATCTCATGATGTCAGGTTTATTTCTCTTACCCTGACCACGGTCAGGATGCCCTGCCACAACGGGATGCCCCGATTCGTCGGGATGGCCCGAGACATCGGCAATGAGTTAGCGGTCCTCTCTGACCGGACGAGCTCGGCTCGTGCTCCATCGGCTATGAGTTAGCGGTCCTCTCTGACCGGACGAGCTCGGCTCGTGCTCCATCGGCTATGAGTTAGCGGTCCTCTCTGACCGGACGAGCTCGGCTCGTGCTCCTACCCTGAGACGTCAGGATGCCCCAATATATTGGGATGCCCTGCCGCAACGGGATGCCCCGATTTGTCGGGATGCCCCGAGACGTCGGGCAATGAGTTAGCGGTCCTCTCTGACCGGACGAGCTCGGCTCGTGCTCCATCGGCAATGAGTTAGCAGTCCTCTCTGACCGGACGAGCTCGGCTCGTGCTCCATCGGCTATGAGTTAGCGGTCCTCTCTGACCGGACGAGCTCGGCTCGTGCTCCTACCCTGACCACGGTCGGGATGCCCCGAGACGTCGGGATGCCTCGATCCGTCGGGATGCCCCGAGACGTCGGGATGCCCCGGCTATAGGGACGCCCGAGACGTCGGGATATGAGTTAGCGGTCCTCTCTGACCGGACGAGCTCGGCTCGTACTCCATCGGCTATGAGTTAGCGGTCCTCTCTGACCGGACGAGCTCGGCTCGTACTCCATCGGCTATGAGTTAGCGGTCCTCTCTGACCGGACGAGCTCGGCTCGTACTCCATCGGCTATGAGTTAGCGGTCCTCTCTGACCGGACGAGCTCGGCTCGTACTCCATCGGCTATGAGTTAGCGGTCCTCTCTGACCGGACGAGCTCGGCTCGTGCTCCTACCCTGACCACGGTCAGGATGCCCCGAGACGTCGGGATGCCCCAACTATAGGGATGCTCGAGACATCGAGATGAGTTAGCGGTCCTCTCTGACCGGACGAGCTCGGCTCGTGCTCCATCGGCTTCAGCCAACGAGTCCGGCCTGACCTATTATTGGATTTCTCTGTCGACGCCCTCCAAGAACGGAGTCCGAGCAGAGAAGCGTCTTCAGTCGCCTCGGCGCCAGGACGCACACGGTACAAGGTACCTATCTATTTAATGTCTTTACATTACATTACCTATTATTGGATTTCTCTGTCGACGCCCTCCAAGAACGGAGTCCGAGCAGAGAAGCGTCTTCAGTCGCCTCGGCGCCAGGACGCACACGGTACAAGGTACCTATCTATTTAATGCCTTTACATTACCTATTATTGGATTTCTCTGTCGATGCCCTCCAAGAACGGAGTCCGAGCAGAGAAGCGTCTTCAGTCGCCTCGGCGCCAAGACGCACACGGTACAAGGTACCCATGTATTTAATGTTTCTACATCATTTTATCTATTTCTCTGCCGATGTCCTCAAAGAACGGACACCGAACAGAGAAGCGTCTTCAGTCGCCTCGGCGCCAAGACGCACACGGTACAAGGTACCCATGTATTTAATATTTCTACATCATTTTATCTATTTCTCTGCCGATGTCCTCAAAGAACGGACACCGAACAGAGAAGCGTCTTCAGTCGCCTCGGCGCCAAGACGCACACGGTACAAGGTACCCATGTATTTAATGTTTCTACATCATTTTATCTATTTCTCTGCCGATGTCCTCAAAAACGGACACCGAACAGAGGAGCGTCTTCGATCGCCTCGGCGAAGAAGTGCTCAGGACACCGACATATTGTACTAAATCCGGTGAATCCTCGTCACGAGCTGACGAGTATGCAATCCATCTGTAAGAGAAGAATCCGGTTCGCCCCGGCAACCCGAGGCTCGGATTCGAAATTCGCCGCATTAAGAATTAAGTTGTAGCGACCGCCCTAGGGCTTGGACGAATTCTGGACTAGGCTCGGAAAAACTTTCCGAGCCCAAACCCTTGGTATAAGCACAAGCGTTGCTATACCACTAGTCGAAGAACCGAGCAATGGAGCTCGGCAAGGCAAACTTAAACTCAAACCCTGTGGCGAGAAAAACTGAGGCCCTAGAGCCCATATCCTCGGAACCTAAAACGGATCCGAGCAGAAAAACTTAGGCTACGACAGACGAGTTTCCAAAAAAGAAATGTATATTCATTTCAAAAGGGCCCGTAGGCTAAGTACAAAATCCGGGTTTGGCCCTTACAAGTATGGGAGGCCATCCCGACTTTACAAGAAATAACAAAAATTACATCAAAGGCTCGAGCTCGACCACCTCGGCCTCGGCAGTACCAGGAGTGGTTGGCTCGGCTGCCGGGACCTCTTCGATAGCCTCGGCAGCAATAGGAGTAGCCTCGGGGACGACCTCGGGGGCGACCTCGGTCACTTCGGGGACAGCTACGGCCGCCTCGGCTCCCGGAGTTTCTGCCTCCGCCTCCGGAGTTTCTGCCTCTGCCTCCGCCCTCCCTGCTCCCGGCTGGAGCAGGTTAACGTCAAAATCCGGGAGAAGCCGCCGCAACTGGTTGCGGAAATCCCGGAAGCCTTGGATCAGCCCGTTCACGCCCTCCTCAGCCATGAGTTCGTGAAACTCCTCCGACTCGCGGAAGAGCTTCACTGCATTTTGGGCATTCTCCCGGGCCTCTATCTCCCGGGCCTCGTGGTAAGCGGCTCTCCGCTCGAGACCCCTTAGCTCCTGCTCGAGCTCCGAGTGTCGGAGGCGGGCATTCCCCACCTCCTGCTCGCGGGAGGCCAACGCCTGCTCGGCCTTGGCCAATCGAGCCTCCGCGGCGCGCAGCTCGGACCTCGCCAATGCGTGCGCGCCCTTCTCTTCATCGAGCTCGGCGGCTAGAGCTCGAATCCTTCCATCGGATGCTTCGACCTTCTCTTGGAGCACCCGTTGTTCGGCCTCAGAGGCCTGGTACTTCTCCTCGGAGGCTTGGTACTTCGCCTCGGCGGCCATGTACCTTTTCTGGGCCTCCTCATAGCTGCGCTGGCACCTCCGGGCTTTCTCCCGGTATTCTTGAACCAGGTGCATCAGCATCTCCGTCTCATGCAAATACTGTAAAAGAGACGAAAAGGAGAACATAAGGCGCCGCTAGTAGAAAAACTATACAGATTACATAGGCAAAAAATTTTACTTACCCGGACGGAGTTGCAGCGTGTAGCGTCCATGAAAGCGTTGTAGCTCATGGACTGCATCATGGCCCGGTCGGCCGGGAGCAGCGCAAGCCGAAAAACCTCGCGCGCCACTTGCGGGTTTTCAAGGGCCGAATCGCCCTCGAACACCGACCAGGTGGGTGCGAAGGGCACCCGTTCTTCCGAGCTCAAAGGGCCCGGGAGGCCAGCGCCATCTGGCCTAGGTGGAGCCGACCCCGAGGCTCCTTGACTGCTCCCCGGCTGGGAGCTAAGGGGCTGGGATCGGGCGAGCGGCCGATCTAACCGCCGCACAACTATAGCGGGGCGTGCAAGCACGGAACCCGCTGAACTTCTCCCCTGGTCGGCAACTGGAGCGTCCTGCCGACCAGGGACCTGCGTCAAGGGCGCCGGGCATGGGGGCGCCATCGGGGCTCTGGAGCCCGAGCCCCCGGAGCCCGCGCCCTCTCTCCGATCAGCCTCAGGGCGCGCGGGCTGAGAAGGCCCCGCCTCGGAGTTGGCGGGGCGAGAAGGCCCCGCCTCGGGATGCGCAGGGCGGGAAGGACCCGCCTCGGTCACCACTGCCGCCGAGGGAGTCGAGGTTGCCGAGACCTTCTGCTTCTTTCTCGGCTCCGCAGGCTCCCCCGAGAGCTCGGCTGCCCTCTTCTGGAAGCGGGCGTAAAGGACTTCGCTCTTGGTCACCATTTTTGCGATGTCTGCAAAGATAAACAAAATTAGAACATTAGAACAATAAGAAAATAAAAGTTGCTGTAACTATCCTTACCCTGAGGACGTGCCGAGCTCAGGCCCTCGTTCACCAGGGCGTCCTCGCTGATGAGGCCGTTCAGCAAAATCCTGTCCCCAAGGCTGCGGATGGTGTCGAAGATCTCCTGCTCACGCGGAGAAAGCTGGGGGAGCCTATTGATGGATTTAAGCTGGGCTGGCCTCCACCTGGGGTCAAACCCCCAGGACCGTTCAGAGCCCAGGAAGAAGAATTTCTCCTTCCAACCATGAATGGATGAGGGGGCACCATGAAAAAGTGGCCGACCCGCCCGGAGGGCGATGTAGAGCCACTCCCCGTCTCCCGGGTTCGACTTAAAAATAAAAAGTCGCCGGAAGACGTTGACAGAGGTAGGAATCCCCTGCAGTAAACATAGTGACAGGAAACCCATCACTGTCCTCCAAGCGTTTGGAGTGAGTTGCGCCGGAACCAACTGGCACACCGCCAGCAACTCATTCACAAAGCTGTGGAGAGGAAATCGGAGGCCGGCCCAGAGTGACTCCGAGTGCACTCCGATCCGGCCTACCGGAGGATCGGTTACCCGATCCCTTCGCCTGGCGGGTTCCAAACGGAACCCGCGAAGAGGGAAAAACCACTCTTCGGCCATCTCGACCTCCAGGACACTCATGGTGGACACTACTTCACTAGGCAAAGAACCCATTGCAAGAGAGGGAAATCAAAAAGAAGGGGGACCTGGGAAAGATGCCGGAGAGAAGGGACTTCGGTCTGAGGAAGACTGGGAGAATAGGAAGCTGGAAGCAGAAAGCAATAGAAAGAGAACAGGGGGCCGGGGGAGAGTTTATATAGACCTCCCCAACGGCCCGGATCAGCGAAGAAGGCGCTGCATCCTGGTTAGATGATAACACGTGTCGGTCTAAAAGACAGAACGACGCATTTAATTAGGGCTAGCGCTTCGAACGTCGAAGCGCCCCATCGGATCGTGCGGAAAGGCGTCCGCAATCGAAGATCGTGCGGCCCCATCACGAGCCCACGACGCGAGGACGCTTCGCAAAAGGTGTCCCAATAATGAGGCTTTTCGGGAAAGAAGAGACGCCGCCTATTAAAGGCACCTCGAAGCGTTCGATAACTCAAAACGCGCAGCAAATCGAAATTTTCGGAATTCGTAATGACCCAATTAAAGCTACTTTCCGCGCCCCAGCTGGTAGCCAACTGGAACTCGGAAGTCGGGGGGTAGTGTTGGGGAAAAAACCCCAAGTCATACATCCACGGAGGCGCTCGGCCGAAGAGCGCCGACCGGAAAGCTGCTCGGCCAAGGAGTGCTGACCAGAGAGCTGCTCGGCCGAAGAGCGCCGACCAGAAAGCTGCTCGGCCAAAGGATGCCGACCAGGAAGGCGCTCGACTAGAGGGCGCCGACCAGAGTGTGCGCCAAGAGGTGCCCAACCAAAATAAGCTGCTCAGTCAGAAAGTGCCGACCAAAGACAGCGCCGAGGCGCTCTGCTAGAAGGTGCTCGCCTAAAGGGCGCCGACCAGGAGTACTCAAAACAGCCCCGCCACAGGGCGCCCCATTGGGCGACCAGCTCGGCTCGGCACCCTTGCCGAGCCGATGCCTTAACCAAATGTTCAACCTCCGCCTAAAGTCCAAGGGACTTGACAACTCCTACAGCTTGCGACCTGCCACTATCTCCAAGCCATTAAGGCATAAGATCTCCGCAGGCGTTCGGCACGACCTGCCATTAATGTATGAGACTCCCTCAAGTCTCCGGTGCACTCAGGCATTTAATGAACACGGCCCAAGACGATCTCCGGATCGCTGAACCGTCAGAGCGCATGACTCTACCTGACCGCCGGTTCATTCGGTAATAAATGCACTCACCATCCACAGACCCCAGGCCCGCTACGGCCGGCGGTTCAACCACTCCAACAGGTCCGATCGACCGTGACAACTCCCTGGTTCCGGTCTGATTCGGCCTCGTTCTCCACTACGCCATAAATGGGCCAAATCGTGCCCAATTATTACAGACAGGGACAAATCCCCCGGTTACCTTCCAGGTAACGTAATCCCCTCCTATAAAAGGGAACCTGGGAGAACCAAGGGAGGGGGACGACAACAAAAACGAAAACAGATCCCCGAGACTGAACCCTCCGGGAAGCACAGACACAATAGATGACATCATTCTCTTTGTCTGCTTGATCTGATAAAATACTGTGTCTTCTCCATACACTCTCCCCCCCGCTCTCTCCACATACTTGCCCCCTCTGACTTAGGCATCGGAGGGCCGGCGCCGGGGAGCCCGGCCACCGGTTTTCCTTGCAGGACTCGCACACCCCCCGCGGCGGAGGACGCAGCAAGCCGGCGCACCGCCGTCCGCCTCCTGCAGCAGCGGAGCTCCTCCTTCCCCGGCTTCACGACGGCACCCGGGTCCAATTTCCAGCAACAGCATCCATATCCATTTAAAACAAATATGAATATAAATTTTTACATCCAACTAATATTCTTATCCATATCTATATTTGTCAAATAAAATAAATATAAAAATGAATATATTAGTATTAGTATCAATTCCAGTTTTTCAGTCCTACTGTTTTTGGATGGCTTAATAGCTAATCTGTGGATAAGTTTTCCACTGTGTGAATTTTGAGAGACCAAACGTTGCAGTGATCATACACTCTGGATTTTCAAAATAATATATTTTTTATCAAAATTATTCATCCTCACTTTTAAGCATAATTAAGATACTCTTGGTAAGACTCTTTTTTTCACATCTCCCCTCACATCATCAACTCCCTCTTCTCGTTGGGGCGGCGTCAGTTGGATGAACCAGAACCATCAATGTAGCTCACCAACCTTTCTTTTCTTTTCTTCGTTTATCCTATTTCATTTATTTATCTGTTTATTTTTGCATGAGCTTTTGCGCCTTAGAAAGCCATCGGTGGATACTTTTCCCGTAAAACCCAATGTTGTTATCATCTTGTCGGCCGTTGAATCTACCATTTGACATTTGCCCCTCTGAAATCAATGGGCCATTGGCAGCAAAATACTAAAGAAAAATCAATACTTAGCGCAGATGTTTCAAAGGCAATACAGATAAAAAAAATATATAGGCGGCTATATAGAAAATTTAGGGCTTGATTTGAATTTAATTTTCTGCCAGATTCATAGATTAGGACGCATGGCTCATATCAACCCAACATCTTCTAATCTAAATTTCGAGAAAAGAAAAAAAAAAATCTCCACAGATCTTTTATTTGTTCCTACAGTCCCAACAAGCCCACAGGTTGGGATTTAGGATGGACATTAGCAGGACTTTAGAAGATGTTCGGCTGGATCATCCAATAGCCTAATTCCTGCAGGATATTCTTGCAGGAATATCCAAATAGACCCTCATTGGCAATCTCTGATTTTGTTGGCAAAACCCATAAAGTAGGACAGCAATGAAGCTGCTTAAAACAAACCAATGCATGAAATCACATGATAGCAACAATTCAGTCAGGCCTGAAGCTTAGGCTGACATATGGTGATTGTTGATGTTTTTATCGCCTTTTTTGAGTAAACATTTTTATCACCTTTAACAAGTTCTCCTGGAAGTTACAAGGCCTTAATGGGCTTATAGAGCATACTCAGGGCCCAGCTCGTGAAACCTCATTTAAATTCAATGGCCAAATTCATGTGCTTTTGCCTGCAGTCTAAACCTGCTGGAATGTGGATGGGGGTCGAATGGCTATTGGGCTTACATAATGAATCAAGGTTGTTATTGGAGGTCCGGTGCTGGGATAGGCCGGAAACCTTATTCCTATCTTTTTAAGGACGTTGAATTAGCAAAGATAAAAAAAATGGACTACAGCAAATTACACCTCTTAATTATTGTTTCTTGTCTTGTGTATTCTATGAAATCTTATATCAATCAGGCATAAAAAATATGCTAGTTATTTGTCATGAGTAGTGTTAAGCAACTTAGGCACTATGAGACATTCATATCACTTTGCTCATATACCAATACATGTTGGTATGAGAAGTGAGAAGAGAGAAATCAGAATTCGTAGGATGTTTCATCAGCCTTAAACCCAGCATGAAGCAAGTTTACGTAGGACTTGGTATTAGACACTGGAACAACTTAGCAATTTGAGTACCAAACGTTTACTTTATTACCATGGTTTAAATTTGCATCCGCCCCATGGCTAAAGTCCTTGGTGAGCACCCTTCTATCCTGAAACCATGTTCTAAAAGATGTTTGATGTTCATGTAGATGGCTGCATGTATATGACCATGGCTAGGGTGCTCTGGTGAGTCTAAGCGCCAACACGGGAAGACACATTTCCTTGTCCAAGAACTGTTTAGGGGCGAGACAATTGACAGATTGATTTGATGTCCCGTTCGAAATCTAGCCACTAATGGAGATAATGTTTTGGACTGGGGCATGGAACAAAACGTTTAATATGATCGAGCTCTATTATTGGGATCCGGTACATGTACCTGCTAACCATAATTGAATGCCAGTTGCAGTCACTACAAGTATTTCCAATCATTACGGCATAGAGGCCATGGAGTTTTCTGAGCTGGGCCTTGCATCCAAAAAAATAAATTTAGTTGCGAGACAATTGACAAATTTGCTTTGATGACTAAAGCCCACTACCAATGGACACGTAGCAATATAACATTTGGGGTACGGTACAAAGTCTAACAGGATCCTATTCTACTATAAAATCCAATATACAAACCTGCAAACCACTTTTTTGTTAGGTCCCAATTATGTTGAGGTGGCAAAAAAAATAAAAGAAGGCAATTTGAGCTTTAGATAAAATAAAGGTTTTAGATCCATCTTTTCATTCTTAATTATGAAAGGGGAAAGTATTGATAAACTAGAAAACAATAAAAATACATAAACGAGAGTCTCCACCTCCGAGCTTTCTTAACGTTAACTTCGATGATAGCGTGTTTAAAGACAGACATAAAGTTGGAGCGTGATTCATTATCAGAAACTCAAACTTTAGATTGGTGGAAGTTGGGGGCAGGCACATTTATGATATGTCAGTTTCTGGAGCGCAGCTGAGAGCGGCATAGAAAGGCATCCCCTATGCAAAGAGTATGCTGAGAGCTGACACCATTTAGATTCAGAACCTGATGGCGAGCATCTGCTGTTGCAAAACATCCACAGGATAGTGAGGAGGAGTGCTACATTCCGAGTTAACCATATGTATTGAGAGTTGAATAGGATAGTTGACTAGGTTGCCTCCTATGTGGCCCAACATTACGGTGGTTAGTTGTGGGCCAGATATCCTCAAATTTACCTCATTTTTTTTCCTTTTTTTTGTATTTTCTAACTTATATGATCTATCTGTTTTATCAAAAAAAAAAAAAAAAGTTTGGTACGAGACAATTGGCAATTTTGGTTTGATCTCCAGCTCAATCGCTAAACAACCACACTTACGGTCCCGTAAAAAGGTGACGCTTTTGAACATGCGATACACAGTATGCCACGTTCTGGTCTCTATTGCATAGAACGCGGAAAAGTGTATACTAGTGCAGCCGAGGATGTGGACACGGACCTAACCAGACCCATTACGCGTTCAAATTAATTCTAGTACGTGTCCTATGCATGTGCAGTTGATTCACATCACTTTTTAATTCAAACGTAGAGACTTCGATCGATGCGATGGTGGTTTAAATTTTCTGTTGACCAGGTTGGTTGGTTCACGAGAACACATCGAAGATTGAGCCATGTCAGAAGCCAAGAAGTACATGATCACTTGGAAGTATCGTTTTCAACTTTTCATGGTATGAATGCATGTCACACATTTCGCATGAGACGTCGACCATTTTTGTGAGCCTATCTCAAGCCGGAACTTCCATTTTAAGCATTTTAAACACATTCACAATGCCGCTCATGCCGTTCTTGTGGTCATGGGTAACCAATTCTCACATCATTTTGGAAGATGAGGCAGTTGAGCTGCTTGGGCCTGCAGTCCCTGCACCGGTGAAGGTTGGAGAGTTTGCCTCCATTTCTTGGTGGCTAGGGAAGTCTTGCATCCAAGTCCACCATTCCCTGGCTCTTGCCAAACATGGTTTCTTTGACTCGACATGTGTTGGTATCCAAGGGTGGATACATATTGTTCCTCGGATTCGACCGAGCAAACTCATTCAATGGCTATAGGAGGAATTCCTGAATATGTGAAGTAGGGGACCGTTATTTAATTTGCGGCGAAGCTTGTATTAATCGAAGTGGCTCTATCTTGGTTGGATGTAAATATTTTTCTTATTTTTGGGTAAGATTAAACGGCAATACACCCGCGTGTTACACAGCTAAAACTTTTATTTCTATTTTAGATTTGCTTTCATTTAGACTAAACTTTTCAACAAGAGTATGATATTTATGTTGATAATCTCATATTCCTGTTTGAATACCGATCGCAAGTCGCATTCATTATGCAGTGGGTATAGTGTGCGTGAGTGTGAGAGGGGGGGGCGAGAGAGAGAGAGAGAGAGAGAGAGTTTAAAAAGAAAAATGCCGACCATGTGCCATGTATTTCCTACCAAACAAATATCAAGCGATCGAAGAAATAAATACACATAATTTAATATTATGTAGATTGTTTAATTTTTAAATTATTTGATTTTTGGTATGCAAGAAGTTCAAAGATAGCAGTTCATATCCAATGACTTGAACCATCAATGCGGGGTCTGCTTCGTTCGATTTAGATATGATCGGTCTTAAATCAAGATTCATTCGAGTATAGCCAAGCATGTATATATATATATATATGTGTGTATGTATGTACGTGTTTATTTGTTATAACAAAAATGACGCTGGCGTAAGGTGGGTTTTTTGAAAAGGTCATGCTTAATAAATGAGCTCCACATATATTAAATCTCTACCTATGACTCTCCCCAATTGGCAATTTTTTTGTGCCAAGCCTAGCATTTAATCTCACGAACAGAAGTGTCTCAGGGATAAGGAATCACATGTTTTGTACTCCAGCTAGCATGTTCCACGGGAATCAAAATGTACGGTGTTGCATAAGAATGTGCCCAATTTTAGTCAATCCCAGCTTATCTTGCAAGTCTCTTTTGAAAGTCGCAGGCCACACATAGGCTTCAAGACTTGCCTGAGACGAGTTAGCTGGCCAGCCCGTATATTCAGGGTCGCCATGTGCCATTCCGAAATTCTCCATCCATCCATCACACCCAAGTCTCATCTTTTAGGATCTATTGTCACTAAATTATTGCTAGACTTTTAATAAAATAAACATATGAGCTTTGTGATTCCTTAAGAGGATATGGATGTGCTCCTTTTTGAAGTCTTTGGACAACCAATCCACTAGAATCTGCTCACTCTTCCGTATAGGGGGATGGCTTTATTCCAACTCAAAAGCGCTTTTAGACCCTAATCGTCCCCCTAATCCAAATTACATTGAAGCTCTCCCATGTGCCTGCTGGTCATCGCCAGCTGCCATTCCATGTCACAGTGACTGCATACCTGGCGTCACGAAACACGGCCACCGCCGCGGCCGCGTGCCCCGCATGTCAACGGCCATGCAGCTTCATTTAGATTTAACTAGGTTTTTTTGCACTACAATTGAGAGCTAATCATGATTGAGAAAGGTAAATATAAAACGTATGGCAATTTTGGCGAATTATGCCGCAAGTCAATGGCTGCACTTCAGGTCAATTTCGACGGCTGCGTTCCGCAGAGCGGTGTGAGGGGTGGTACAGGCTTTGTGGTGAGAGGCCCAGATTTCAGGATCAGTGCGACTGGGGGCTGTTAGTTGTTTGATACCTCAGTGCCCGAGACAGAGCTGAGAGCGGCCTGGGTGGGACTACGTTATGTGTGGCAGGCTATGCAAGTTAGGATCGTCCTTTTGGAGGGCGACTCCACGACGATCATTGGATGGATTCTGCGTGACTCGAAGGGAAGGTCGACGACTATCACCCGCTATTAAAAGATATTCGGGCTATGGTTAGTGATGGGATGGCTATTCAGGCCAAGCGTGTTTTCCGAGAGGCAAATGGTGCTGATTGGGTGGCATTTTTTGTAACTCACCATTCGGAGGTATATCTTTAGGTGGGTGAGGTGGAGTTGTCGAGTGCTCTCCGAGATATTTTGCTTTTAAATTTTTTTGGCTGTATTCATACATGTGTTATATGATACTTTCGTCTTCAGCAAAAAAAAATATAATAATAATGAAATAATAAAAAAAAAAAAGGCTGCACTCCTCTCTTGCCTTTTTCCCCTCCCCTTTAAAGAAGGAGACTCCTAGTTCAAGTTTGAAAATGCTTTTCTCTAAATACTTGTCAAATTCTTGCTTCAGTTCATTGGAGTGGTTGGTGGTATTTGCACTCTTGTTGTCAACAATAGTTTAGATGTCACCGAAATTGATGCAGTCCAATCTGTTTCAGTCATAGGTTCTACTCGAGCGAGATTGTGCTCGTGTGGCTTACCGTGTAGCAAATTTATAATAATTATTAGCTCGATTGCTGCTATGGTAGCAAAGTAGAACATCATGCGGTAAGACAATATGTCATTTGCTTGCTACACAATTCCGTGCGATGCACAAAAACACATACTTAACAACCTTACATATCATAGAGTGAACATGGACATTGTTCATTGTTAGGGTCGTTAATATTCATCAAAAAATTAGACAAGGAGAACAATAGAGAATTATTGCAACTAGTTTGATATTCTAACAAATTACTCACCTACTTGAAGCATGGACCACCCATTCAGTGCACCGGATCATGAGAGATTTCCTAAACAGATGCCCTTGGGAAATAAATATGGTTCAATTTTCTCTTAAAAGAAAAATATGTGGAGAATATGAGCAAAAAACACCTAACCATATGGGGATTTCTTTAATTACTTATAAAATCAATAGGGGATCTTTAGAGAAACCGTGTATATTTTTGTTTTGGCGGTTTCCTGTTATTTCACAATAAATTTCTCCATCTAGTTAGAGTAGTCATTTCTATTTATTTTGCCATAATTATCTTTATCATGTTAAGTTTTTTTTTTTTTTTTGCAGTTTCCTATTATCACATAATAAATTTCTCCGTCTTGTTAGAGTTGCCATGTCTATTTATTTTGCCATGATTATCTTTATCATGTTAGAGCTGATTTGCTAGAGATAAGCGCTATCCAACAAATTTTTTTTTGAAGCATAAGCTCACATTTATGCACATAAGCTAAGAATTATTTGCTCTTCCAAGCCAACCCCGCCAAAAGTGATTAAGCAATCAATCCCATAAAAGCTAGTCAGCCAAAATTTTCTCTACTATTTTTGAAAGCACAAGTTGAAATAATATAGAACCTTTTAGTAGAATATAGACAAATTTCTTTTCTTTTTTTTTGAGAGAGAGAGAGTAAAATGGTGAATAAACCATCGCCCACTCCATCGAAGAAATGAGATGAGAAACAAAAGAAACCAGATCAAGATTGTAGTTGCACGATAAAGAAATAAAATCTTGGACAAAGTTTTCAAAAGATTCCAAAAGCGCTCTTATAATTTTCGCTGTCTAGTTTGGGATGATTCGTCTATGATGAAAATTAGCCCAGATGAACAAAATGAGCTAAAATAATCAAAAGTTGAATATCTACGCCTCATTTTGTCCGGTCCAATGCTTAGAACGGCGACACACTGCCACAAATACATAATTCATTGCCATATTCCTCCTACAAGCATCAACCAAGTAAATTCATAATACTCCAGCAACCAACATTGACCTAATTCCTTGCTCCGACCCACTGATAGATCATTGAGGCAGAGACATGGATCAGGCGGCCGAAGTGGTCCGGTCGGTGCATCAAGACCAGTCTCGGCCGTAATAGTTGAACCTCCGCTGGTGGGGCCCAGGGACACGTAATCATACGTCAGGATGAGAAGGTTCTCTTCGGGGTTCGGTAGATAAAGTCAGCAGTACGGAATTAGTTAGGCCACTTGCCCTCTTTCTCTCTCCTAACTCGGCAAGCGGGCCCCACACGGCTTTTCCCGCACTATTCGTCGCCAATTCTCTATTTTATTCTTTTTGGCAGCGGGGAGAATTCCGCCGGAGATTTTTCAGGTTGCAAGCGGCGATAAAGAGAACACGTTGGAATGACGTGGCGAAGCCAAGGGTTGGCGCGTAGCGGAATCTGGGCCGCGCCGCTACAGGTTTACCGGCGAAATCCTGCGGGCGACACGTAGTTGCGTCGCGGGTGGGAGGGTGGGGCGGTGATCACCCGTTACAGCTGAGAGTGGGGCCCACATATTGGAGCTCTTTTCTTTTTGTTTTTTTTTTTCCCGTTGGGAAGAGTCGGCGGTTTTTAACTTCTGTCGAAGTATGAACGCGTGCTGGCGCTTGAGCCGTGTTCCCTTCCCCTTTGGCTCCCTCTACAGCGGCTCGGCTATTGTTTGCTTTTTTTTTTTTCCCAACCTAGCTAAAATTGAGAGATATAAAGACTTTGAAAAATGAATTATTAAACTAGATTATCGCATGAGATTAATGCAATGAGAAATTTCATTCGTATTATCATTACTTTCAATTTGATTGAAAAATATTGATGATAGATTTTATATATTAACAGAAAAATCATAAGGTAATGTGAATGATGTTTTACGCTTTTATTTTTTTTTCTATTCCTCTTAGTATTAGTGCTATTCTAAGTCAGTTTGTAGCAATTCTCTCATACTTAGGGGCGATTCTTAAGTTTGATATTTTTTTTTTGCTTTGATTGTTCTCTCTAATTCTTTTCTCTCTCTTTATATCTATACATCTATGATAGTGCTAATACCTTTTTATGAAGGATATGGCTGTTTAGAAAAAGATTGGCCTTCTTTTCCCAAATTTTTTTTTTGAATTATTGCAATTTGATTTAGGAAAGAGAGGTCTTCTTGAGGAATGACCTTATGATGTTTGGAGATGAGCTATTCTGACTAAGTGATGACCTTAATTATCTGGTGATTAGTGGAAATGTTACAAGGTTTGAGTTGTTGACTTGGACTATGAAGTGAAGTTGGAGGTAATTGTTGATTTTTTCTCAAGGATTAATTTATCTGAGCTTGTACAAAGATAACCATGGATGTGCTATGTGCGCTTTTAGATCTACATGTTGCCTTGTGACCTTGTCAAAGCTTTTTATAGACATGGAGGTGGAATACAAAGCTAAATAGAACTATTTTGGCTCTTGACATTGTCAAGGCTCTTTTCACATAGAGAGAATGAAATTAGAGCCTAGAGAGAACTGTCGCGTTAAAATGATTAAAGTAAAATTCGAGCCAGCAATGAGCTGAGCTAAGCCGAAGCATGAGGATTCACATTTGTCGGCTGGCGCGTGTCATGGAAACTGAAGAGGTCTTAATAGATGATCCCAAACTTTGAACAGAGACTTGGTAGTAATAATTAAACTGCCACGTATTAGGTTCATCTGCATGTAGAATGTACTAGCGAATCTTTCAACCTTATCTTCAACGCCTCCATCCCCTCCGACCCCACTTTTTAACCGTAGTAAATTTTGAATTAGTTAATACCTCCACAAGATCCGCGCCAGAAACGTTGGACCACAGCATGGAAAGCACCTTTCAAGAAACCTGTTTGTCAAAGAACAGTAGATACCTCGAAACTACACCAGAGGAACTGAACCAAATAAGGAGCATGGAGATGGAAACATTGGAGAGAGACCAGGACAAACTTAGCATATTTATAATGCTGAAAAGAATAATATTTGGCAGTAAAACCAATTACAGTCGCAATAAAGAAATAGACCCCTTCCACAGAGAGGCTTCTCTGAGAAGTGCCTTCAACAGCACGGATCTTAGGCCTTGAGGAAAACCTCTATTTAAGTGGATCTCTCTCCTCTATTCTCTTCTTTCTTAAATCCCCACCTCGAAATCACAGCTCACCTTGCTGTTCCTCCATTCATCTCCTTCTGCTCCTTTCCTTCCGTTTCCATTTTCTTGGGTCTCCAACCCGGTCTATTTGTTCTGTTGTTGGGATTGGTGAGTACTAATTGTGTTTCTCCTCTAGTTTTTTTTTATTCTCGCTCTCTCTATATCTAGTAATTTCTGTTAGAGGTGCAACCATGGTGGATGCCCCAGTCCTCAACAAGGGGGAGGACGGTATGGACCTGCCCCCAGGCTTTAGATTCCACCCAACAGATGAAGAGATCATCACCCACTACCTCTCTCAAAAGGTTCTTAACCATAGCTTCAGTCCCGCAGCTATAGGAGAGGTGGATCTGAACAAGTGTGAACCATGGGATCTTCCAAGTAAGCCTCTTCTCTTCTTTTAGACCTTCTCTCTTGTTGCTCCATGTATGAATTTCTGTTTGTCTCGTTTCTAGCTTTGGTTTTTTGTTTCTAAATTTTCTTGCTGTTTGTGCTATTCTTATGGAAAGGCAAGGCCAAGATGGGAGAGAAGGAGTGGTACTTCTTCTGCCAGAGGGACAGGAAGTACCCAACTGGCACGAGGACCAACAGGGCCACAGAAGCTGGCTATTGGAAGGCCACGGGAAAGGACAAGGAGATCTATAGGGGGAGAGGAGTCCTGGTTGGCATGAAGAAGACCCTTGTGTTCTACAAGGGGAGAGCTCCCAAGGGAGAGAAGAGCAACTGGGTCATGCATGAATTCAGGCTTGAAGGCAAAGCCCCTTGCTTCAATCTCCCTAAAACCGCCAAGGTACTTTCTATTCTCTCTCTCTCTCTCACACACACACACACGCACATATCTTTTTTTTTTCCCTTGAGAACTAAGCTATGTTCTATAAACTTTACAGGATATGTAAAACATAGCGTCTTTTCCTTTCTTTTTCTTTATTTGATCCACATCCATATTAGCTTTTTTGAGGAATCTGAGTTCTATGATCGCAGGATGCGTGGGTTGTCTGTAGGGTGTTCCATAAGAACATTGGAATCAAGAAGAGCCCAGTGCCAGGACTCGAGAGGATGAGCTCTTTCGGAGATGATTTCCTGGACTCTTCTACATTGCCTCCTCTACTGGATCCCCCTTACTACAATTCTAATATCAGGCCAAGTCCAAGCTGCATCAACGATGGCGAGGGCTTCGAATTCAAGGGAATTCCAACGAGCTCTCCATCCATGCCTTCCTATTACTCCATGTTAGGCGTGGAGAACCGGCAAGGTATCAGTCCTCAGGCAAGCTCAGCAAATCAACATCAGAATGCAGTCTACTATCCCCAAGTCCCTCCTCAGAGCCCATACTTCTCTCTCCCCGAAGCTCCTAATTTAGGCTACTTGCACCAGGATGATGCAATGCTGCGAGCTTTAGCTGCCACCAACGATGCATCATCGGCCATCAGGAGGACTTGCAAGGTGGAGCAGTACTCGAATCAGTCTATGGTCAGCCCATCGCAGGACACGGGTCTGAGCACCGATCGGAACACTGAGATTTCCTCTGTGGTGTCAAAGCATTATGATGATTTTGATGACCCTTGCTCGGCTGGACCTGTAATGGACTTGGAGAACATGTGGAAGTACTGAAAAGTTTAAGATTGATGCATGTTTTAGCTCCATTTGTTAGGCTCTTATCTCTCCAAGGCCACTCATATCTTATTATTCACAGAAGAGAAGGCTTTGTGTTTTAGATGCTGTTATTGTATATACACTTCTGATTGTGTAGTTTATATACAGATTAAAAACTTCTAGTCTTCTATAGAGGAGTGAGATGAAGGTGTGGGCACTAATATAAATTTATTCTTTTGTTGAATTAGGATATATTACTGATATGTTACATTATTGGATTAATTATTGGAATTGTTCTTGTACTGAAAATTTTCTTGGTTCTATGAGATATGCAGTTTTTTTTTTATTTATTGGATTAAAAAATACAGTTTTTTTTAATCTGATTGACTACTGCAGCTCTTCTTATTATGAAATCCCTTTAGGTTTTGAGTTTAGCGAGATGTTCGTCCATGGTCTTCCATATTATGGAGTCTTTATGCTCGTCATCTTGGTGTAGTTGAACTAAATTGGTCGAGTTAAGTTAGTACTTGCACTCTATAATTTCTCTACCATTTCCAAAATCTAATAATATAGGCTCTTTCAAGCTCTAAGCCAATTTATGGATCTCATGGCATGCCCCTCTCAAATCTATTCAATACCTATCAAACAAGACGACCACAAGCTTCAAGCCCCAAACCTCTTGCACTTTCATTACCCCATCTTTTTATAGAAACCTTATCAACTTCCCTTCTTTTCAAGTGGGTGGAGTCTTCCAAAAAGAACGACATCATCACCAACCAAGAGGAAGCAAGAAGGAGATGGTTTGTTAGTCAAAAAAAAAAAAAAAAAAAAAAAAAAAAACAGAAAGAAAGAGAAAGAAAGACAGAAGAGAGGAAGAGTTCAGTTAAAGGTGGGAAGAAGGGAGAGGCAACTGGAGAGGGTTCTATTCATGTGATTTGCTTCTTCTAATAGCTTACTTTCCATTCAAAGCAAAGCGTTTCCGTTTGTTTCAAACTTCGGGTGAGGAGAAGAACCGCCGTCTCCGCCATTGCCCACCTTTCATGCATCAAAAACCGGGGAAGGGAATATTCTTCCCACCCGCAATGGAATATTCCTTTTCCTTCCATGTACTACCACGCACGTGGTGCTGCCCACGAGCTATTCATGACCTCCGCTCGGCTCCAAGCTGTATCTAGCTGCCCTCCTTATTAATGGAAGACAATATCTTCCAAGCTTCTTAGGACTCAAAAAACTTTATTAGAAAACACGCTCATGTCCATGAAAAAATCTTTTTTTTTTTTTTTTTTTTTGACTGGAGACATAGTTATGAGAAATTCAAAGCAACTGGCATCTTTTGGATAAACCAGTACCTCTAGTTACCAGGTGAATAATTCTTAACAATGATTCTTATAGTCTAATTATGATATAGAGGCCCTTTTCCCGTTGAGGATACTAACACTAATATGGTCACAGTATATGGTTCTGGCTCATTTATAAGTGGATACACGAGGGTTATAACAAGGTTCTTTCATGGAAGGACCACGGGGCTTTGCAGACATGCCAAACCAGCCGCACAATCATAGAATCGCTCAACTTTCATGGATTAAATATGGCTTAATATATGATTATTTGATAAGCTAAACTTGATGGTTTCTACGACAAATAGGCGATCTTCATACCACATGTTTATGACTACACGCATACACAGTGTGTGTACGTGTGCTAACCTTGTACGTGCACGTTTCTTTATGTCTTATATCAAATATGCACTCTGGCTATAAATGCTAATGAAGCCAAGGATAAAGCATCAGGCAATATAGGATTATACTAGTTACGTTATCAGTCATTCAAGTTAGCGCGTGTTCAAATGAGTGATTCTTATTTCATAAGGGTTATATGATGTTTAAACAAATTTCCTTCGGATTGTCTTGCTAAAAGAGGAACGGTCTTAGCTGCAAAGACAATTAGATTACTTTTATTTGCTTTGTTTTCAGTTTTATTGTCTAGCTAATTTCGATCCACGAAGCTTCCGTTTGTACCTTGTAGATGTTGACAGGGTAAAAGATGGATATGGAGACCCATTGGCTCTTTGGTGTGAGTTGATAGGCTTGTTAGTTAGCAACTGTGTTTGGAGTACAAGATGCTCCCCACATTCCATCTCTTGACTAAAATAGCGTTAAGCAGCAACATTAGTTCCTCACATTCTTAGCTGTAGATGTAACTCATATATACTAAAATTTTTTAAGCAATTTAACTTTTTTCCTTGTGCTTAGGATCATTTTGCTTGCTTTCAATATTGCACACATCCATTATGCAAATTTCAAGAACTCAATTTGTAAATCAGATGGAATGTCAATCTCCCATATATACATGAATCAATCTGCAAGGTGAAACTTCAACAAAGAAATTGCGAAAGATCCGTGCTTGGATTGCACGATATACATGAACGAGCCTTGCAAGCTACAAGCGCTGCCCAGGTGGTCCTCAATCATTGGTGCCTTCTAGAATCCTTTGCAACTTAAATAACATGGCAACACCTTGCAATTCGTTTCAAACATCGACACATGTCCAACATCCTTTTTTTGGAATCATTCGCCAAGCCAAGCCGGTCTAAACGCGTAGGTTCGAGGCCCAACAGCGCTTGGCTTCGTTACGTCGGGGGAGTCATCCGACGTCATCCCATCGGCAATTGGAGGACTCACTCCTGAACGTCCACGTCTTCATCGCCACGTCGCGATCTTGGCGTACGCGTGGACAGTGACTCGCTGGGCCCCACCTCCCTCCAACAAATACAATGGGCTAATATTAACTTTCCGTTCAGCACTCCCCGAGATATGGATTGGAGCAAAAAGAATTCAAGAAAAAATGGAGGAGACTAAGAAAAAATGGAGGCGAGGTGGAACCCCTTCCCCCATATATACTTTGAGATAGAATGGCAAGGTGATGTAAAGATGATGCGGATATAATGGGGCCGAGAGATAGATACAATCCTTTTTTATGAGATGAGGATAAAATCCCATCACATGCTTCATTGCTATGAGACATATGACCACCTTGTTATTTCTACTGCATGAATTTCTTATCAATGCTGATGGCTTGGTGATGTGTAACCTCCCCACCGAGATACAAGTGGGCCCTCCACCATTCATATTAAAGTGGCTATTTGGATGGAAAAGACGTGAGGATTAGCTTAAAGCATATTATATGGTTCCACATGATACAAATCAGTCTGTGATGTGATATCATCTTGGCCTTCTTCCCCTACCAACCTGATAAGGTTTGGTAATTGGAGGTTTCTAAACCTAACCACTCTTCTTTTGTTTTGAAAGGGTTGTGTTTGTGTCACTGTGAAGACTATCAATACCCTAAGCTTGGATCATTACTGCGTACTCTATTTAACAATTAATATCTATTGACGAGTTTGATTAGCATTTGTTCTCTAGTCCCGGTCATAGGTCAGTGTAGGCTACAGAAGAGACATGGTCCTGAAGACAGCTGATGTGCGACCTTGAATGAATCCAAGGCCACCAACGAGCCCATCGATACGCCCACTGTGAAATCCTTTTGATGGTTTCGAGTCTCAAATTGTTTGTAGACGTAGTAGAGAAATGCGTACGTAGAGACTAGTCGTCATGGTCAGGAGAACAATTGGTCCATGGCAGCAGGCATATATATATATCTTCCGCTGCACCCTCGTGGGGACTGCGTGTGTGTGGCCTAATGTAAACTTGCGACGTGTA
The DNA here is from genome assembly GCF_051530095.1 of Phoenix dactylifera. Taxonomy (NCBI): domain Eukaryota; kingdom Viridiplantae; phylum Streptophyta; class Magnoliopsida; order Arecales; family Arecaceae; genus Phoenix; species Phoenix dactylifera. The sequence goes on from NC_143197.1 coordinate 6,215,019, forward strand.
TTGAGTGTATCAACGGATCTCCGCGTGACCCTTCTATTTAGTTATACGTTGTCGAATTCTTTTCAGAAACCTTTTGCTTATAATAACCGATTTTATTGACATATATAGTATAATAGCGTTTAATTGAAATCTGCTGAAAGTATAAAGGCCTTCACCTCGTGTATCTAATAAAGGTACGTACGTACGTGAAGTGGTCCTAGCCTGGACTCATATCCCTAGCAGAATCTGATGACAAAGTTTTGTTTTCCCTAGAGATGGGGAAGAAGAGAGTAAAGAAGTCACTCAAGGTCCTATATTCGTTTCATGGGTGACTGGTTACACACTCAAAAGGAATGTTTCGGCGGAGGTTTACTGCAAAAGAGTTCAACAGATATTCTCAAGCATATGCTAGTGAAGAGTGACGCAATGGACCTAAGATATTTACTTCCACGAGAAAGGATCCTTGCGAACAGGTCTGAAGGAATGTGGAGTCGACAGTTGAGAGAACGAGAGGAGTCTGGTAGGCAAACCCCGGCAAGTACATGATTCTAGGATTTATTTTGCCCCATCGGTATGAACCATGATAATTGTTTCCGGCCCGTCGAGTTTGATCGTAATTTATTAGCGTTTGGTAGTCATAATTTTATTAAGGGTGGCAATTTCCTCTGCTCATCATATATGATCTCATGGGGCAGATTTTACCCATCAATTACCGATCTGAGGTAGGTGTAGGTAACGTCAAGACCCTTTTCGGACATATATATTCTTTATAAATTTTCTCTTTGTCTTTTGCCCCAGTCGTTCCATATCTTTAAAAGATAGAACATGTGAAAAATTACATACCATGATGCTTGATGGTTCATTTCTTTTAGTTGATTACTTTTTTTAGTTTAACGAATATTTAACTTCTTAAAGAATTTTTCTTTTAGTTTGTTATGTTTCTATTATTGTTAAAAATTTAGGTTGTTATATGCTATATTTTCAACTTTATTTTATTTAATGTTATGTGAAGTACTCACGGATAATTTTATTTATTTAATTTGCATGAAACAAATGATTTTCATAACTTTACCTAATCAGATCTCCACTCCATGTAATTCTTCATGCCCCACTTGTACCGGGACTAGCACGAACTCATACTCGACCTATTGCCATCCATAGATTTTATTTCTCAAGTTTAATTAGGTTTAACAATATTTTGGCCTATCTCCAACATGCAATTTTTACTGTAGCAGGCTGGGCTACTCTGGTTTAGTACAGTAAAATTATCCACCAGGTCCGAAGTTTGTGCAGTTTTTAAGGCCGTTCACACATAATTTACCTTCCAACCGCGTGCGGCAAGGCAAGACTATATCTTGCTTGCAGCTCTGGTTTTGCCTTTTTTTTTTTTTTTTTGCCTTTTGTAGCTAGATTTTCATGGCTTATCTTTAACGTTCATCCATTCTTGAGGATGGTCTCATGTTTGGGCATCCCTTTTTCTCAGCTTGATGACGCAGAGAACAGTAGCATATTGAAAATTGTATGTATGAATCTAGAAGATAGCCTTCAGCAATTAGCTCCAAGGACTAACGCATGACGTATAGAGCTTAGAAAATCCAGTTATATTTGAAGAATATGTACGATACAATTATGAATCTATTAGCCCTGCACAATTTTATTGTGATAATTTACATATGACATAAGTAGTAAAATTTTGCCTCCAATACTAATTAAACTCATAATGTACATGTGGTAGCTGTCACATATCACACCATCTCTTCCTCATCTTATGTGTGTGATGATATAGTGAGTAATTCCAAATATTAATTAATGAAATTGGTGTCATGAATTCAAACCATTATAATTACAGACAGACAAGGTAGCAACATGATGCTCCTTGCCAATAACTAGGCCAAGTGTATCATAGTTCATCCTCTACATCAAAGAGAGATAAAATTAAGCCATGAAACCAAAGGCTGCAAACTAAGACATGATCATAGACAGCATATAGAAATACCCAGTAACCAGTGGCACAGGAAATGTAAGTTTCCCACAGAACTTTATAAAGTTAATTTCCATAACTTTTGACATTTGGAACTATGTTAGATGCATAAGCCATGGACAGATATGGAAGAAAGGACACGGGCACATGAAAGCATCCAACAAGAGGATCCTTTCTCATAAGTTGGTAAATTTTGGCACAACTAACGACAGCCATTAAGAAAGCGATAAGTAAAGATTAAGACAAAACTTCTAATTTGCATTTGGCTTCAGGACAAATGGCTGGCTATTATCTTGACAGCATAGGCTGAGACATGGTAGAGCATTCACCATCCCTTGCCAGCAAAAAATATCATTAAACACACCATCCTCTGCTGAGGGACATCCGGGCTATGATTCGTGATGGGATGACCATTCAGACGCAGCATGTATTTCGGAAGGCTAATAGGGCGGTCGATTGGGTGGCGTCTTTTGTTGCCAACCACTTAGGAGACCACCTATGAATGGGCGAGGACGGGGGGCACCAGAATTTAGGTACGTGTCAAGCGGTGATACGCCCACGCCACCTGACCAACTCTCGTTGTTGTGGGCCAACGGGAGTGCTTTCAAGTTCACCTGATGGGGATTGCTTACCGTGCCGAGAACGCTGACGTTGAAAGCTCTCTGTGTCGTATGGTGGATTTGAAGAAAATAAGAACGGGATTTCACTGTTTTGGGCGAATGTGGGCGAAGTCTTGTCGAGATAGGTCCATGGTGATAGATCCTTGACAGCTATCTAATCTTTCATTCATCCGGGGTAGGACATGAACTTGCTTCACATGCCATTCCATATTGGCCTTTCCGAATTTCAGGTCCCTGTCCATAGGGTCCAAGAGGAAACTCATGAAAGCTAGTCATGTCCATTTGAACCCCCGGGATTTTGATAGGATGTGCTACATTCCAACATGCTTTGTAGCCTAAATTAGGCTTTTAAAATCATCATCAAGTTGGTTCCTAGGTCTTGGAGTTCACTCAAGCCTTTTTTTTTTCCCCCTCTTCAAGAAGATTTTTTGAATCCTTAGGAGTTTTATTTGGACGTGTTTTGTTCCTACTTTGTATCCTAAATAGGTATTTAAATTAAACATCATCGGCTTGGTCCCTAGGTCCTCAAGTTCGCTAAGCCTTATTTTTGTTTTTAAGATGTGTTGAACCCTTGAAGTCCGATAGAATTTACCTATATGCTGCATTCATACTCTATAGCCTAAAATGAGATCCTTAGTCATGAAGTTTGCCTAAAATGCATTCGTACTCTGTATTCCTAGTATGTAGCCTAAAATACTGCATTCCTTTGATCTTTTTTGAGAGGCACATAAGATGTACAACAAGGATCAAAGGAATGTAGCATTTTAGGTTACTGAGTAGGAATACATTTTAAGCAAACTTCATAACTAGAGATCTCATTTTAGGCTACCGAGTAGGAATGCAGCATATTTTACCTACATGCTGTCATGAGGTTTGTCTAAAATATGTGCCTCTCTTCAAACATCTTCTTCTGTAAATACTTATCAATTTACCTGATAAAATTGGGTCAAGTGTCTCGATCCCTCTATTTGCGATCAGAAAAACAAAAGCTCAGTTTTGACAAATAATAGTCCTCCATCGTATAGATTAAAGACTTTTGTACTACTTATAACTTATATACTCTTGCATGTTCGGGTTTTTAGATAGGATCTTCTTACTCAGTCCTTAGGTGTATTTGCATATATACCACATACGTAGCAAAGTTTTTTTTTTATATATATTCCATCATATTGCCTCGACCTTAATTTATGCTAGGTAATTAGAAAGCCTAAATAAAAATATTATAAAAGCTTCTACTAGATCTTTTGAAAGACATACACTACCTAATGCACCTCGCTTTTGACGCGTTACAGATTTTATGGACCATAGCGATCCAGAACTACTTTTTTTGATGTTGAATCCAAGATATTTGGCCCTCGCTCCTGAAGGACCCACCACAATCAATTGGCAAGGAGAAGAATCAAATATGCTTTTAACTCAGATCCAACCAAAAATATAGATCTCACATCAAGGCAAAGGCTTAAATGAGAAGGCCCATATGTGATCTGGGCCCACTGACGTACAGTCCCTCGACAAACTTTCCATGACTTGGCCACCAAGGGAACAGCCACAACCAGTGGTGCCAAGCTACTGCTAGGATTGGGACGGTCTGGTCCTGCTAATAAAGTCCATGTGCTTTTCCCTTGGTCCTCACAAGTCATCCCAAACCCTGTAATCTAGTCAAGACGTTCAGAAAGAAAGCCTCGGAAAGTAATGGTGAGATGCCAAGCAAGTGACTGCTTGGACTTAGTTTGGTCATGTTTATGGAGCCCTTAGGCTTTTCTTTGGTTCTAATCCAGTACTTTCTCGACCTCTTTAATCCAATGGAGACATGCACCACTTTCTTTGGTTGTCAAACTAATGATGAATTAGTCGCCCACTAGATATTGCAGTGTGCCATTCATTGCCTGCATTAACTTTATATGGTTTTAGTCAAGTGGTCTTCTCTAGCTTTGCCATGAAGGAACAGCTCAAATTGGTTCAGGATAGATGGGAAAACAGAGAATACTTTTATTTCTTGGGGATCAAGTTAGCTAGAACTTGCAACACTTGGACATTCACGGGTCAGCTTGCTTGGTCTACTGAAATATAAAATAGCTGCATTTGTTTGGAAGGGAGTTAAATTCAAGTCCAGCTTTAAGGGAGTACATGTATGTGTTAGAGGTAGAGATAGTCGAGAAGATTCCTATTTATTTCATTTTATTAAAAAAAAAACAAGCTGTATGTGATTCGTTGCACCAATATATAAAATGATCATGTGTGCTGTTGAGTGAAAATCCTATAAAGTAAGATGGACCACTGAAAGTGAGAAAATCCTATGTGACTATAGTTATAGGATATTTGCTGGATCCTACAAGCGCATGTTTAGTTCTACATCATCATTTGCTGGGTAAATCTTGAGTACTTATACATGAGCAAAAAATCCAAATAATACCTTTCGACTAGTCTTTTTGGGTGAGATCATAGGTTATTGCATTTACAATTGTAGCAACTCTCGTCTACATTTTGGTTGGAGGTTGGCATTAACTAAAAAAAGATTCTAGGCTTATTACTTGTTTGATTTATCAAATATATTGTATCGTAGATTATATTGCCGCCGATTTAGCAATTCTAGAGACTTGGCTCTTGTTTGTTTTCTTAGCTATCATGTTTATAAGCGGAGGCATAAATGATCGGACCTCAAATAAATAAGGTCTAACTGAAACTCAATTTGTTTGTGTAATATAGGTGAGCTCAAACCTACTAATTTAATTTCAAACTGAACAATATCTCAAATGGAAGATTTGGTAAGAGGTTGAATCTCTCAAAACTTTCCTGTATCTTCCCTAGCTAATTACCACGTATCTTGGTCTTATACACGAAATATATAATTTTTTATATAAGTTATATTAGTTATCGATAAAAATCAAATTACTACAAATTATGTCATTTACATATCTCGAGTTTAACTGAGCCAAACTCAAGCAATGCAAACCAAGTCTAACTCTTGCCCGTCTCGTTCATCAAAATCGAGGAAGCTACATTTGATTTGATTTTTAAGCCAAACACAACTGCTCACAAATACTTCACTCATTGAACAGCCTTACTCATAATTGAATGTTCGAAATTTTCTTGCTTCAACAAAAGGAACAACTAAAAGCTAAGCGTTAAAAGGGAACCACATGTTGGATCCAAAGCCAGAGTTTACTGAATCAATTAGCATTGACGACCCCCAGCAGCTGTCATCTTGTAGTGTGGCTAGTGTTCATTGGAAACTCCAAGCATGGAGCATTTTCAAGCCAGAGGCCATGATAACTCCATAATTTGATGGATGCAATCGGACGCTGCGATCAAATTCATCATCGACATCGCTCGCCCAATATGTAAGCACCAACGGCGATCATGTTTGTTTACTTAGTCTGAAACAAGCGTTTTCAGAACTTTTTAGGCTATATTTGCATGCTCTCGATAAAGTATTTCTTGTGCTTCAAATGTTGGTTATCTTGGCATGTCTTTTTTCTTTGGTTGGGAATGGATATATCATACAGCTCTCGTGTATATAAGGAGAGAGGATCCCAGAGGACATCTTGGTTCTCTGAATTGGATCTGGGAAAATCTATTTAGAGGAGATTGGGTTAAGGTAAAAATGGTTTGGCTTGCCTGTTCCAGTGTCTAAAGATCAGTGGGCTGGACCCGGAGGGAGATGCTTTGCAGAGTTATAGCGGTCCGGCTTGACCTCAACCATACATGCTGGGGCCCCAGCTAGAATAGAGTAGACCCAGCCTGGTCTATTTATTGGGCTGGTGCAATTTCTAGAACAACCCAAAGAAGTACGAGCTGTTTCATTGCTGATATGATCTGCTTCAATTGATCTTGTTAGGAATACCAAATCATTAAACGGGTGGTGCTATTAAACTATTAAAGTCCTTTTATGTTGTGGTATAATGCGCACAAATTACATCCATGATTCTTGTGCTATACATGGGTTAGAGGGAGCTGGGGCTATCGGGTCTGAATGCTGCTAACCCAATGTCAGCCCAATTTTAAGTTGGGCCACATCTATCAATGCCAAGTTTGGCGAAACTAGGGCCCATTGTTTGGAGGGCAAAAAAACTTACCCACGAATATGTATTTTTCTGGATAAGTATTTTCTAACCAACATTTAGACAGAAAAATATTTTACTCATGTTCCGTTGCATTACTACTTTTTTTTCTAGATAAGTTGCTAAGATATATCCATATTCTTCAAATTACCCTTTATTATATATAATAATATATAATATATTAATATAATGTAACTATCTATATTAATATAGAGATTATATAGTATATTAATATATATTATATGAAATTATTATATTATATATTATAATAATATATAATATTATTATATATTGTATTATTATAGGGTTAAGGGTTTAGGAGCAATATAAAGAAGTTATTTTCCCATTTTAAAGCCTGTTTAGCTCGTTTAAAATCTATATAACTTGTTTAACCCAATCCACTTAATCTATTTAATTTGTTTAAATTCCTTTAACCTATTAAAAATCCGCCTAAATTGTTTAATTTGTTTAATAAATTAGTTACGTAAATCAGGTCGAGTTACCGATTTAATAAATATATTGAATTCATATTTGAAATTTTGATCTATTTAATAAATAGATCGAATTTAGGTTACTAAATTTTTGACCCAATTAGTATACGATCTGATTAGATCTGATTGCCACCCCTGCACGGAGGCAAAAATTTCGGCCTAGCAAAAGCATCCGGCATCATGAAGCCAATTCTAGTGGAAATTGCATCATCAAAATTGGTCTTAAGAGATTAGAGGGAGGAGGCGTCGAACCAACAATAGAAGTAGGTTGGGCCCGTGCGAACTCGAGAAACCCCAGTGCCCCGATACGGACGCTTGGATCTACACCAAGATACACGTAAAAATATACAATTATTAGTCCTTTTTTTAAGAAAGCTTGTTTTGCACGGATCTTGATGAGGATCGAAAGGCCAGCGCTGCATCAGGCCTTCGCGACATGATCCGCTAACCCGATGGTTCCGTCAGCCGCTGGAGGCGCGGGCTTTATAATATCACCAGCGGTATTCCCACGCGGCACAAATCTCCGCTCTTTTTGTTGGCGATGTATAACCAAATAGTAATAATAAAAAAAAATCAGGAACCGGCGTTAGGGCTCTGCTACTGGTGGTAGAAGGAGAAGAAGAGAGGTTCCGATGGCGAGCGTCCCTCCCTCTTTTCCGCCGCAAGATGCCCTCTTTCGGCCGCCGGCGACTGCACCGCAGCAGCACTCAATGTTCAATGCGGAGGAGGCACCGGCGGGCGCCGGGGCGGCGGCTGCGGCGACCCTTCTTGTTCGGCATCTTCCGGAAGCGATACCTCAGGAGATGCTCTCTCGCCTCTTCTCCCACTATGGCGCTTCCTCCGTCCGCCCCTGCGCCGGTGGAAAGTAACCCACGCCGTCCCCTTTCTCCTTTTTTTCATTTATATGCACGTGATTGTCTCTTTGGAATTCTTGGCCTGTCTCGAAAAAGATGCCTAAAACCCTTGATTTCATGCCTGCTTTGCGGACAGTTGTTATCTCTTGCGATGCTTGGTAATGCATTTTGATCATAAAAACGTCTAACTGCGGAAGATTTTAGAAGCCTGTGGTTCAGAGTGGATGATTTGATTGCGGATTTGTTTGGTAGCGTCACCTTCGTCAGAAAAGAACGAGCTGTTGCTCGACATTTGAGGAACCCAACCTTTTGAAAAAAGGATAAATCCTTCCCCTTTTCTTTTGGGATTTAAACTGCTGAAAAGATTCAGTTCTGTGGCCACAAATCATTGAAAGGGGATGGCCTTTGGTTTCTGTTGTTGGAAAGTGTTATTTTTTGTTGAAGTCTCGTTGGAAAGTGTAGTGTTGGGCACCCAGCGACGCATGAAAATTTCTCATCCTTGCGTCTCTAATATCATTCTGCGGGCTCGGTGGTTTTTTATGAGTTCTATATAATCACACCAAACACACTTTCGGTCCATCTCTGAAGACAGTGAAGCAGAGAGGCGCACATATTAGAATCACTAATAAGAGTCTGAAAGCTAATCTGGGTTTATGTGGCCAATCATCGCTTTTCTTACTAAAGAAGTTGCTGTAGAAGTCTAGAGGAATGATGAAACCAAAATTGAGCATGGAAGTTTTGCACAAAAGAATGACATCTATGAGACAATAGAAACAAATGTAAGGATTGGATATGAAGAGAGTAGGGAGTTCTTGATGGCCATAGGCTTATGCTAAAGCTTAATATAAGGGAGCTGAAAGATGCATAACTTGCTGATATTCATTTGGAGACCTTCGGTCTGCATTATTTGCAGATGATATTGGTGTTGACTGAGAAGGGGTAATTGCTCGTCCCAATGCATGTTCTGGCTAATAAAATATATGGAATTAGTCTTAATTCTGATGAAAACAAAAGATTGTTGACGAAATTAAAATATTCTTGAAAAGCTATAATACCAGTGAAAGTGTTTTATACGAAAATTATATATCTCAAAACGAATTTCGAGCTTTGCTATTTTTATGAAAAATATATATTTAAAAAAGAATCTAAAGCTTTTAAGAAAAATGAAAAGATTGAATTTTGACACTTATATGCTAGCGGAGCATGTTGATTAGCTTATGTGGGTTTAGATTTTTCATCATTTGAACCATATTGCTTTAATTAACTGTAAATATTAGAATGATGACACTTTGGAAGACAAAGAAAATGCTTTTCTCATTGATTTTTGGAAATGAATAGTCTTCGGATCAATGGGAGGGAGATGAAGGTGAGTGGTTGAGGGGTTCAGGAAAAGAGCATGAGTATGGTAGAAGAGCTGATTGCAGTTTGAGATGATCTGGAACATTGTTTAGTTGACATAAAAAGTGAAGCAAAGTGGCAAAGGATTTATATTCGTCAGTAATAGAATGGAACTCTAACCTAGAGTGGCCGAAATAATTGGTCAACTTCATTATATGTTTATTTGGTATGTGTTTGTATGAACACTTGGCCGAAATTTGATCTCAATTTTATGCTTGAATATTCCAATAATAAGCATATTGATTTGATTTGTATGAATACACCGTACGATAAGTCTGCTTGTATTAGTGTGTTTGATCTTAGAAGATCAAATAAAATACATAATACTAGATAGATAAAAACTAAAACCAAGAATCTACTCAGAAATCTTGATAACAAGGAAAACTGATTTTGCACTTACATTTTTCATATGCTCTCCTCTTATAGAGAGGACTAACAAAGAAAAGAGTTCTTTTTGTATCACTTCGTCAACCCTTTTTTGATCAATTTCTTTGTATTATATATTCCTTTTTTTAATGGTAATAGATTAAATCTAGTAATTTAATGCATTTTAGTGAAGATCAGTTGTTGTACAACATGTGTTAATATGTATTGTTCAAGGTATGAATCAGTACACTAGAATATGGAGCAGTAGTGGTACATAGTAGGTCAATACATATTGATACACGACCTTGAAGATAAATGAGTTTGTATTATGTGGTGATGCCACTAGATGATTCTAGTGATGCTACCTCATACAATATGCAGCAACACTTTGAGTCTTGACTACGCTACCATTTCCACCAAACTGCTGGATGCACTATGTTTTATGTTCTAATGAAAAACTTGAGGTGGTCGACTTACCAATATATAATCCAAATAATATTCCATCCAGTTTGGTGAACTTCAGGATCTAAAACGATATTTCTAAAATAAAAATGAAAAAAGAATAGATGCAGCCCACTTGTGCATAGAACGGAAAATGAGCACCTGTTATCATTAGTTTCTGTTAGCCCAGTGTTTTTTGTGCCTTTTTATTTTATAACCTTCATAATTTAGTTAATGATAAGCTATGGAAATGTATCTTTAGGGTAAAATGTTAAACCATATATCGATTATCTGTGATGTTGCTTGCTCTTATTGAGATGCCTTATTAGTTGTTACATAGGATAACAAAAATAAGAACAACAACATAGAGATGCATCATTTTGTTTGCATCAAATAATTTGATAATACATCATTTTGCCTTGTTCCTCGTTATTTCAAATATTTTTTTGTTATTGCACGTATTTTGATGTTCTTACTTCAGTTACCTGCCAATGGCTTGTTTTATTTTTTCTCCTTTCTTCTGAATGTGCATCTATGTTTTATTTCAGCTACTCAAACTGGAATCTCAATTAAAAATAGCTGTTAAGTACGCACCGACTTGAAGTATATTTTCTTTTATGCATGATCTTTAGTTATGATGAGCAAATTGATAAGCTTATCACTTTGTTACTTTATGTGTCATGGAAATAGGTAGATAAGAAACCTATTCTGTTGGCAGTAACTTTTGCACAATGTATATCAATGACTTCAGAATCTTACTACCTGATCACCTCCGCTTCTTGATTTTCCTGTCTTCTTTTATGCTTAAGCATAATTTATTGTTAACATATCTTGTTTCAATCAACCCTAGCTCAATCTGTTAAATATTTCTTAATTGATTAAAGTATATGACATGATGCCAACACGACTCCTACCATTTTATTAGAAGCCAAGTATGCATGTCATATGTTCCTAAAAGACTCAACTAAAAAAAAAAACAAATATTTATTCTATTATGTCTTCTCTAAGCATTATTGCATTATAATGTATTATACCTTTTTGTACTTATATGTTTTCTAGGTTGTCCCACTTTTATATTTTTCGCAATACTCAATTTACTCTCTTGAACTGGGACCTGATTTGGCTAACTAACTTCTTAAGAAAGCCATTGTTAGATCTAGTACCATGCTGTGAAGCTACGAAGTAATCTTAATGTATTCTTGTGTTTGCAATTTTTTGTGGTCATACATCCATCCTTCTTCTTGCTCTGGACTTTACTATCCTTCTTCACTGTTTTCAGGATGAGGAATTGTGCCTTCGTGGATTTCAAGGATGAAATATTGGCTGCTCAAGCACAATCACAATTGAACAGGTATTTGTCTAGCCTGGACTCCATTTAACTCATTCGCTTTTTTTGATTAATAGGTTTACAAAACTGAGGGCCTTAGCTGGCTTGTGATTTTTCTCTTATGATTCATGGTTGATGACTGGATGAAGTACTTATTTGAATATGTTAATCAACTATAGCCTATCAAGCTTTTCAATGCACTAGATGCTTATTTTTTTATTTATTTCTTATGTGTTTGCAACTGTTTATTTTGGATTGCTCCTTGCTCTTGTATTCTAATTTGATGGTCATCTTCAGGTTGAGATTTCTTGGAAAAGTTTTAACAGTAGAGAGAGCTGGAAAGTTGAATTTGAAGAACACAAATCAACAGAGTGAAGAACAACCAGTGAAGGGTTCATCTGGTGCACCTGTGCCTCTGTTGGACTCTTCAACAAACCTGAAGAAAACAGTACCTGGTGGTGAACCAATTGCTGCCAGGCTTGGTGTTGACTATCCATTTCCTCCACATCTTGAGTATGTTATAATATTGTAAAAAGTTTTGGTTATTTATTTTATATTGCTATTATTTTGCTGAAAAAAGCTCACTTTATTTATTTTAGTCTGATGATGGTTAACAGTAGGTTTAATCTGTAAGGATTGGATATATGCTCATTCCAGTATGTGATTATGTCAAAAAGAGGAAAAATAACCTACATCTGAGAAAGCATAGCCTGACAAAATGATGCTTTTAAGCTCCATTTTTAACTAGTGCACCTGCCATTATATTTCTGAACATGAATTTGATTTAAAATCTTCCAGGCCTATTGTTTAGTATTGGCTTCCAGTGCCCTCTTTCCTTACAAGCCTGGATTAAGTTTGTGATGTCATAAACAACAATCAAAAGTTACCAGTCTTTTTTTTTTTTTTTGCCCTCCCTGAATCTGCATTTAATTTGAAAGCTGTATCCTGTATATGTTCTATTATGGTGTTAACTATATGCAGCTGGTGGCATGCATGATGTGCAGGTATGAGTATCCACCGCCTGACGGAAATATACTGACCAATATTGTCAATGCCCTTATTGCTGTCCCTCGATTCTATACACAGGTCATATTCTATTTCTCTGTATGAGAGTATCTGATTGCTGATTCCCCTGTTTTTATCAAACTTTAATAAACAATGATATAATTTTATAGACTACTATAGTACATGCTTAATTTATTCATTTGGATTTAAGTTGTTCATTACCTTGGCAGGTTTTACATTTGATGAACAAAATGAACATTCCAGCTCCATTTCGAATGGCATTGCCAACACCACCCCTCCCGCCTCCGGTGCCTGCTCCCCCTCTTCCTCCTCCTCCACCACCTCCTGCTACAACAGAGCCTCATTTGGCTGGTCTATCCAGTGATGAGTCTGAGTTGGAGTCCTCAGAAGTACTGCCTTACTCTTTAATGCCTTGGTTGACCTTTATTTTATGGTTCTTCCATCATACTGTAATTGCACTTTGATATTGTCAGGAAGATGCTGACGATGCTTGGAGTCGAAAGCGTGCTAAAAGAGAAGCCATTGTAGGCCCTGCCGTTGATAAAGGTGTGGCACATGAAGCTGTTGGGTTGAAACCTGCAACCTTGGTTCCAAAGGAGGTTCCAGTGATAAAAAAGAAAAACACAGTGCTACAGGTTTTTCATTCATTGTCATCCTACATCTGCTTAAAATAGTTAGAACTTTGCTGTACATGATACAGTGTTTCAATCTGTCTTCAGATAAAAATTGTCCCCAAGTCAATGCAAAAAGGAACTACAGATGATGATGGCGACATGAAAGAACCAGATCCAGTTAAAGAGAATAGGGAACAAAAAGCATATGCAACACCACAAGAAATAGAGAGTGGGAAATTGCCTCCTGAGGAAATATTATCTCTTCCTATGTTTAAGGTATTAGGACCTCCATTATTTCGGTATATGTGCTGTATCATTATGATACAAATACACATCACAATGTGTATACGCATAATGTATATATCCCTTTGTGCCTCTAATGCTGAATACATATCATAAAAACAAAGATATGCATAATGTATGTATATCTCTGTCTGTAGTCGTTCTTGTTGTCTGCCTACATTTGTTTGTGATTATGTTCACGAAGTCTGATCATTGTGCTTGATGCTTTCCACCGAAAGGGGATTTTGATCATCCCTCCTTCCTTATCACTTGTCACTGATCATTGAGGTCTGCACAAAACATAATCGAATTGACCTTGGTACCTTACTCTTAACCATTGGTCAGAATCAGCGGATGATTTCTCATCTTACACTTATCATTATAAGGGTCTTTAAATCATTATGGATTCATGTACTATTATTGTGCATTTCTATCTTTATCCTTGTTAAGTTATTCATAGCGTTGCTTGTGCTTTCATGATATCAATATCACCTGATTCTTTGTTTCACAATGTCTATGTGAAGGTCTGTACGCTGTTATTCTTTTATAAACTTACTGTTATTTGATCCATTTGAAAATTGGAAGATATGTAGACAATGCCTTTGTTACTACCTGACTCAGTGCAATCATAAGAAAATTTTAGACAGCTAATACATTATAAATATCGGATGGCTTTTTCTGCAGATACATTTGTTTTCTAATGATTGCTTCTACATTGTTAGGATCCTTACATACGTGTTAGACATGGTTCTTTATTTGCAACAGTATTGGCAGGGCATAAAAGTAGAAACATCGATATGTGGATGACCTTGAATTTAGTCTAAACTTTTGACTTTTACCTGGTAGAGAAGCATCCATGCATGAATAATTAACATAAAACATAAGCAAAATCTTTAGAAAGATAGAATTTAGTGGACTTTTGATATTTATCATTGATAAATTATTTCATTGTTGTGATTTCATTAAGTCAATATCTTCTGATTCTTTGTTGCCACAATGTTTCTGCAGAAAGTTCATGCTCTTTGTTGTTCTGGAAACTTATCATTTTTATCGATTTCAAATAACTAAGTTGAGCATATGAGTTAATATCTGGAAACTTGTTGCTTGGATGATCTGATTGATTTACTGTTAAAAGGAAAAATCTAGTGGATGGATTCAAATTGTAATTTAATAGCATCTCTCTTTGGATGTAACCAATAAAATGCTTCTATTTTGCAGAACTATGCTCCAGGAAACCCTGCTATTGTCTTGTACATCAAGAACTTGGCAAAAGATGTTGTGGTTGACGACTTTTACTTCATATTTGGTAAGATGCCAAACATGTTGAAGCAAGTGAAATCATTAAGAGTGATATTTTGAGTATTTAAGCTTCTTCACATTTCTTCTATTCTCTTGTATTATCTATATATAAATCTTGGTTGATTATGTTTCGAGCTATTTTTCTAATAATATCTTGCTGTTGCAGGGTCACTTTTTGGAAGTGTGGAGAGTGCTAGAGTTGGTCTGAATATCAAGTTAATGCAGGTTACGTATTTTCACTGATGTCTTGTTATTCGTGGATATATGATATCTTATTTATTTTTTCTTTCTTAGTTACATTTATTCTTCTTAATATTTACAAAATCTTGTCTCTATTAGTTGTGTCATTTAGTCTCTTCCTTCTTTCTTTCCATTTTTTTTTTCTTTTTCAGTTTTCCAGCTCCTCTAGAATTCGATCGACTTATGGATGTGAAATAGTTCAGTTTGTGAGACAAACTCTAATATTTTATATCTTCTTCTTCTTGTTCAGCCAAACTTCCTTGAACTACATGTCAATATTTTCTGTTGTTCACTTATATTTCTTTTGTTGTTGAAGATGGCGAGTTTAGGACTGACTTCTCTGATAGTTGTTCTCAAACTGTGTGCTGAAAATCTTGAAACATGATCCCCTTGAAGAAGAGGCTTTGGATATTTAAACTTTAAGTGACCTGTTTCATGCCTTCAGGGCATTAATATTACTATACATGACCTTATTGTTTTTTCTTGCTAGGAGACCTTGTATTGTTAACATGGTGACGTAGCATGCACACTGACCTAGAAGCCATGCATGGAGTCAAGTGGAAATGTTTTAGTTATATTTTTTATGTATCCAAAATATTTATTTGAAGTCATTGGCAGCCTTAATGATATTGATGTTGCATGTTTGCATATAATAGAGGCTCCACTGTTGAATATTCCACATTTCTTAAAGATAATTTGGTGATTTAGAAAACATGAGTTGGAAATTGATGTAAAACTAGAGTTTGAAAATTAAGATCCTTAACAATAACTCAATTATAGCAGTTCTGCAGATAACCAATATATCAAAATGCAGAAGCTGGCTCCAAGGTGGTTAAAGTTTTGATTTCTTTTGTGTTAGGTGCTCATCAATGCATTGTTCATCCTCAATTGCTGTTACCTAGGTATGAAAAATGTAGGCTTTGGCCTAGGGGAAGATCCTCTTGCCAATTTGTTGTCAGACACTCCAGTCCAAATGAGAATGAGAGAGAGGAAGCGATTACCATAAAGCTCGCATTGGGTTCGGTTGACCTTGATCTGAACTAGTTGGGATGGCCCCACATGTGATGACTCTTCAGAAGGGCATGGATGAGAATCAACAATATAACTTTCTCCTTTAACAAGTGAACACTGTGGTAAGATCATGCAGCCTTATGGTTGATCAGTATTCTAGATGGTATAAAGTTTAAGGAAATGTGTGAAGAGTTATAGGAACAAATTGCCTAATGCTTTGTGTCTCAAATGAGTCGGGAAATCCTAAGATGCAAATAACGGACATGGTAACAAGTTGTATGTAGGTTAGATTGTGCCGTACCAATTCACAAACTTAACTATGCACCTAGGTTTTGAAGTCCAGACCAGATCAATTTCCGAGGTTAAAACCATAGCACACCCAATATTTGTTCCAATAATAAATTTATATCAGCTCATCTTTTTGGTGGCGGTTGGATATTTCAATTGGCTTTTCCCCCAGTCTTATGAGCCCAGTGAACTCTTGTTTGCTGAAATAATTAGAATATTTTGACAAGCTTTGCAATCAACCATCAGGACATTCCTGGGCCTCATGTAGTGCAATAACATTAATATGGGCCCATATATGAATAGGTCCTGATGTCGACTTGATTATCTTATAATATTTGAAGTACCCGGATGAAAGACTGCCCAGATGATCTAATGGATACCTGGATAAAATAATAAAAAAGGGCCATCAGTGTTTCAAAACTTGGCTCGGAAACTAGCCCATTTTGGTGGCAGGTCATAGGTCATCGATTCGACTGGTAGTTATTGCAATCAATCAAATCTTCCATTTCCCCTGCTGTGGTTCTTTATTTCCATTTTCCTCATCATGACCACCTTTCGTTTGCCCATGCCTTTTAACATATTTGCAAATCATTGTTTTTCCTCTCACCATTCCTTACTGATAACAGATCTATAAGGGTGGTTTGACCCTAGATTTGACTGTAGGAGAATCCCTTATACACTCCAGTGCCTCGGCTCTCTCAACCCTTCATCCTCAGTGATGGTTGAAGAGATAAAGGACAAGTGGTGAATATCACAGTTTGGCTAAGGACTGGATAGATGACCTTCATGCTGGAAATGAATTTGTCAATGGCCATGATGGCAGCCATAGCAGAGGATTTGGATCTAGGGTTTGTGATAGTGGAGATAATGTTGGGGCCACAGTCTAGTGGAGAGACATGATGCCCCTAGAGGGCGAGGGAGAGGGGAGAGGGTGAAGAAGCCGAGGAGGCAAGACTAGATGGTCATAATCTTACAGTGGTTGGAGGAGGCTGAAGAGGTGGAACCATGGGAGGAGAAAGATGAGAGGTCTGTCAGGGTTTTTAATAATACCAATGGCCAATCAGACTTAACCTACACATTGAACCAAAATGATTCGAACAGTTTGAGTAGCTACATGATTAGGTTTAGTGGCATGCGAATTGTTCATCCTTGAAGATATTGATCAGCAGCTTACATAACTGACAAGTTTACTTAAGTATCATCTAGAAGAATCTGTTACTTGTTGGGAATACCTTACCTATTTAGCATTCGATTACAATGCGTAATTTTATTTGGATGAGCTGGCACAAGTCTGCTCAAAAGGAGTTCTCACCATTTGTTCCTTATTATTGACCTCGTCCTATAATGAGATTACAAAATATTCATAACAGTAGTAGAAGATTATGCTGGAGCAATCCGGGAATATTATTAGAATGCAGCAACCTTAACTAGTTAGCAATCAATTATCTTATTCGTATTATTCAATTTAATCTTTGTATAACAGGAGGGACGCATGAGGGGTCAAGCTTTTGTGACATTTCCTTCAATAGATCTTGCTCAGCATGCACTGGTGCGTATGTTAACTACAATGTGAATGCCGGTTCATAATATTTTTGACAAATTTCATATTGCTTATGTATATGCATAATACATCATTTACATTATGATGTCACACCTGCAAGTACTACTCAAATCGCAAAGTAACTTGAAATGTACCTTTGTTGTCACTATTGGTGTCTACTTTCTGGTGGTTTCAGTGCCAGACTGCAGTGTAATTTTGTCTAGAATAAACTATGAATTATACTTCGAGGAAGCTCAAGGAACTTTTTAGTTCTTATGGACTCACTGGGATTGGTGTTTCTTCAGAGATTGTAGAGATCACAGATGCACTGTTAGAATTTGTTTCTAGCCCTTATTACATTTCCACATTGAATATGTAGGCTTTCTACTCAATTCCAGATTATACACTTTTTGCAGAATTTAGTTAATGGATATGTGTTCAAAGGTAAACCAATGATTATCCAGTTTGGCCGCAATCCTTCTGCTAGCAAAGCCAACTAAAGTGAATTCACTGTAAACCAAAGCAGCCATGTTGTGAGCCTGGTTAGTTGTCTGCTTTTATAGGTTTTGAATTTCAATTATTCGAGCTTATTGCCAACTCAGTTTTTAAGACCTTGATCAGTTTGAGCCCGTGGGATGATCTTAATCCCTTTCTTGTACTAGTTTTTCTTATGACATGCATGGCAGGACAAGCAATCAGCTGTGTAAGAACACTTTGAAAACACTGGGAATCTGGTGGACCTACTTTTACACATGAAACTCATTTCATAAATTCAGTGATCATATAGCTGCTGAAGGTTAGAAGGCTGCATTCTTTCTTCTTAAATTTTTTCATTAAAATAATTTTCACCATCTTCACCATCATCATCAATTTTTTATGCTTGTTTTTAATGCCAGTAGAATGAGATTACGAGTGGACAAAGTCTGATGCTGATTCATGTATGAAGCAACTTGCATCGAAGCCATTTGCCACCAGGCTTACCAGAAGACCTTGTTTACAACAGTGCCTTGTGGCATCTGCCTGTACTACCTCTGAGAACCATGCATTTGACCCACCAAATGCCTGACTAGTTTCGATTTTACAGCCTATGCTTCTACTAGGACCTATCTATTCCACTTCTTGCATGCCTCGTTGTATGTGAATATAATACACAATATGTGTTATCCTTTGTGAGAGGGATATGTTACAAATTGGTCTGCTAATAAAGATGAGATGGGCTCTCATTGTGTTCCATATTCTCATAAAATGTAATGTTGTACGCTGAATTTATGCCTGAAATGCATTTGGAGAGGAATGTATTGCTGGTGGATGGGCCAGTGAAGATATGAGTTGCTAGACCTGCGCTTGGTTCTCAATAGGATTATGGTCATGTCGTTATGTGGCCAATTCGATGCAACTAGCTAAAGCTCCTTATCCTCTTGCTATCCCCTAACTTCAATATTCTAGACTTGGGCAGGAATCTGGGTAGTTTGAACTGCTTGAGGTGCTGCCAAGCATACATATGCAAATCCTGTCTTCATTTTTTCCTGCCTATCTTCTTTCGTTCCCCCCTCCATTTCATCCTCTTTGTTCCTTGCACTTCTATTCTCTAAATTTACTCGTTCTTTTCTGGTTTATTTTTCTTCCTTCTTCATGTTGGATTTGCAAGTTTTGTTTTCCATCTCAGCTGTAAACTGTATCAATCTTGTTGTCTTTCCTCTCTTCTTTAACAAGTGCATCTATTATTCCCTGATGCATCTATCTTCTTTTAATTTTGGAATATTTTATTTTCTTTTTATATAGATTTTTGGCAAATTTAACAAGCTTATTTTGAATCCCAAATGGGCTCTGGGAAATCCATCAAGATTTTTGCAGTTATACATTGCTCCAGGTATTTTACTAAATTCCAGTTTTTCTGGTTCAATCTTTACCACCGCTGTTTAGAAATTGTTGGGCATATTTCAATCTTTTTTTTTCTTCTCTTTTATGAAATATCCAACAAAGTTCCTGCCTTTTTTATTAGATTCATATATATATATATATATATATATATATATATATGCCGTTGCTTGAAGTTCCCATGTCTGCTTTCATTGCAGGTAATTCAGTTTATTTTGTTTTATGGTTCTGTATGTGCAAGATTTTTTGTTGGCTCATGTAAACGTTGATAAAAAAATATCTACAAATATCTAGGGGTGGCGCGAGTCTTCTAAGGTTCTTATCATATTCGGATCGGTCCTCTAAAGTATATCATAGAATTTTCAGTCTAATTATTCAACAAACTCATAAATAATAATAATAATAAAAAAAAGAGAGTGCAAATTTACTATTCAAATAATGTGGCCGGTGTATATATATTTGATCAAATCGACATTGCATGTCGTGAGTACAATCTGCCTGATCAAATGAAAGTAAACAATATAATGAGTGTGGAATGCAAGATAAGCTTATCCAAATGATCTTTTTAGAATACCGGGCGATCCAGTTTGCTGCACTATTCATCTTTTGATATATATATATATATATATATATGCTATTTGGTAGAAGGTCAACTTTTGCATCAATCTACGAATGTCAGATATTTTAATGGGTAGCTATTTTTGTATCTGTCTATTCTTTGGATCCAGCTAATCGCTATTGGGGAGTTATTCTCCAGAAAAAAAACTGTTGGTCCCAGCACCTATCCCATACAAAACATAGTTACAGGCTGTCCGTAGACCGTAGCTCCGCACCCACTGCGGTCAACCTGATGTTCTCCGCCCTCCCGTAGCCGCTATATTGTTTTCACGACAAAATGTGGACGCTGACTGTTAATCCCAAAGCGCAAGTGGAAACCCCAGCTTCAGAGCAAGAATTGCCGGCAGAGCACCTTGGCGTTGACGAGGGGAGCTGGTGGTCATGGCGGGGGCAACGATAGCTTCCGACATCGTGACAGCAGTTATCGGGAAGTTGGGCTCCCGGATCTCGGAAGAGTTTGGACTGTTGCGGCGCTTGAAAGACGACTTGGAGGATCTGAGGAGCACCCTGACGGCGATTCAAGCCGTGCTTCAAGATGCCGAGGAGCGTTGTGACAAGGATGAAGCTCTGCGTGGTTGGCTCAAGAAGCTCAAGGATGCTGCTTATGATGTCGACGATTTACTGGATGAATTCGACACGGATTCCGCGCAGCGAAAGAAGGTCAAAATGGTATGCCGCTTCTTCTCCCACGCCAATCCACTTACATTTGGCTGCATGATGGTTCATAAGACGAAATCTCTTAGAGAAAGGTTAGATAAGGTTGTGGAGGAGAGGAATAAATTCCATCTGACTGCTCCAGAGCGATGGCCGGAGATTGAGAAGCGTGATACATTTTCCATGGTTGATGAGTCTAAAACCGTCGGAAGAGATCGTGATAAAGAGAAGATCATGAAATTGTTGTTGGACACGACAACTGAGGAGGATGTGTCGGTCATCCCCATAGTCGGCATGGGGGGTTTGGGGAAGACGACTCTTGCTCAATTGGTGTTCAATGATTGGAGGGCTGGTAGTGAGATTTTTGAGCCCCGGATTTGGATCTGTGTATCCACTGATTTCAATTTGAAAACAATTGTACAACCTATACTGGATGCCACTAAGGAGAAGTGTGATACAAACAACTTGGAATCCATAGCCAGTTGCCTTGCAAGAGTGTTCACCGAGAGGCGGTATTTATTGGTTCTAGATGATTGTTGGAACGAGAATCAAGATGAATGGGAGAAATTGAAACTTCTGCTAAAAGATGGCAAGAGGGGAAGTAAAATCATAGTGACCACACGCAGCAAAAAAGTTGCCATGATAATGAAGACTGTCGAACCTTTCTATTTGAAGGGTTTATCGAATGATGACTGTTGGGAGCTGTTCAAGCGGAAGGCATTCGAGAAGGGGGAAGAGGAGAAGTATCCAAGCTTCGTGAAAATTGGAATGGAGATTGTCAAGAAATGTGGAGGTGTGCCGTTAGCAGCGAACGCTCTGGGGAGCTTGATGCGGTTCAAACGAACAGAAGATGCATGGTTAGCTGTGAAAAATAGTGAAATTTGGAAATTGGAGCAAGAAGATACAATATTGCCATCTCTAAGATTGAGTTATACTCAGATGCCATCTCCTCTGAAGCAGTGCTTTGCTTATTGCTCCATATTCCCAAAACACTATGAGATTGACAAGGAAAAACTGATCCAGCAATGGATTGCTCTTGGCTTCATCCAGTCAAGAGATGGACAAAGCTGGCCCCTGGGGGATAAAGGAAATGAGTATTTCAACCATTTATTGTGGATGTCTTTTCTTCAAGAAGTGGAGGGAGATGAGAATCTTGGAAGGACAAAGTACAGGATGCATCACTTAGTACATGACCTTGCACAGTCAGTTGCAGGAGATGAAGTTGTAGTGCTCGAGGAACGGACAACTGGTATATCTGAAGCTTGCCGCTATGCATCACTGACAGGATACAAGGGGAGGCCCGAAATTCCAAATCGGATATTAAATAAAGTACGTGCACTCCATCTAAGGCATTCTCCTCTGTATGCAAAGCCCTTGTCCTCAACTAAGTATCTACGTGCTCTAGATTTACATGGCAACGAGATGAAAGAGCCATCTGATTCGATTAAGAAAATGAAACTTCTAAGGTATCTGGACATGTCAGCAACCTGTATTGAAACCCTGCCTGAGTCTATGAGCATCCTTCATAACTTGCAGTGTCTATACCTATCTGAGTGTTCTTATCTTCAGATGCTTCCTGAATTCATAGGCAGGCTTGATAACTTGCAGGTTCTGGACCTAACAGCTTGTAAATTTCAGACATTGCCCAATTCTATTGGATGGCTTCAGAACTTGCAGACTTTGAACCTATCACTATGTCCTTATCTCAAGTCTTTACCTGAATCTCTTGGTAACCTAGAAAGCTTGCAAACATTGAACCTAGAAGGATGCTATAACCTTTCCATGCTACCTGATTCTATTTGCAGCCTCAAAAATTTGCAATCCTTGAACTTGTCTCAATGTAGTTTTCTTGAGAGACTACCTGAATCTTTGGGCAGGCTTTCAAACTTACTGGAGTTAAATCTGTCTGGATGTAGTCATCTTCAGGCCCTACCAGAATCTATAGGCAACATTGGAAGATTGCAGACTTTGAACCTATCGCATTGTAGTGATATAGAGAGATTACCTGAATCTGTAGGCATGCTACAAAACTTGCAGGTTCTGGACCTATCACAATATATTGATATTAGGATATTGCCAGAATCTATGTCCAACCTGGTGAACTTGCAGGCCTTGAACCTATCATGGAATATTATACTTGAGACAATACCTGAATCTGTTAGCTGCCTCCAAAACTTGCGGACTTTGAACCTATTTCAGTGTTGGGGACTTCAGCAATTACCAAAATCTCTAACCAACTTCACAAAGTTAGAGACACTCAACCTAGTTGGGTGTGAAAATCTAAGAGAGCTACCTGATGGCTTGTTAAACTTGACTAATCTTAGACACTTGAGGAATGACAAATGTTGGTCATTGAGAGGCATGCCGCGAGGGATAGGGTGCTTGACTAACCTCCAGACATTGCCCTTATTCATCATGAATGAGGAAGGCAGTGGCAGATATAGCAGAATTGCAGAGCTAGAACACCTAAACCTTCTCAGTGGAGACCTACGAATCCAGTGTCCCATAAAGGCAAAGAATCCAGTAGCAGATGCCCAGAAAGCAAAGTTAAGGGAGAAGAAGAACCTGCGGTCTCTAACCTTGTCATGGAAGGGTTATCATTCAGAGGAGGTGGAGGCGTTACTGGAGAGTCTTCTACCCCCTCAGAATTTGGAGGTCTTGAACATAGATGGTTACATGGGCACAAGGTTTTCTAGCTGGATGATGAACAAGATAGAATCATGGCTCCCAAATCTGGTCCACTTAACACTATGCAATATTCATATATGTGACTGTCTTCCACCACTTGGGCGGCTACCAGCTCTTCAGTCTCTTGAGCTAAGGTGCATGAGCAGACTCAGGTACATGGACACTGAATCTTATGTTAGTGGCCTCAGATTGACTCCATACCCTTCACTGAAGGAACTCCATTTTGAGAATATTCCTGACCTAGAGGAGTGGCCAACTGCAGTGATGGTGGATAATGATGGGGGAAGACGTGAAGTATTCATGTTCACTTCTCTTAAAACTGTGACAGCATCTGGATGTCCAAATCTGAAACCAAAGCCATGTCTCCCGGCATCCATTGTGGACCTGTGGGTGTGCAATAACAGCGAGATGTTGTCATTGAGATGGCAAACGGGGCCATCATCCTCAGCATCATCATCTTCACTTCTTAGGAGACTGTGGATTAACAACTGTGGCATATCATCTGATGAGTGGAAGGGGCTGCAATACCATACCAGACTTGAGGACTTGACAATTGAATCATGTGTTGAGCTGATTAGTTTGCCAGAGAGTATGGAACACCTTACTTCACTTCGATCACTGAAGATACTGGCCTGTACCAATCTGGCCAAACTGCCAGAATGGCTGGGAGACCTTACATCATTGGAAACATTAGAGATCTCACGCTGCCCCAACCTGACAACATTGCCTCAGGGGCTGGAACAGCTCACCACACTTAAAGAGATAATCGTTAGCTGCTGCAGCTCCTTGTTGAGGAGGGATGGGCTAAACATCTCCCATGTCCCAAATATCTTTATTGATTAAGGTAATCTAAAGTTTTAACCTCTCTTTTAGCCATCTACTTTTTCTTCTTCCATCCATCGTAAGGATATTGACATTTCATATTAATGTTCCAGATCTATCCACTTGCGGCCTGATCTTCTCTGCTGTATATGATAATATACTGCAGAACTTCAAGAATGCCAAGTGAGTGGGGAACATTGAAAAGAGTTGCTACAAATGAATAGCAATGGCATAACAAATTTTGATACCAAAATTGGTATATAGCAAGATTTGTGTTGTTGGTTCTTTCTAGTTCATAAATCCATTTTCAATCTCTGTTAAACAAAGCGATAATGTCTACATATATTCCTCTTTGAAAAAACTTGATATATGGCACAATTTGTAAGATGATGTTCTCATAGATATATCTAGAACATGATGAAAACTTTTTGCTACAAAATCCCCGAATTGGCATGCTAAGTTGCTTATTCAAGTAAGATTAACTAGTGCAATTATTCTGTTTTTATTCGCTTGACTTTTGGAGTGATTATTTGAACTTTCTTAAACTGGTATATTTTTTTTAGCTTTGATGTTATTAGACAGTCCATGTTGCAAAATACATGCACTAAGAATTCTTAATCTACTTAGTATCATTGTGTTAGAGACTAAGCTAGCTTTCTAATTGTTAAACTTGAGTCTTCATAATTGGCTGGCAATGACATCTGTGGTGATGAA
Source organism: Phoenix dactylifera (assembly GCF_051530095.1). Taxonomy (NCBI): domain Eukaryota; kingdom Viridiplantae; phylum Streptophyta; class Magnoliopsida; order Arecales; family Arecaceae; genus Phoenix; species Phoenix dactylifera. Next base: position 6,240,211 of record NC_143197.1, read on the forward strand.
CTAGGCCTAGTTTTGTAGTAAAGACAGCAAGAGTTATAATCTTGATTGTAACAGGGGGCTTGTCAGAAACCTTCAACCATAAAGAAAAGTAGAGAACGTGTGATGACTTCTTTTTTATTTTTAAAGCAATGGAAGAAGAGTCGGGCCCATGTGGAGACATACTTCATGCCACCAGTGAGTGATTGGCAACACCGATACATTATCTACCAAAAGTATGGGGAGCGAGGTGGATGGAATTCTCAGCAAATTGATGCAACATCCCTTGCAGGTATACAACTTAAATGGAACCTCTGTGTGCATTTATGTGTGTATACTTATACAAATGAAATGGTTTCACTGGACTCAAGTATTTGTTGTCTTTCTCTGATGTAGATATTAGATATGGAGGAAGGTTATTTGATGTCTGTGGATTTATGGATTCACAATTAATCACATAGTAGATCATGTCATGTCTTTGATACCTTACACGGTTGCTTTCTCAGAGAAAATGGCTTCTGAGCAATCAGTTGCATCTAGTGGCATAATTGGCAGTTGCTGTAAAGAAAAAAGATTGTTGCAATTTCTTTCTCAGTATTAGAAGTTCATCTTTTGTCTATTGATTGCTTGTCCATACCTGATGTTTAAAGTGTAACTTTCACATGATGAAAGATGGATCTTCAATTGTTCTCTGGGTAGCTAAAAATTTATATAAATATTTCCACATTTCATGACAAGTGGTTTCTCCTTGCTTCTCTTAATTGGTGTCTTTCACCAATGGATGGACAGTCACAGGGGCGCCCAAAAATGTGAAGTGATGTTTTCATATTAGCAATATTGAGAAATTAGGTTGGAAACTGTGGTGTGTCTCATTTAATAGCTTTGTTCTTCCAAATGAGGAATATTGAGAATCTATGAATGAATCTAGCTGCTGAATTGGCTGAAGACTACAAGACTATCAGATCTTGTTGGTGAGTGCAAATCTTTTATCATCAAGAAATAAGATCAATGGGTCTTTGAAGACACCATGCCATATTCAAAAGGCTTCATGTAGATTTAGTATTCTTCTTTTCGGGATGGGTGGGACTAGGTCTCAGCATAATCAGGGGTTAAAAGCAAGGGCCGATGCTGTGCAGAATCAAGTTCCTGCCCTTGCCTTGTCTATAGCAGCAAAGGTCATGCCATCAGAAACTGGTGCCTCATGGAGATTCTTGCACCAAGGCTTATTTGGTATGCAGTTTTAGATGTATAAAAAAAAGTGACATTGTTGAATGGAGAAAGGAGAAGTGGAATCATTGTACTGCTAATACCCAGCTAGGGCTGTATTACCTAATGAACTAATTCCCTTGCAAAAAAATAGTCATGAACTCCCTTTTTCTTTCAATATTTCAATACAATTTTTCTCAAAAAGAAAAAAAAAATATTTCTTGCTCTGAAAAAAAAAAAAAGAGTTTGACAGATGCCTGAGCAACTAGAATTCTAGAAGGACTGAATCCTTATGTTGTTCCTAGATCTGGACCTTTTGAATAGTATGATATATGACATGAATCCAACTCTGGAAGGCTAGTTACTATCCAAGAACAATATCAACATAACTGAAATAAAATTCTTACTAATTTTCATGATAGCCCTCGTTTCAGCTTTGCGGAGACTAAGTTTTGGTTGACTGATTTGCTACATGGTGGGATGATAAACAAATTCTTGTATTGCTTGTATCTTGGTCTGTTGCTAATTGCAACTTTAGATGGAATGGGTAATTGGAAACTTTTTTTTGCACCTATCCTACCAAATAAAAATAAAAACAATTCATTTTATTTTCAAATAGATAAATAAATATTTTTTTGAATTTTTTAATGAAAAAATAAGGTCTAAAATTTCTCTCTCTCTTCTCTCGTTTTTAAAGTTCAACTCCAATATTTTTGCCGTCTGTGGATTTGCAGGAGTCCCGGGACGGCTACAATAATCTTGACAAGACTCATGTAAAATCACAATCTCCATATCCTTAAATAAATCAACAAGATTTTAACTCCATCAACATAAACAAAAAGGAGCAAAGAGATGATCACAATCATCCACTTACTGTAACCAACCGGGAACCAAACCAGAAATCTTTCTCAGAAGGGCCAACATAATATTAACAAATCAAAAAATAATTACGATATGTGTCTTATTAATCAATTCTAATCATTAACAACTAAAACTTTTCTAAGGGTTTATTTTTGTGTACACATGTATGATTTAAAAACCATTTTAGATTTATTTTATATATTTTTATTTTCTGTCCATGTATGAATTACCAAACTCACTGATAAGGCACGTAGAAAAAGAAACCAAGCATTCTATAAAAGATCTCAAATAAACTATACACATGATTTTTCCCAAGAAAATCCTCAAAAATTTATTTATTTATCTAAGAAATAGGTGTACACATAAAAAAAAAAAAAAATGAAAAAAAGAAGCAAAAGGTTAACTAACAAGAAGATTCTCCTCCAATAGAAGTGCTATATTTTTCCCCTAAACATAAAAAAAAAAAAAGTTAGCCTCTGCACAAACAAAGAAGGAAAGAGTGAAAAAATATAGCACATAACCAAAGTGATTTAGAGAAACTGGCATGCTCATGCAACTTATGTAGGAAGGTCTTTGTATGCTTTGAGATAAAACTCTACTAATATCATAGCGATATCTATAATTAAACAAATAAAGAAAATAAAACATCAACTCCTCCAACCTCTTTGGCGCTAAGTAGAAATTCTTTTTTTGTTTTTTTTTCTTTTCCATGCATACTTCCATCTATAAGAAATAATCGCTGAAGTTATTGCTATGAAAGGGCTAATTTTTTCAATTAATCTACGAAAATCTTAAAAGCTTTCCTATTTTGATAGGTTTAATATCTTGCTAAACCTACAATAGCCCAAGGCAAGTGTTTATTTTGAAATGAAATTTTGAATAAGATTTATGTATGGGAGGAGAGAAAAAAAAAAAGGCCAGATTCATAAGAGGCCCTTTCTTCCGCCATTGATCCTAATTTATACTAATTACCCAAAAGAAGTAGAGCTAACCAAAACATAGAAATTAATTATACTAATTATATTTTTATTCATCTGTCCTTCATAGCGTGGGTGTCAATCTGGGTGTGATTTCGTAGTCTCTAATTGCTTACGTGGCAGTTCAGTTGCTTTTATCCACAGCATTTATCCACTTTTCAGCGGCGGGCAAACGCGCGAAGGCGCGGACCCAAACGTGTCATCGAATCCAATTATCCAAGCTTCATTTCTATCCACCGTTCAATAAGAAACCGCGTCCCGTCGACGGCCATGATTCAATATAAGACAGAGGCAAACGGAACGGAAAGGATAAAACGGTCTTATCCTCTTGTTGGAACAGGTGTTCTTCCCTTCGCCTTTATTCCCTTGCCCCTTTCCGCCCTCTCGGTTTTCTTCTCGAAAACGCTATCATCAACCATTTTTTTTTCCATCAATCTCTCTCTGGTTCTCGATTTATTTGATCTAATTGGAAGAAAGCTTCGATCTTTGGAATCCATGGCGGAGGTTTTGGGCATGAGTGCTGTGTTCTCGCCGTGCGGGCAGCGTTCCGTGGCCCTTTCTTGCCAGAAGAGGAGCCCTTCTTTTGCTGGGTTTCCTCTCTCATCCTTTCGGCCGATCGGGCCTCTGAGGTATTCTTCTCAGAATAACGGTTTTTACGGGGGGAGATTTGTTATTGGGACTCGGAGAGGGAAGCCCGTCAAGGGAAATGCTAGCTCTTCCCGTGTACAGGTATGTAGCGACTTCAAAATCCGATCTTTATTGTGTTGTTTTCCTGTCTATTATCTTTTCGATCCGTTACGCATATTGATTTTTTTTATATTTAAAAGTAAGACAAGATTGCGTTGTTTTCCCACCTTTGCCGTTCAATTTCTTTCTAAAAAAGTTGTATCTTTACGGGATTTTCTTGGTGATTTATAGAGAAAGAAGACATTTTGAACGTCTTTTGTTCATTCAATTTTTTATTTTTAGATTCATATGTGGTTTTTGATGGGTAGTCCCAATTTATTTCAAAAGAATTGTACGCATATGATTTTTAGGTGATTGATTAGAGAAGGAATTTTTTTGGGAAAAAAAAACTTTCAAGGCCTGGGTTTTTCTATTTGTTAGGTCGTTGACATGAATTTTCTTGGGTTGCCCCTTATTTATTCATGACCTTGACCAGCCAGAAAATTTGTGATTTCTATTTTTTTTTTCAGAGGTTTGCTGGTGATTTTCTTTAATTTTTTTCTTTCTTTCTTTTTCGAACTGCAGATGAGCCTCTGCCTTGGCAAATCTTTGAAATGGTGGGAGAAGGGTCTACAGCCCAACATGAAGGAAATTGAATCGGCCCAGGATCTTGTTGACTCCTTATTGGACGGAGGAGACAAGCTTGTTATCGTAGATTTCTTCTCCCCTGGCTGTGGAGGTTGCAAAGCCCTCCATCCAAAGGTATGTTTTTTAAAGAGAAAAAATGTTCCTTTTGAATCAAATGGATACGAATATCCTCATTCTTCTTCATTTTTAATTTCAAATTTCAAGTTTTTTATATTTTCCAAAAAAAATCATGGTTTATCAATCTTGAAGGTTGAGGTATCTTAGAATCTTCTGTCGTTTTATTTATCTGCAGATTTGCCAGTTTGCGGAGATGAACCCAGATGTTATCTTCCTCCAAGTAAACTATGAGAAGCACAAGTCCATGTGTTATAGCTTGCATGTCCACGTTCTCCCCTTTTTTAGGTTTTACCGGGGAGCACACGGTCGCCTTTGTAGCTTCAGCTGCACCAATGCAACTGTATGTTCCTACCCTTTCTTCATCTCTTTCTAAATTTTTGTTCCTCTCGTTCCTTGTGATGATTTGCAGGAGAGCCAAGCCTGTTCTGTGGATATCTTGCGTGTTTCTCTAAACATTGAACTAGAGCTTTAATAACTAGTCATTGATTTTATGTCAGGATTTTATGTCAGGACTCTATTGGTTTTACATAGTGCCACTTTGTTTGAATTATCAGTAGAGCTTCTGAATATTTAATTTTTCATGTCATTTTTTGTTTGTTTTAGTGGAAAAGCGTTTATGAATATAGGAAGAGGGTTTGATGTCTCATATGTTTTTGTTTTGTTATCTTAAAATGTTTCTGAATAAATCATGTGCTGTTTGTTAACTCTCTCTCTCTCTCTCTCTAGTTGTTTGCATGTGTTTTGGTAATTGGTTTTGAAATATTCTCTTCTCCCTGTAATGCAGATTAAGAAATTTAAAGATGCATTGGCCAAACACACCACAGAAAGATGCAGCCTTGGGCCAACAAAGGGGCTGGAGGAATCGGAGCTTGTGGCTCTGGCTGCAAACAAGGATCTCTCCTTCAATTACACAAGAAAACCAGTTCCTGCTCTCACACCAGATGAGGCTGCAGAGAAAGTTCCTGTTAGCCCAAAACTTTCAGTGTCTTCAGCCTCAAGAGTCACCCAAGATTCTGAGGACAAGGCCCTCGTCGCAGCTGGGAGATGAGATAATAGTTTATGAAATCTTTCTCCCCTTCTCCTTTCTGTTGTACAGCTCCCTTCATGTTTGCTGGCTATTTTTGTACACCCCAGATGTCAGCGAGGGACCTCATGGGAGGACCCTCTTCTGAGGATATGTTCTATAGATGCAGTAGTTCAAGCATGTTTTTTTTTGTTTGCTTGTTTCAAAGCCTGCTGAGTCGTTCTGTAATTGGAGATGAAGAGGGAAAGTCCGTTTCCTTTCTAGAGGAATCGAATACTCTTTGCCTATGTGTTTCTTTGATATTAAAATGTCTCTCCTTTATTCAGAACTCTCATATTCATTTTCTGTGAATATGGTTGTAGCTACGTGGGTGATAATGGTGTCTTTTTCATCATATCTGTTCCTTTTCTCTCTCTTGTATGTCTTCTTCACGAACCTCTCATGTGATGTAAAGGAAAAGCTCAGCCAAAGAAAAGGTATCTTATGGGAGAACTGAGGAATTATCTTTTAACATCTCACTTTTCTCCTTATGTAGTGATAATGGCTTTATGGGCTGCGATGCTGTATATCGGATGCAACATCTCAGATAAAACAAAGAAAGCTTGAGGTGGTAAGTAGGAGTTTTGAATGAATCTCAAATGGGTGGTCCTGCTGCTTCAGGCTGAATCTCAGGCAGTAGATGTGGGAAAGGAATGCTTGGTCAAGTAGGCAGGAATTTAACAGAGTTGCCACCAATCACAACTCACAAGGGATCTGTATTGGCTGGTTCCTGCTTAGCAAGAGTATTAGTTTCATGGAATGTGAGGCAGTGAGTTTAGTAGAACTAAATTAGTTTCATGGAATGTGAGGCAGTGAGTTTAGTAGAACTAACTGTTGGGAAAGCATGAAAGGGGTGTTTTGGATACCTACCCATATATGCTGTCCAAAAAATAATCAAAAACACACAAGCGCATGGTGGGGGAATTCCAAATGGTCTTTAACAACTGGTATAATATCATAATATAAAAATGAAACCCCTGGGGTGCTGAGAGATTCTATCCTCTTTCCAAATATCAAAATTTCATGATACTATAAATCTGTTTGTCGGCATGAAGTCTTTTGATCAGGCATTAGCATTTAGCACGTCTGAAGCCAATGATTGATGCAAGATGGACAGCTGTGCTTGTGTTGGGAGGTATTTAATAGATGATTACGCTTTCCTTCGAGTATGTAAACATGAAACATTTGAAAGCTTAGAAAGGATGCTGGGTGGAACGAAGTCAGCAGCCAGAATTCGCGTGGAATGACTCAAGCATGGGGAGTTGCTTATTTGACGGGCAACGGTTGGCCTCTTTAGAATAAGAGAAGACCGAGGGGACGACTTCCTCCTGTACCTACCCGAATATGAAAACCATAATGTATTTAGGCTCAGTTTTTGGTGGATGAGAAAGTACTTTCTGATCCTCTAAAAGTATTTTCCAATGAAATAGAAGTATTTGGTGAAAAATCAGAAAGCTATTTTAGCTTTATCAGAAAGCTAAAACAACTTCTTGGAAGAAATTCCAAAATGGAGCTTTTTGAAAAAGCAATTTTGGCATGCGTTGGAAAGCTGTTTTGATTTATAATTTTTTTTTATACTAAATACCTATGATAAAATATTTTAATTATAGAAAATGTCCTTTTATATTACAGAAATTTGTAGGAGCCCAAAAAAACAAAAAACTTAAAAATTAGTTTCTAAAAAATCATATTAATAAAATATTAATATATAATAATAATAATAATTATAATATTTTATATCTTTATTATTGTATTATAATATAAATATAATATAATATTTTATTATATCATAATATATTGATACATTATGTTATATAATATTAAATTATATTATATTTTATGCTATAGTGTACAATATTATATTAATATATTATAATAATAATATTATATTATATTACAATAATATTATACTATATTATATATTTATATATTATATTTTATTATGCTCTGTTGTATAATACTATACAATGTCATTTATGACTATTTTTGTCATACCAAAAGTACTTTTTTCAGTTTGTTTATCAAATACATACTAAAATTCCATAATACTTTTTCAGTTTGGCTTCAAAAAGCTCTACTTTGGAAAACTCTACTGCCAGTAACTTTACCAAACAGGATCTTAGTCTAAATCTTGTTATGCTAATTTTCAACAAGATATTACATCTCCAAATAGCTCATATTCTCTACCTCTCCAATCTTCTACATGTGCCATGAGTTCTCTGGTGGCCTCGTGTTTCTTCCCTTTAGTCGTGTTTTTCTTTTTTTCTCCTTTTGCTTCCTTTTCTCAAACCAGTACCTTAAATTTATTTTGAAAACAACCTATCTTTTTTACCTCTGGTTGTACCATTGGAAATCTGGTGAGGCTGCAACGCTTTCATAGACAAATCCAATCCTCATTGCTGTAGTTCAGAAAAAAATTGATCTGTAAAGCAAGCAAATTAATTTCTTGTGCTCATGATGGATTCAAGAATCGGGCTCCTCTATCTTTGATATGACCCCCAAGGATGAATAATATCCTGATGAATGTCCGGGAAAAGAACCTTGTTGGCGGCGAGGCGAGACGTGTGGGCTTGCGTTGCCCAAGGGACCACGCGTTCTCGCATAGGATTCGGATAGCATTGGATCTTGGACGCCAATCCACCTCATACCGTCGTCTCGCGCACCTGTCTTCGGTATTTTGTCGCTCAGCGTTAGAGTCCATCCTATCGTCGTACTGATGATTGGAAGCATGTTATATCCTCCATCCACGTAGCAAGCGAAGGTCGGAATCGTCCATGTCGGGCGTTTGTTTGCATCCGCATCTATCAACCATCTAGATTTGTATCCTCAGAGAAAATAATAGCATATGTCGGCTCGCAGGGTTTGATTTGGAACTCGCACACGAGGAGCATTTGGATTTGCTTGACTAGGAACTCGCACGGGTGGCACTATTTTGTCAAAGACATTAATTTGCAACCCAGTGCACAGGTACGCAAATGGATCCAACAGAATGGCACCTGCATGCAACCTATTCGACGTGGAAATGAAACTGATGATTTGATCTAGGATGATGGCACAAATATGGACGTTGAAATCCTTCCAGTGGCCCGACATTTAAGCAGAAAAAAAATGGAACCAATAGATCAGCAACCTGCATTTCAGTGCTATATGTATAGATATATCCCGAAAAAATTCCCTTATTAAGCTGCCTGCTTCCAACTACTATTCATTGCACTACTACTCGCACTGCTCGTATTAATGGATCCGAGACTTCAATCTGATCCAGAAAGAGCCGGGCCTTCTTGTACCTGCACCAGACTTAGTGGGTATCTCCCTCTATAAAGATCCATATCTTATTGAGCAGGATCCTGATCCAGATCTATATCCAGGGATCCGAATCCAGTGGATGAAGTAGAACCTGACGGTAAGGCACAACAGACCTGAACGAACTTTAGACATCAAAAACAGGCCCTCACATACCTAGATAAACTTAGATATCAGCAGCATGCAGTCACATATCTAGATATGAATTAACACATCTCCTGCGTCTCCAGTGTTAACAATCAAGGCGAGTAATACCAATTGAAGCATATTTGTTTCCAAACGCAATCTGCCCCTCATAATAACAAGGCTATCATTCACGGCCCACGAGCACACATGCACGCACAACAGAAATAAATAGATGGTTCTCATACCTGCCAGAATCTGGTACTAAAACCATATCATCTAGGTAATATGATTAACTCTTTAGAAAAGCATATCATCCGATTACTAAAATATATATTTGCAAAAGAAAAATAAAAAATTTCTTAACACTCGCCCAAGATGATCGTAGCCACGTCCATCATTAAGGTGGCTGATGATTGCGTACCTGCAGTACTTGCATAACGGAATCACTTGCACATCACATCGCATTGCCAGCATTCGAAAAAAGCAAGATGGCGCGTTTAACACAATAGCAACAAAAACTTAATTATTCTCAGTCATCAGCAATGCAGGCACAGCCTTTTTTATGCCACCAGGCGCACAAGCTACAGGATACTAGTTTCCTTCTCCATTATTCGTTGTGAAAAGAAAGCTTGGCAAATAACTCCATCTCCACCTTGGAATAAGTAAACGATTATTGTCCACCAGACATGAATAACAATATAGAGCATGATCTACACGAAGCCTTTATCAAGATCAAACAGCTTAATTGTAGAACTGAAGGGGATTGAGAATACTCCTCCAAAAGGATCATCTCTGTGCCGGCTCCACCATCCGCACATTGGGACCAGTCATTCCTTCAATTCTGTCCTTGGTTATCTCCACAAAATGACCGATTATTTCATGGAACTGCTTCAGACCAGATAAGGGAAGGATGATCGATGAGCGATCTGCACCGGCAACCTGCACGTCGATACAGTAAGTCAGCCATGATGTTGTCACTGGTAAAAACAATGAAATTGGTAATAGTTGTTCGGCAAGCACTCCATACTCCATTGTACCTCAGATATCCTCAAGAAATGACCCCTGTTATTGCTCCCTAAATCAAAGAAGAACCTCTTTTGATCTGCCCTAATTACTTTAGACATCCCCATGCCTCCGATGCCATCCTGAGGAGGCAAGTCAGCCAATCGGTCAACATGCAAATCTGATGCAGATGCTGATTGGGCACTATGGCCTGATATAAATCCAGCCCCAACATCATCCGAAAGTCCTGTAAGTCGCTCTGAAGGTTCCATATGTTGCTGTTTTGGTATTATAAGAAAGCATTGGCAAACGTTGCAAGCTCAGAAAAACATCATGCAGTGAACCTTGGTCGAAAACCAGTAATACAGCCACGTACCTGATTCGGTACAATGAAAAGTCGGGAAGCTTCTTCATTAACCTCTAGCAAAATGTTCCTAAATGCTGCCCATCCTTCTTCGCCAGAGCTTCCTGCCGGAACAATGATTGTACTACGATTTCTGTTGACCGATGCTTCTGAAATCTAGACAAGAAGTAAAATATTAGTTTTATTTGATAGGTTGTGGAAGCTCTGTAAAATCAAGAGTCTGTGATGTTACTTCGGCTGGCATACCCAGGCACAGAAGAATCCTACAGCATGTCCATAAAAATGAAAGATGATGCTAACTACAACCCTTTGACCTTGAAATCATAAACAGCATTTCCATCTCACATCTAGGACATATTTATATTGGATGAGGTTTCTCATTTCCCTAGGGTCCAGGGACTTGAAAAAAGTCATAAAAATCCTACAATCAGGGTTTTTTTATTAACACTGTTTCTCTGTAGAGAGGGCAAAACTCCATGAGCACATCTAAGTTTATTGCTGGATACAGTAAGGTAACTTCATACTGTCCCAGAAAATGCAATAACATAATTTTTAAGCGTCCCCCCTAAAATTATCTTGGTAGCAGAAGATGCATGAAACCACGGTACATTACGCGTGTAGCAAGGTCTTAAGCACAGTTTCAATTTCAGTCCTCTATGTAGAGTTTTGGTTTCGGCAGAGCTCCTCTCCTAGTTTCAGAGTTTTCACCAAAAATTAAGAAAAAAAATCAAAAATAGAATAATAAGAAAAAAAATCAAGTTGTTACACTTCATTTCAATGTATTTTGAGTCATTTAGGATCATAGTTTAGATATTTCAAGTCGAACTGTTCTAAAGTTTAATGAGTTAAAAATATTTACTTTTGGCTAATTTTTACAATCAATTCTATACCTTATCAAATTTTTATAATTTCTTATTTTCCTATTTTATTTATGATTTCAAATGTTTGCTCTAATTTTTGTATTCAACTAAACTTCTCTCTAAGCATATTTTATTTTATTTTAATAACTAATCGAAGCAAGAGAAAATCATTTAAGCATATTTTATTATCTGTTTAAGCAAGAAAAGATCCATCCAAAGAAAATCCCGTTTTATTACACTAGCTCATTTTAACATACATTTTATTCTAAAGAAAGAGAAAAGAAAACTCAATTAAGTAAAGAACCATAGGAACATGCACTCTTTCTAATTAATAAAGATATATATCAAGATTGCATCTGCCCGTTATAACAACAAAGCTTAGCCAAAAACAATATAATTTAGACCACTAGAACTTTGGATAAACGTGATATTGAACAATATTGGAAAATTTTACAAGATATTAGAGAATATTGAGCATATACACCTGTTAAACAAAAAAATGTCAATTTAGGTTAGTTTCCGCAAAAATTGCTAAAACACTTCCATAACCGGCCAAAACCAGAAATTCAATCAGTTTTGGACCAGTCTCGGTCAAAACAGATCAACTGTAGACGGAACTTCAAAAACTTGCCACAAACATAATGATTTGAAATGTTTGGATCTTTTGACAAAAATTGGTTAGAAACAAGAGAAAGAAAAAGCCTAGCAATGGCAACGTAGTGCTGGTTTTCTTTTTTTTTTTTAACCTTTTAGCTCTTTTGTATTCATTAGCAATCAAGCACATGCAATGGATGTTTGAGAAAAACTGATATAATATTTAAAATTATAGCATATAAATTTTGAAAAAATGATACTAAGAAATGACATTATATTAAACGGATCATTATAAGAGAGAGAGAGAGAGTAACATAGAGACAGAGAGACTCTTAAATGAGAAATATAACCATATTGGGATCATACATTGTAGATTCAATATTTGTAGCAATCAAAAATTCAAACTTTAAATGCTAATTGATCTTGAGTGATTTAATTGGTTCATAATTTGAGAGAGATGAATTAATCAAGTAAGACTGCTGAACTTTGGGCATTGCATGAGCTTCAATCAGAATATAAAGGGGCTTGGAGAATTCCCGAAAAACCTAAATATGTAGTTCAAAGTCATAGGTGAGATATCTGAAGAACTATTAAACCTTGGTAGACTATAGGGCAATATTTAGCTAACCAAAATGAAAGTTAGCTTCCTTACATCGAGGCGATTTTGAAAAGCATATATTTTGACCCTCCCTTTTGCTTTTCTCTTTAGTGAAATTTTGGTGAGATTTGACAGATACAATGTTATCATTTTACTTTTATCTTATATGAAAGCAAATGGTTGGGGCGAGTGCAAAGAGAGAAAGACTGGGTGAATATCAAGACAGAGTGAGAAGCAGTATGTATCCACTTTGTCTTCCTAAGCAATCCCAGGAAGGATGAAGTTGAGTGCTTTAATATTGTTTAAAGAGATGGGGGAGACTCAACAATGCCTAAGAGTGGAAGAGAGTATGCAAATATTGCTAGATAAGAGTCAAGAAGTTTTCTCTACAGGCTTTTCATTTTTATAAAAGTATGTGCATTTCGGACTTAGGAGGATTTAGCAAAATATTGAAAATTTCAGAGTTAACTAATTCCCAGGATTGGTATTTCATGCATAAATAAATGCAACCTAAATCAAAGATAACCTAAAATTCTACCTCGTTGTTTATTGTTTATTCCAAAAATTACTATATAAAGAAATGCATTTGCATAACTTGTCACATAAATTCATCATGAGCTAAAAACCAATAATCTATTAATACAACCAAAGACAAAAGATGCAGATACATTATGCCACATTCATTTAAGGATATAGCTTTGACTAACTTTGTAAAATGACATGGTATCACATTTAACAAGGTCTAAACTCAGGATTTTTTCAAATCAATGAAAAACAAGCACAGCTAAAGCAGCTAGTTGGTTCTAGGAATTTGAATCACCCAATTTGGCTTAGCCTTCAGGAAAGATCAACACCCTGACCAGTAAGATCTCATGCAACCCAACATGACTCAACCAAAGAAATCACAGAACCTTACCTCCCAACCCATATCAAAATATTACTCGATACAAAGCATACAAGCATCCATAACCAAATTTTACATTGATAGACAAATATTGTAAACATTAATCCTTGTCCAAAAAAAAATACATAATTTATCAAAATCATAATACTTAAATTAAGCATGTTGGTGAGCCTTCATCCCCCCTACCAGCACAACAAGCATATGCTAAGCTAAGATGTAGAAGTATGATTCTTCATAGACATTCCCATTTGAATAAAGAGAAAATGAATGAAGAAACAAGCATGAACACATGTTGATATTAGTAACGGATTTTCACCATCCTGTCAAAAAATTGTCCAAGGTAGACAATACATACACATTTATGTATTCAAACCAAACAAGTTCAAGTTAAACCTGTCAAAATTTTTTTTTTTACTGTTTGTGCATGAATGCAGGACTGAAAACAATTTTAGGATGGGAATCTAAACCTTAACTAGCTAGTTTTTATTCCATCTAGAGGCAGAAAAAAATCATACATAAAACATTGGTACTTGGTCCATGTAAAACATCAACATGTAGCAACTTTCCAAGATGATTCAAGCTCATTTAAGTGGCAAAAAAACAAGTTACAAACACATATATCAAAAGATTTTACATCATCAGCCAGAAATTTATATAGACAATTATAAATTATACAATAAGTCTATATATTCCTTTCAAAATCAAACTATCTAGCTAGGGTGATTTAGAAGTTAGAAGACAAACCTCTTACTCAAATCATTTTAGTGAATCATTTTATATTAATTGTACACAAGACTGACCTTCAAGGTCAGTAATAAATTATTTTTTATTGAACATGAGGAGGGACATAATGAGAAGAATTCATCATCTTTTAGCATTCTTGAATATTTTCAATGCTTCTCTACTTCTTTATATTGGTCTAATTGTATACAAGATTGAACTTCAAGGTCAGTAATAAATTACCCTTTTACTGAACATATGGAAGACATTCTGAGTAGAATTCATCATCTTTTAGCAGATAATTTATTTATTGAATATTTTCACTGCTCTATTTCTTCATACAATATATTGTTTTTCTATTGACACTGAACATTTATTATTCTTTTAAGCAGTTTATGAAATATATAAACTTGCAATTTTATTTTCTCATTGTTTTGGTGATTATACACATTTTTTGTTACAATTGTTATGGAGCACCCAATATAGACAATACAATGCTCTGCACCCATCAGATTGCAAATTTTGAAAACAACATATGTAGCCATGTGGCCAACTCTTGGGGTAGAATGAATCCATGATAATGAAAAGAAAAAAAGTTATACAATAGAAAAAAGCTATAATGCAAATAGATATTTCCAACTGAACGTAAGCAAGATATTGGCAATTTCTCTACTATTACACAGGAAGGAATATCTGAAATCAACACTGACATGCATTTCTTCTCAGAATTCAACATGTAGAACATGATTTAAAAATATGGCCAATATATCTTCGCGCATGCCATCACAATGCTTTCAGATGGCCTCCATTACATAACCATGTGCTCGGCCAGCAAAGAGGTCATGAACACATATTTACAGTTTAAAATATAAAAGCATAACCCTCCTCCGATTCCATGACACAGCAAAGAAACTCCCAAAAATATCAAGCTGACTCCCACGTTCAGTTATGAGCCTGTCCTACATCTGAGCAGGCCCACTTAACTTTCTTTTTTCTTTTTCCTGAAAAGAAACCTTCTCCGCTTTTGGTAAATTCAAGATAACATCATTATCAGACAATTGAACATGAGACTACAGTCCATCGAATTCCCAGAAGATCATTTACCAAAGGTTCTTAGCTATATCCGATTCTGGTCGCAATGTCATGAAACTGAACGAAAACTATAACATGCCCCAAAAAAAGTAAAAGAGTGTATCCCAGCAATCATACCTAATCAAAAAAGGTAAAGTGAAATAAAGAAAGGCCGTAGCAAGGCTCTACCTTCAAGAAGCGGCCCCTCTTATTCTCCCCAATGTCGAAGTAAAACACCTAATAGCAACAAAGACAGCATCAATCAGCACAAAGTCCCAGACCCAAGGTATCTAAACTAGAAAAACCCAACAAACCTAAGCCAAGATTGGATTTTTCTGACCTTAGGGTCGAGCTTGAGCTCCTTGCTGAAGGCATCCTGCTCGTCGGTGTTGACGTAGTAATTGAAGAGGTCGATGAACCAGGCGATGCCGTTGACAGGGACGATGATGGTGGACCTCGTCGCCGACGTCTTCTCCGAGATCTTGAGGTACCTCCCACGGGGGTTTTCCTTCAGATCGAAGTAGAACAGCTTGTGCTCGAACTGCAGCGTCTTGCACACCAGCTCCACGTCGTTCCCACCCGAACCCCCTTCCATCGCCCCAACTTAAGAACGTCTCTGTGTCCCCAAATCTAGATGTTAGCAAGGGAAACCAAAAACCCTAGTTCCTGCACTTGCTCCAGCGAAAACCCTAACCCTGGCGGGAGGCAATCCTTCCGCTCCCGTGGACGAATCGATTGGGGAGAAATTGGAATCGCCGGCGCGGTAGCAGAAAAGGAGATGGGATTAGGGTTTGGTGTGGGGCTGGGTTTAGGGGTTTGACCGGAGGCCATGGTTTGGAGAGCGTCCCTTTTTAATCGAGCCGCCGCGGGTTGTTCACGCCCCTTGGGTCCGTAAGTTTACCGTTGAAACATTGCACCGGTAAAATCTGAGAGCAGTTCGCTGGGACTTTTTCATATTCGTGTTTAAGAGCTTTCACCAAACTTAAATCAGTTAGGTTCCATGCTGTGTATAGAAGTCATCCTCTTCTATTTTGAACCACAGAATATCGCTGCCTATTGGGCTACACTAAAGTTGTCCCTTATGTGCTGATGTATTGTCTCGAGTTTTGCTGGCAGCGTATCGGGAGCGGACATTGGATGCTTGCATGCCAGCCTCTGGTGCCCGACCGATTTCTTACATTCGGGACACACTAACCCTTAGAAATATTTTGGAGGACTACTAAAAGGTATCAGGTCAGAAGGCAAATCTCTTCAAGTCAACCATCTGCTTCAGTTCGAAAACTAAGTTACGGATGAAGTAAGCCATCAAAAAAATTCTTAATATGAGGGAGCAAGGGCCGTGGAGTTACCTAGGCGTCCCTATCACCAAGAGGAGATTGCAGACGACGGAGTGCCTTATGCATCCAGAAGTGGTTTGAGGGTTGGAGAGTTGTCTCGTTATCCATGATGAGAAGATTGACTCTAGTGAGATCGGTCCTCAATTCCATGCCAGTTTATCTCATATCCAACACGATTGTCCCGAAGACGGTGCTGTTGAGGATTGGGCGACTGCTTCGGAGCTTCTTGTGGGGCTCGTGTGGCGGCGGACATGGGGTGCACCTGCTGGCGTGAGATACCGGTTGCCAGCCAATACGGGGAGAAGGGTTGGGTGTCCGGTCTCCATTTACGAAGAGAGAGGCACTAATTGCTAAACATACGGTAAGACTGGTTCTTGAGCCTTAATGCTTTTGGAGTTAGGTAATGACAGCCCGTTACGGATCGATTACGGAAGGCGAGACAGTTCAAAGTAGCCAGAGATGCTCCGTCATATGGAGAGAGATCAATAGGTATGTTCCCACTACTTTGGCTAATACTAGATGGCTGATTGGAGATGGGTACAGCATGGATGTTGTGGAAGACCCTTGGGTGGATACTCTTCCGATAAGGCTCTAGCCGACCATAGTCAATGTTAAGGCCGTGGACGGTTTGCGGGTTTGCGATCTCTTCCGCCCTGACCGGGTAGGGTGGAACTCCAGCCGGATTGGCTACCTATTTGTAGAGCACTTTGCGGAGAGAGTACACTCACTGGCGGTTTCGGAGTGTCCTGGTCCGGATGCGAAAGTTTGGTGTACGTCCTACAGCCTCAAAGTTAGAGTGAGGGAAGGGACATCTACGACCTTCTTTAGAGTGAGTAGCATCTGACGCAGGATTGTGCCTCGATTTGGAGGTTTGGTCTTCATCCGAGGGTGGCTTTGTTTCTTTGGAAGGTGGCTTGAGGTTGGCTGTTGACGAGGTCTGTCTTGAGTAGGCGTGGACTGAGCATCTAACCGTACTGCCCTCAGTGCGAGGTGTAGAAAACTATGGACCACATTCGATTTTAGTGTGATCGAGCCATGAGGGTGTGGAGGCTTGTTGATATCCCGACGGATGCATTCGGTGCCAGTCCTACTCCTTCACCCAAGCACTTAGATGGTAGGCCCGATTTGTGGCCATCAAGGCAACATATATTGCGTACCATATTTGGCTTGCCAGGAATGCCTGGATGTTTGGAGAAAGCAGTCCTACACTAAGGTTCGTTATGGAGAGGGCTCGAGTGCAAGCTGCAGAGATCACCCATGCAAGTCCATCGGACAGGCCATTGACAGCTCATGACACTTAACAGTCTACCTTTACTCTTGTAGTGCCTCAGACGGTGTACAACACTTGGGAGCTCCCACTCGCAAATTTTCTCAAAATCAATTTCGACGTATGTGTTTTGGATGGCGGCAGGAGGGGTAGAGCGAGTTTTGTGATTAAAGACCCGGACTCTAGATTGGTAGCGGCCAGTGGGTGCCCAATTTTCGACACTTTTATTCTTGGGGCAGAGCTGAGGGCAGCTTGGGTTGGTTTATTTCATGCTCGGTGTGTACTGCTTGACAACGCAATCTTGCTCGAAGGTGACTTGGCTACTATGATGAGCTGGATCTAGGAGTACATTGGTGATATGGGTGGTCGCCATCTCCTGCTTTAGGACATTTGGGGCATGGTAAGCAGAGATATTGCCTCTAGGCTAAGCACGTCTATAAGGAGGCCAATGGAGCTACGGATTGAGTGGCTTTTTTGTAGTTAATCATTCTAAGAGAGTTCTTTGGACCGGTGAAAGGAAGCTGTCTAGAGTGCTCCGTGACTTGTTATATTTTAACTTTTTTGGATGTATTCATACCAGAATTATATGAGTCATCTATTGTAGTAAAAAAAAAATCTGAGAATTGTTGGGTGCTAAAGTGCACACAAAGAATGTTTTTATGGGGCCAATGGCCTAGTTCAGTGACACTCTATTGGGCCTTACTTAGCGCACACAAGGGATGCTTTTATGGGCCTACGGCCTAGTTCAGTGACACTATTGGGCCTTACTCTAGAAAGTTTGGTTGAATGTTTTCCTTGTTTGATAAATTAGATTTTCTTTCTAGAAGGATGTTTGAGAATATATATGTGAATTATTTGGCAGATATTTTGATAGATTGTTATTATACCACTGCATGTGAAATTTTGGGATAAGTATCAATATAGCATGCCAAGTACACATTTTGGATCAACAACGGAATGAACGAGGCCCAAGCAAAATGTTGGGCATCATTTAACTTTGCATGCTTGGATTGGGTAGGCATGGGCCTAGAGTTATAATTTGGCAACTTAACCACCAAGCTGTACCCTTATATGAGATTGGTTTTGTGGAATCTAAATTGCAATTTGGATCCATTTCATTGTGCTTCGATATAGTTTTACAACTATCTTCCATTTTAATGTCAGCACCACTTTTCTCATCTAGTTAAGATTTAGTGAGGCTTGCATACTATTGAGACAAGGCTAGTTGGATAATCACTTCCCACGTTTAAGAAGATAAGCAAACTTAGCCATCGCCTAGCATTTTTAGTTTAAATTGTTCATAATTGTCTTGCAAGAAAGAACCTAACTATGTGACACTGTCTTATAGAAGGTTGATCATTATGTTGCTTCCCGTAACCTAAAGTAACTCTTGCTAAATTGTTCATAATTATCTTGGAAGAAAGAACCTAACTATGTGACACTATCTTATAGAAAGTTGATCATTTGTGTTGCTTCTGATAACCTAAAGTAACTCTCGTTTAATTATATATGGTATGAGTTCTCTTTCCTCCTTACTCTATCATCTAGCTTTAGTGGGCCTAGTTGACCGTCATATAAAGAAAAGAAATTTGTTTAACCTAGTTTTGTATCCATTTTCTGCTAAATAGGATCTATTTAACTTGTAATTCATTATATACTTTTTATGAATATGAGCTAAATATTATAAATAAGTTGACTCTCGTTATTCAATCATTCGATAACCAGAGTCAATCTTTAATAAATAATCCAACAAAATGGCTTAATATCGCAATTGAGCACAATTAAAATGTTGTATTATATACAACTTATTCAATCGCTTATTATCTTAAATGGCATGTCAACATCTCATTGGAAACTAATCTATATTTCTACAATAATCCATGTTTTCTAATATAAACTATATGTAATTTTCTTTCCTAAAATTATTAACTTCAAGTATATCATATATGCTTCACTAAAATAAATTTTTAACCATCCACATGAAAACAAAAAAAAAAAGGAGTGCACTACACTTGTTGTTGATTGTAATGGAGGGCTTAGGATATTTGGTGGAACAAATTCAAAACAATAATTGATGAAGAGAGTAGCTATTTAATTGACAATTAAAAAAAGGCATGTTATTGGAATAAATAAGCGAAATCTTGCCATCAAATATCTTTAGGGCATTCTTTAATATTTATCATAAATATGCTGAATATAGTATTTCTTATACCTTTTCAAGCATAATTTTTTTTGGTGAAATATATCGCATTCTCCTCTCCTTTAGGAGGTATCAAGTTAAAATATTAAGCGATACATCTCCAAATATTCACATCTGAAAAATTATTATATATCGAGAATTTTATTAACGTTCACATAGATGCAATATATATATATATATATATATATATATATATATATATATATATATATATATATATATATATATATATATATATATATATATATATATTTATGACAACGAGTATGATGCCCGGCTTTTGCAATGAAATTTGTTATTGAGATGTTGTATCATGGAATGCAATGGTTGCGGGATATGTCAAGGTTGAGATATGCAATTATTGTTATGATAGAAAGTTAGCATTGAACCGGATAAGGTTGCCTTGTTGATGTTGCTTTCAGCTTGGGCTCACTTGGTGCATTGGATTCGGGGGCAATGGCTAGATAGTGATGTATACAAGCATGGGTTATATAAGACTGTTCCATTAATTAATGCATTAGTAGATATGTATGTGAAATCTGGTAGCACAGAAGAAGCACTGGAGGTCTTTGAGAGTATGAAGCATAGGAGCGTCTGTGACTTGGACCAGTGTGATTGCTGGGTTTTGCTTTGCATGGGACTGGAAATGAAGCACTCTACAAATAGAGAGAGAATGAGTAATATGAGGGTGCGTTTGGTTAGCAACTAAAATTCGAATGGATTGGAATGAAAATTAGAATAATCATATTCTCTGATACATTTGGTTTGTGGCTGGAATCGAAATCGAAATGGGGTTTTAATACTGGGTGAGAGTTCGGATTAGATTTTGGAGGATTAAGGCATTATTCCTACTCCTCCCAGAATCGGAATGGGAATAGGACTTCCCCCAACCAAACAAGGAGTTACTCATTTTCCATCCTATTTCAGAGCTCAACTCCCTCCAACCAAATATGCCCTAAGAAAATCCTTTTACTCGATGCTTTGCAATTGAAGGATATCAAACAAAAACAAGACAGTAGAAAAAGGGACAATTTTTACTGAAAAACAACATTGCTTCCTTTCTTTCTTGGTGCCAATTTTGAGAGAAAGAAAATGGGAAAAAGGCCAGTAAATTAAACTAATTTTCATCAATTCTCGAATCATTCTCCAAAATTTCTCCATCTAACTTTTCTCCCCAAAAAAACGAAGAAAAAGGAAGAAACCAACTCAACACAACCAAACAAGAATTTTAACTCTTGGTTAGTTTGTTTTCTTCTTCGCGTTGCTCTCCCTTGTTAGTGGCAACCAAGCACATCCTATAACTAAGATAGGCGACAGAAAGTAGGTGAAGTTTATATTACGCTAGTCATACAAGCTATTCACATAATTCATATGCGAATACTCTATTACAAAATAAAATTACAAAAAACAGTATGAGTATTCCATCTCATTGCATTTTCTACTCGGGTGAAATAAAACTTCATCTTGTCTTCCATTTCACAATAAAAAGAGAGAAATAAGCCTTCATCTTATTTCCAAATTTTAAGCACAATGCGCATAAGAGATGGATCCTCGCATCTTCATCTTCTGGTTTTTCCAAGAAGCTGCTATCCCAGTCCACAACATATTGCTTTTGAGAGGGATCCACATGTCGCACCGTATCCAACAAATGCTGTCCTTTAATACCTCCCATTAGTTAAGCAATCAAAAGTTTCTTTGAAAATTTTTCAGAGTTAGCATCAGTGTGGAAGTGTCCAAATTAACCGTCCTTTCATTTCAGCAGCACCAGTACTTTCCATACAGCAATTAAGAAAATATGAAAAGAAAGATCTGACTTCGGTAACAAAGTCACAAAATGCTTCAGAAAAGATGATGCTAAATTTTGTCATGAATGTTGAGCTGTAGGCCAGTGTTCAACCAATTGCTTTCAGCTAGCGTTGATTCCTCAGCTGTGATGCCTTACTGCTGTTCCACAGCTTGACTTGAATACTCTATGCTATCCACTCTATGGCCTTTTGCCCTCCGCTCTTATATGATCTCTCCTCTTCCCTTTTCTGGAGTAATCAATCACTTCTTTTAGTTAGGGAAAAAAATGGAGGACTTTATTGACTCACGGCCATTAATTCCTGCGAAGCAAAACAGTGTTTGGATATCATATCATACATTCGAGAAACATACACGACTGGTTTCAATAAACATTAAAAAAAAAATGGAAGAAAAGGATATCTAAAGAGAATATTTGCTCTCTATATCCTACCATGTTGAGATTTCAGAAAAATCGCAACTATAAAGAATGCTGGTTCTACAGATAGCGTCTCTTGAATAAAAGTTAAAATCTAAGTGATGTGCTTTGGGCAAACCAGACTTTGGTCTGCTGGTTGGCACCTGCCTCAGCGCTTGTGCTGGAGAGAGGTCTTAATCTCAACACTTTCATCATTATTCTAAGAAATTTAAAAAAAATGTAATTAGTTTTGCAGTGAGGTGTGTTCTTCTGGAAAGAAATAGTATGGCTAAAGACATACAATGAATGTGATTGTGCCATGCAAACTTGCTGCAAATTGAACTTCTATTACAACATTTTCTAATGTTTGTCATCCAAAAAACGGAAACATTTTCTGATATTGCATGATGTTGCTGCAAGCATGCATGCGGTGGCTTGTATCATGGATGTCTAAAACTGAAATATGGCTAGATTAAATATCTATTGGTGCTCGAAGACTGAGCTATTTGGTTTCAGAAAGCTGTATATGGGAAACAGCATCGGATGAGTACCACGTTCAATGGACGGACTCTCGATCTTGTTTCCATCGATGAAGCTGAAGTCTTAGCAGCAGAATGTTTCATCAAATATTAAAATTATGAGAGTTACAAGTGAAACGTGATATCAAATACTAGAACCAAAACTTACATGTCGCTAGTAAAAGGTAAGTTGTCGGGAAGGTTAAAACGTACCTTGTCTGCTAGAAGAAATAAGGGTAGACAATATCATGTACCTCTCTCTCTCACTCTCTCTCAAATCTCTCTGAAATTAGAGAATCCATGAGCACATGTGATGAATCCCTATAACTGACAAAAACAATGTACTACAAAAGAATGTGAAATCGCTGCATAAATATATGATTCATGGTCATTTAATAATCCTCCTAGCACTAAATAATGCTAAAATATTGGGGGATCATCCTAACGAGAGTAACACATTTGTGCTGAATTTTTAGCAGATAAAGAAAAGGAAATGATGCACAAATGGATATATCGGTCAGTCTCCAAATCCTTATTATGGAACTAATACAAGAAGTTAGAAAAGGGAACAAAGTATTGATCAAAAACCCAAGAGCTGGAAGAATCCTACGAAAAAAATCATATGACAAAAGATCACAGTGTAAATTTAGCATATATATGTGTGGGTTATTTGCCTGGTAAAAGAGTGTTGGTAAGCTAATATTTAAAAATAGGACTCACATCAACCAATGATCTCATTAACTCCTGCTACATAATCTAGCAATTGTACCAGACATCAAAAAAAAAAAAAAAAAAAAAAAAAACAGCAGGCATCATTAGTCCAAATCGATCTTGCCAAGAGCTTCAATAATCATTGTGCCGTGAAACTGTCATTTCTGCTTGTGTACCAAGGATTATTTTTAACCGAATAATTAATCAGTACAATGGGATATAAGCCATGATATTTCCCAATTAAGGGGTCGTATCTTGACCTGCGAGCAAAGGGATGTTGGCTATTTGAATCGAGCCTAATTCCAATATCTATAATGTTCTACTTTGCGAGATGATTTTAATTTGGAGTTAAGGGTACTGCAAAAAGCCGTCAAATGAATGTAGACTGGAAAGGTTAGCAAATCAACATACACACACACAGAGAGAGAGAGAGAGAGAGAGAGAGAGAGAGAGAGAGAGAGAGAGAGAGAGAGAGAGAGTGATAAGAAATGGCCCCTTCAGTCCATAAGTGGAGAGCACGCCCAGAACAGATGACAAGAATCAAAACCTTTAGCAGGTAGAAAGCTCCTTCTTTCTAATGTGTATTATCATTCAATGTAACCAAATTAATGTTAATAAAGTATAGGGTAGGTCTCCTTCCCTCTTCATCGAAAAAAAGAAGTAACCAAATTAAATCATGGAAATTAAATCTAAAAATGCACGGAGTAAACTCTAATCTAAATCAAAAGGATGGCACTTAACAGCCACAGGAAGCAATACTCAAATTTGAATTGTATTACTTGAATTTGAATTGTATTTCACATAGACCTATTAATTAGCACGAATATATTGATCTGAATGGAGCATATTGCTAACAAAATGGAGAATCTTAAGAAAATGTAATGTACCTGTTACTGTAAGAGCTACAAAAAATGATACAGAAATATCAAGCATTTTTTTTTTGTCTGATAAAAACTGTTGTTATGCTCAATCAATAGCACGCCAAGAATTTAAGAACAACTCCTGGAATTGGGTACCATACAAGCAGTGTCATCACAGGACTCGCATGAGGAGCAGGAAAAAATGTGTAGCCAAAGACAACTTGCCGGCCTCTTTCTTCAAACTTCCTTCAAAGGAGGAACAGGAGAATTCTATTGAAGGGTCGGCAAGTCATCCTTGGCTGCACCATTGCTTCCTGAACCTAATGTGAAGCCACGGATGAGAAGAGAACGGCTGAAGTATCAACGGCTTGATTCTCCCAAAAAGGCATATAAGACAAACTAGTATAGTAGCGGTGCTGGTAGCAGTGGTAGCAGCAGCAATAACAATAGCAGGAGGAGGAGGAGGAGGCGGAGGAGGAGGAGGAGGAGGAGGAGAAGAAGAAGAAGAAGAAGAAGAAGAAGAAGATCTAGATGACGAAAGTCATAGGAACCAATGAATAATAAAGGGAAAGGATGGAGACAGAAGGGGGGGTTAAGGGTTCTTATATAGAGTTGTGTGAAGTGGTGGGGATTCAAATTGAAGTGGCCGAGCATCTTGGTGCATTATCTCCAATCGAGGTGATGAGGACAGCTCGTAGAAGATGTAGTTTTAGCCCAACAGAATAAAGAGCAAGTAATAAAGGTCTCACCATGCCTTTCTGAGTGTGGGTGCATGTAGGTGTGTGTGCACCAACTATATCGTGTATTTCCATCTTTCCATAACAAAAAGATTAATCCTTGCAAGAAGATTTCAGATAAGAAAATATGACACATTAGAGAGGAGATTATCCGCATTTAACCAACTTAATTGCAATGATAATCCTACTAGTCCTCTTAGTTATGCTAAAGTTAAAGGAAAAGAGAAGATGGAGAAATTAATGGAGAAACCTCTTTAAACAGAAGTTGATTGCAGAAGAAACTACAAGGAATTCGGTACAAAGAACACGATAAAAGGTGGATTCCTTACCAATGAGCAACTGATCTGAAGAATATTTAGCCATTCAACGGGAAATCTGATCGTAGATCGTAGGATCTGAACACCAATGGAGAAGTCAATATCCCTTTTTCTGATAACATATTGACTTTTGATTAGCACTGGTAATGAGAAACGGTCAAGTGGTATCACGGAGCAGACATAATTCTCTGCACCTTTGCAGCGTCCCTTCAACGTCACCGAAGGCCAGCACAGAAGGATGGCAAATAAAATAAAATATAAGATAATTAATGAGAAGAGGACAACATAGCATATAGATTTACATCAAAAAAGAGAGAAAAAAGGCATATTAGATGAATTCTGCTATTATTGGAATTTTGTTCTCTTAAACACCCTCAAGGTTAAGAGGTCCTTCTTAGATGCACATGGAGGAGGAAGAGGAACTCATCTCGGTAGAAATGAGATTACTAGGAGGTAAAAATCTAGGGAAGAGAGGGACTCGGCAATCAAGGCTTGGTTTTGATACATCCAAGGCTCGTTTGATTCCTTTTTCTTTCATTCATCAGGGTGGAGTAGAACTGCTTCGTCTCTTGGTCCGCCAAAAGGATAAAAAGATGGAATCTCTTTTATGGTCACAGGGGTCATTTTCTCGCCAATATCACACATTTGAATCCTGATAGCAATGGCTGCAGAAGTTACAGCTTCCATCAGTGCCTGCTTGCAAGTCTGATACCTTTCAGTCTATAGTTAAAAGGGACGCATCATCTGCACCTTATCGCTAAGTGGGGTCGCACAAGGTGATGGCCTCATGGCCGGAATAGAAGCAGATCCCCATGCAGACAATCTCTTTTATGGATTTTGTACCGAGGGAAAAGCGGAAAGGGAGGCCAATATGGATGGGGAAATAGGAAAGGACGTGTGCAAGTAGCTGTGGAAGAGACAACGGAATATAGGTGAACTGGGACTATGGAGCATGAGGGGTAGGGCCGCATACTTCGCACCAAACGAAGGCACCTTTCATTCTTGGCTAGGATGAAGGGGAAGCGGCATCCAAAGAAAAGAAAAGAAAAGAAAAAATTTGAAGGAAAACATAAAAAAAGCAAAGTGTTGGTGTGTAAGTTATGCTAAATGATTCCCTCTAGTGTGCTCATGGAGGGCAAATTATTGGATTTTTTTTCTCTCTTTTGTTGCCACTCATGACGAAGAAAAGATCTTTTTCCATTGTTATTTTTTTTCTGAAACCAGTGGAAATGGATTTTATGCCCTTTTCATATAAAAATAGTAAAAGATTTGATTGAAATTAGAGATTTCAAATGAAGTGCGTGAGATATATTTTGAAATGAAAACCAGGAAAGTTTTTATGGTCCATCATAGGCATCTCTTGGAACTTTCAAATTTAGCAAATGAATGTACTGCCGACCCGCAAAACTTTAATATAAAATAAATGAAGTGGGGTGCTCCGGGGAAATGATAGAATAACCATGCAAAAAGCCATGGGAGAATTTCAAAGCGCGTCACAGCATCTAAAGCAACTCTGGAATTCGAGCTGATGAGGCTACTTTTTTTTATATTAACATGTTGTGAGATTCTAGATTATTTCACGAGATAGGTAGCTAGAAACTTCACTTTTGGGCATGAGAGAAGGGACCGTTTCATCCAAGTTAGGTGGTAAAGATTAGACATAGGACAACTTGTATGAGGGCCCATCCACCAGTAAATTTGGATAGCTATGTAAATACGAAAAAAATTAAATAACATATTTCGGCTATTTTTTTTGATAAAAATTTTAAATTACTATAAATAGTATTAGAGCAGACTTACTATATAGACCAATGTAAACTAGAGAGCATTGCAACAAAGGCTCATTTGGGTGACAATTGACTGGTTATGGTTTTTGTATTTAGATTTGAATGAATAAACACGTATGAGATAGGACTATCCAAGATCTATTTAATGCATAACCGATGTAGGATTAAATCATACCTATATAGGTGCTCACACCGTGGTATATGCACCTTGTGTCTCTATCGAGATGATTATTTTCAAAGAAAAATATAATTGATGCACCAATAAAGAAAGGTATATCTAGTGATTTCTCTCCGAAAAACATTAATATCATTTTTAAAACTAATCGGAGTTTTGATAGTAACTTAGTTATTGCAGCGAGTCCTCTACCACTAAAGTTGCAGAAATTTGTTCTAAGATTCTAGTAGGCTGAGAAAATATATTTAACATTTTGTTTCCACTTAAATAAACCATTGTCGAGTCATAGCCAATAAAAATCTACTACATATTATTTACCAAAGAAAAGAAAAAAAAAATCTATTACACATCCAAGGTGTTAAAATTTTCAATAAGATAGCACATGACTAAAACATAAGCAAATAGTTTTTTCTCCAAAAAATATAGTTTCTTGTTCATAGTCACTATCAATACTTTATTTAAAATTTTGGTCATGTATGTGTTTTTGGTTGTTAACTGTTAGATTGCAACACACTGTACTAAGGCCCCGTTTGGTAGAGCCTTTGGTGGGCTAGAAAGCTTCTCATTCTCCAAAAGTACTTTTGGATGGAATAAGGATGTTTGATTAAAAAAAACGGAAAGCTGTTAATTTTTGCCAGAAAGTTGAAAACATTTACTTGGGAGAAGATCTAAAATAGAACTTTTTCGAAAAAGTACTTTTAGTATGCGTCAGAAATCTGCAGGAGCCCCAACAAACAAGAAACCCTAATCGGCCTTAACTTTCTTCCTTGTCACGTAATCAAGGTATTATTTCTTTCTTTCATTTATTTATTTATCATTTTGATTTTCGTTTGAGGTGAGAATTTTGTGGCTTATTTCTTCATTTTTTCAAAAATTAGTTCCTAAAAGTATTATATTAATATAACTATAAATATTATATTATATTACATTATATCATAATACATTGATATGTTATATTATATAATATCAACTTATGTTATATTATTATGCTATAGTATGCAATATTATATTAACTATATTAGAATAATAGTATATTATATTATATTATAGTAATATTATACTATATCATATATTTATGTATTAATATATCTTATATTTTATTATGCTCTATTGTATAATACTATGTAATATTTTTTATGGTCATTTTATCATACCAAAAGTATTTTTCAGTTTATTTTCTAAATATATATTAAAATTCCACGGTATTTTAGAAATATAGTTATCAAAAATAAATATTTTTTTATAAAAACTTTACTTCAAAAAATTCTACTTTAAAAGTTCGATTTCTGAAAACTCTATTATATCAAATGAGGCCTAAATGTAAGATCCAAGATCGATAGTCAAGGAATTGCGCATTCGGACAAGAATATTCTTGTAACAACGCGCATTTGGCAATGATTAGAGCATAAAAATGAACTTGGATTGTATAGATTTTGAGATAAATGTTACTAAATACTAATAACGTCCTTTCTTCCTTCTATCTTTTCAGTACAAGCAACTTGACAAGGCTAACACGACCCCATATCCCAGCAGCACTTTAACCTCTCAGCCGCCCAAAATCCTGGGGAAATCACGCTACGATCAATAAACTTGGACTCATGTCGCAAGTTGGCCATGTCTTTACACCAAGTAGCGTGGTCCCAAATAGTGTACATCGAACCAGCCACGTCATCTCTCAAGCAAAGAGAATCCGACGTACTAAACTACCTTGCAATGTCACAATATGAGAAATTTGTGTTCTTGCATAAGCAAGCAACCAGCTGCTGCATGACGCATTCTAGGACGAAGAGGACATGTACCATCATCCTGTGCATATGTACTATAAAAATATCGGAAGAAAGAGAATCTTTATATCTTGTGATACAATTATAATAATATTTATATCAATATTTATAGCCAAACAATATAGCTTTGAGAGAAATATCAATTATACTTGGACTAGTATAGTAACAATGATAAATATGCTTAACATTGCTCCTCAAATTTAAAGCCTAAAAGTAGAGCCGAACTTGAGTTTAGAAACCAAATCATAAAAGCATCTAGATAGATATGCTTTGGAAAAAATATATATCAACGATCTAATCATCTGATGTGACTAAAGAAGTCGTACTGTACCATGAGCAATGTGTTGATGCACGGAAGGACAATCATTTTGGATAGTATGCCTATCAAAAATATCGTTGCAAGTAATTTGGATAGTATTCTGATTGTCATAGTAAAGAATGGTGGTGCTAGATGTTTAACTCCTACATCCTTCAATAACCAATGTAACCAAATAAGCTCCTGAGTAGTGCGTGCGATGGCACGATACTCAGCCTTAATATTGGATATGACCTTAACTGTTTGCTTCTTGCTTCGCCACGAGATAAGAGAATCTCCCTGTAATGATGTATGTATCAGTAGGATTACCCACCCAATTAGCATCCGAGTGTGCACATAAGTCAAGAGATGAGTGTACAGAAAATGGAGACAGTGAAATAATATATCCTTAATGTAACAAAGAATGTGGAGTACAACTGCATATTGGGTGGTGCGCGGTGCCGGTAAAAACAGATTAATAAGATTAATGGCATGTGCAATGCCAGAATGGGTGACAATCATATAAATTAAAATCCTAACCAATCACTAATATAGAGTAGCATCACTAAGTGGTGCATCATCAAGAGAAGAGAGTTTAGGGTTACGCTCTAAAGGAGCGGGAACGGTTTTATTATCAGCCAAACTAGCTCTGGAAATCAAATCCGAAGTATACTTAGCCTAGGAAAAATCATATTCATTAGGACCAAAGGAGACCTTAAGATAGAGAAAATAACTATAAGGACCGGGATCTTTCATTGCAAAATATTGATTGAGAAACTGTTTAAGAAAATATATATAGTAAAAATATGTACGTCAATAATATATAACCTAACAATGCGGCTGGAAAGGAAATATTAATCATACCTAGACTAGTTTAGTAACAATGATAACTGTGCACAACATGTACAATGAATATGTCCTGTAATTCAATCCAACTTTTTTTTTTTTACTAATCGCTTTTTGTCTAGCTTTAACATCTTTAACACAACCCCGCCATCTTTTTCTAAAGCTTTATTTGTTTCTCGTATCGAATCATCCACAGAATGTAAGCGACAAACAGCACACAGACTTGCTATGCTTGCGACACCTAGAAACCGTTGTATGGTAATAATCGAATAAAAGAGTAATGCAAAGGGAACAGCCAAAGGACCTTATCCTCCATAGGCATGCATCTGGGGATTCTCATCTCTTCCTCAAAAATATAAAAAGATAGGCCTGGACTAGAGTCACGACTCATGACTGAAAACTAAAATGGCTTCCATGAGAGGGGCAAGATGATGAGAGCTCGTGGTTGGGCACGGAATCTTAGCATGGGGAGTGTAAAACAGGAAACAGGAAGGCAACGTAAGAGTAAAATAAGGTTGGTGCATGTGGATGGCATTATCATTAGAGTATAGAGACGGACCGTCCGCGCTGGAACTCGCGTGGAGATGCAGCAGCAGTAGTTTGTGGCCAATGGAGTTGAAGTGTTTTGATTGCCTCTGCTTTGTTCTGCTGCTCGGCAATCATAGGACTTGGCATCGTGCGACCCATATCTCTTAAAGAAACAGCTTGCTTGCTTTATCCTGTGATTCCCAGGTGGTAATGAGAGTGGGATGGTCGACACGCAAAGTGGTGCCACTACAACCAAATTTTTAATAATTTTGCAGTGTAACAGTATATAGCTAGCTTATCTTATCAAGAGCCCCATACTTTGTTTCATAACTGGGAGAGAAATAAAGTCAGACATGGATGGATGGCGTTCCTGCATGGGTGGGGCTAGGGCAATCCGTTTGCAGCATTTCAAACACTGCATTTGAATTCTTTAATGAAAAATAATTTATAGATTGTCTCCTTATATAAAAAGGGAGTGTTACCATGAGGATTTGAATGTGGACACCTTCGTAGTGAAGTTATGAAGAATGCCAACCAGTTGAGCTAAAACTCCATGTTCATTACATGGAACTCTCCTAGATAGCTCCTTTGCTTGATACAAAATTTTACGAGCTAGACTCCTGTTGTTTTCTTTTTTTCTTCTAAATTTTGTAAAAATAAATTAAAACTAAAAAGATGACCCTTAACCTAGAAGAGTGATGAGTAATCATCTCGCTGCTGTTCAGCAATATTAAAAGGAAAATTGTTTGATAGGTGATGCCGAATAGATGATTTGCACTAATATAAAAGGTCTCTGCATTGTATCATAGACAAGATGGGATTGCCTACCCGGTCCAGTATTGTGACAATAAATTGGCTAGCCTTGAAGGGAGCTTAGATGTATATCTATGATATAATCAAACATATATACATAAAGCACTTGGAATATAGTACATTAGGGGTTCCATTGAGCTGCGGAAAGAATCTCCGGTGGCAATCATGTAAAGGATACTTTATTCATTCAAAAGGTGATCATTTGTGCAGTGCAATAGATCATGGGGACAAAACCAAATTCACCATATATATATCCAGTCTGCTCTCTTTTATTTATTTGTTTAAGTAAGAGAATCCCGTCGGCTCTAACTCTCACGAAAAATTGAAGCCTTAACTAATGCTTCTTAGTCAGCTACAAGAGATACAATATATACAAAACTTGCACAACTTTAAGAATGGATGGTGCTATAATTTCTCCAATAATTTTCTCAAAATTGGTCTTGTTGGAGTGTTATAGGTAAAGTTTGCAATCTCAATATAGGATCTGATATCATACCATGTTGGTACGTCCGATATGGAAGTCTGGTCGTTATACTAAGAGACTTGATACACCCTTTGGGTCGAATCTCAGTCCGATATATACTATAGTATGATATGGGACAATATGCATTGGTATAGTGATCCCAGCTACAAGAATGTTCAAATACCCCTTCATGTTATGCAACGATAGGATTCATGTTTCAAATATCTTGGTAAAACTAACTAGAATTATATGATGATATATTGATAGAGGGAATATCTGAGAAAGGTATTAATTGTAGGGCGATAGGGGAAAGGAACAAAAGCATGAACACAACAACACGGTCTCTTGCACAAGAGTATTCTCTTCTATTTCTTTCCTATTCCCTTGTGGCAGATGATGACTGAAATGCATTACCAGTGAAATATCTATTTGAATAATAGATAGAGGGCAAGGGATGAAATCCAATGGCCCTGTGCATCACACCATTTTCCGAGTGGAACTTGAGGTATGGAGGAATGTATGAGACAAGATAATTTTGAATATATGATGAGATTCTGAGGATTTGCATATCATTCTTTTTTTACAAATTTCTTTCTGCACAGTCTCTTCAATCGATCATTTTAACTTTAATGGAGAACCCTGCTTCCATCTACAATGCTTATCTCCAAAACATACCAATCATACAGCCCAAGAATCATGGAGCATGATTTTGACCATAAGAGATTCTCGAAGATTATGCAACAATTCAAAAACTTTCCTTGTTGGTCAGAAGCATGCACCCCAAGAATCATAGAGCATCATGTTAACTAAGAGATTCTTGCACATTGTGCAACAATTTAAAAACTTTTCTTATCGGTGAGAATCATGCAGCCCATAAATGATAGAGCATCAAGTTGACTAAGGGATTCTTGCATATTGTGCAACCATTCAAAAATATTTCTTTACATTATGCAATAGTCTAGAAAAGCACATCTTATCTGTAAATCATCCTTTATTTTTTCATCCTCTAATGTAGATCTTGTGTATTATAAATTTACAAGCAATGGACGAATAATATGTGGCCTTTTATCTCAAATATCTAGCCTCAATAATATTTTTTTAGCTTCAATTTCCAAAGCTCCCACGTTTGGTTGATACCGTGCAACTAATGACTTGCCCTTCCGGGATGTTCAGGATTCAACTAAGGGAGGTATTGCTATTAAAAGATATATTAAAGAGCTGCACCTTCGCCGTGGAATCATTCTCTCTTTGGAAAGCGTAATATTTTAAAAATTATGTTACGTGCACACCAACGGTCGGCTTGCCATGCGGCAAGAGGATATATATCGGTTTAACTTCCGAAATTTATGGGCAAACGTGATATATATTTTAGATATTTTCTAAATCCCCAACAATTCTACTTAATCTTGGATTTTGCTCTCAGAATCCTAGAATAAATAAGCGAAGAGATCTCTTTCACCCATGTGATCATCGCATCCATTCATATTTATCTACGGGCTATTTGGTTCTTCCCCATGACCTCAATTTCCGTGCTGCGAGTGCAAGCATGGTCATAGAAAACAATATTGTGAATAGTTCATAATATGTTTTTGCATCAAATAGTGTGTATTGTGATTCATCTAGAACACTGCCCTAAATAATTCAGATGAATTTCTATATGAAGTGATCATATTTAAATTATCAACTCTAGAGCAAAAAGAAGATCTGGCCATGGGTGGGCACGAAAAGTAAAGATAACACAAGGTGGGATAGAACTGGCCTCACGAGCTCATGTTTTTTAAGTTTTTCCTTGGTTTCCTGCCTGCATATGGTTGCAATACTCCATCCAAGTTAAGATTTAGGTGTTATTGCAATAACAATTGTTATGATGTGTGACCCGTGCGGGTGTGTGTTTAGTTCCACATCGATTATTCGCTGGATAGATCTTGGGTACTTATACAGGATCAAGAAACCCAAATAATACCTTCCGGCTAGCCATTTTGGATGAGATCCTGGGTTGTTACATTATGCAGGATAGATATGAAATATTTTGCTATGTAGTTACCATTTGGTTTGGATTGTATAACCCTTTACCACTTTAAGCAAGAGATAAGGTTCGATTCTGAAGGGCATCGACTGTTGCCTCGCCCCGATTATTCTAAATTTTGGTTTAGTGAGTAATTAGTTGGTCCGCTTTGGGGCTCGAACCCTGGCTTGGATGAGTGAGGTGGGTATAGCGTAGTAGAAGGTGGGGAATAGCCCTCCAAGAATTTATAGAAGCTATAAAAGAAAAACTGCCAGGCAGCTTGGTTTGCTTGGTCATGCCGGACAAACTGCTTCATGGGATGTTGGATTTTTTTCTTTCGAGATCTCTCCCTCCCTCCCTCCCTCCCTCTCTCTCTTCTTCTTAATTAGCAATGTATTTTAGCATTGATGGTTGGGATTGTATGGAAAATACTTCATGAGTGAGGAAGACTGCCTTTAAGAGGCCTATATTTAGGAAGTTTAGAAAGATTTTAAAGGTTTCTTCTTGATATTTTTCACTTTGAGAATGATCTTGGTCCTAATACAATCAATTGAGATGTCAATTTTTTTATTTTCTGACTATTTTAAACATATGTTTTTTCATTTTTCTTGCTAGAAGTTGCTTTTCTATCCAAATTATAAAAAAAAATTCGAATGGGAAAAGCTTCATATGTTTTTTCTTTCTCTAGATTTTTCTTTTCTACCATCTAATGTAGAGCCTAAAGTAGACGGCAAGGTGTGGATATATGACCAATTATATGGCAATCATGTATAGGGAGGAGGTAGCATCTAAAACCTATTATCATAGAAAATTTATTTTCTGTCTTTTCTAAAACCATGGTGTGCTATATAGGTCCGAACTGGACAGTATAGAGCATACCGTATTGTGCTGATTTGGGTGGCATATCGATATTCGGAGTACCAAAAAACTCAATACTGTATCATAGTGACATCGTACTAGTATGGCACCGATATGGGGTCTGGTACCGAGACAGCGAATCTTGCCTGAAACTTTATTCATAATTTATTTTCCATATATCAAAATGCGAAAGTGTAAAGAATATTGAATTATAACGAAATGACCAACGTTGTCCAGATTTAGGGTATCTGCGGAGATTGATATTTTCAAAATAGAAAATGAATCGCTTAGTTTTGTGCCTACTTCTTATTTATTTATTTACTTCCAAATCCATCTTTATGGATGCTAAGAGACCTATTATGTTTGTTCCTCTCTATATTTCTTTTAGGAGGTCCATGAATCATAAATTCATAATACACTGTAGACCACTATAAGACCAATTAAAAGTGGACCATATTGAGGGGGAAAAACTAACCACTGAATGCAATATAATTACAAAGGAAGTTGTTTCATCTGCCCATCGAAGGTTCATAATTTAATTTTTGCGTATACCAGGATGCAGACTATAAAGAAGAATGACTTTAAAAATGAGTTAATATGGCGAATATTATTTCCTAAAAATTAAGCTCTGAAGAAGTAATGATGTCAAAGTAGGAAGTTGAATTGCTCGAACTTTTTGTGACATGATACCATCTATCAGTCTTTCTGATATGCTAACTAAGGAAGGACGAATTCACTTCTCTCTTTTATCTTATCGTATTAGGAGGATGGACTAATGGCAGTAGACTACAATGGCTTGCATTCATATTTGCACATGGCTTGACCCCTGCAATTGGGCATATATTGCAAAGTTCAACAAACAGACCATACATTGCAGGTTGTGATAATCAATCAGAAATATGTAGATTTTAGGAAGCTCAGAAATTTATTTATTCATGTTTGCAAGTATTATTAAGTCTGGACTGTTATGCTGCATGAATTAATTGTTTGGTTTTTCCCTAACTTGGCCTTTTAACACTCAAACATGACTTTACCTCCAAACTTGTTTCTCAATCTTATACTTTCTGATGGCAAAAAATATAGAATCACAGCTTCTTTTCCTCTCTTCTAGATATTCGATTGTATACGATTATCCTATAATAGTATTTTTATGTATTTTGATATTGGAGATATTCCTTCCTTGCACCTACGAAGATTAAGTATGCTATCCAAAAGCATTCTTGTAAGTTCATTAATTATCTAGCAAATAGATGGAAAAAAGTGCAAGGGGGCATGTGTTTTCTCGCATCAAAGTTTGCGATGGAGAGGGCTTGGGTACGTAAGCAGGACGAAGGACTAAGATTGGTAACCTTCTAATGAGCCCTTCTTAGATGAGATTCTAAGTAGATCTGTTCACGGGCCGGACGGCCTTTCTGGCCTACTGGAGCCTAAAGTTTTTTGGGCAGGCTTTTAGGCCTGCTTGTGCAATTTTCTTACTTCAAAGTTTTCAGCAGCACAGTAGATGAGTTACATTTATTGTCATTGTCATTCTTTCTAAGAAAATATGTACTTACAACGTGCTTAGCATCTAAGAAGCAACACCACCGCATATTGCTTTTCTAAGATTCTTGCAGAATAAGGTTTTCTTTATAACCTTCTGAAAGAAAAGTTTTCTGTATAGGTGTCTCGTACAGGGAATGTTCTATTCGCATGCTTTCATGCTTTGTTGTTGATGTTAGTTATGATTTTTCTATTTTATCTTTTATTTTAAATTTCTCATTGGGAAGCAAGCTCGATCACCTTTTGTCCATCTTACTTTTTTGGTGGCATAATGTTCTCCAGCATAATGCTTCATGGGGAATGTGCAGGTAATAACTATTTTTCGACTACAAAATATTGTTGGGAGTTGGATATGATTTCTGCGGAAACATTCAGAAGTTCAGCATACGGTTTTCTGGTCAAGGATGGTTGCATTTTTTTTTTATCAAGTCGAGTTCGAGCTTGGATACTAAGGCTGAATTGATTTCGAATCGAGTTTCGAGCCTATGTATTTGGAATGTAGATGAGCTTAAAGCTCTAGCTACTCAGCTCGGTTCAAAGCTCTAGTCACCGATTTGGGTGCCGTGGTTACAAATGTTTTTCCTGTGATAGTGAGCAATGGGGCATCTGAGTGATCTTCTGTACAGGAGGAGAAGATCTCTTATTCATACATTTGGGAGATTATGAATTTTTCAGGGTTACAGAAGCCTATCTACTCCAAGGATTTTGAAGCAGGCAGACTCAACTGGTAAATACGTTTTTTTTTCGAAGGAAATGGAGGAAGCAAAGTGCTTCCCCCAGCTATATTAAAGGGAACAGAATTTACAAAGCAGGAAGAACAAGATTACAAAGTATCAAAACAAGCAGCAGAGCTGAACACTTGAAAGCAACAGGTTACAACCAAGAACAATAAGTTGCCTAGGAATTATCTCGTCAGAAGGGAGGCAAAAAGACCCCGCATAGATTGGTAGTTGTCTTTGGTTTTCTGATCAGAAAACCAGTGAGTAAAAGAGAGCAGGGCTTTTTGCAGGGTCGCATTGATGGAACATTGTTTCCGAAGAAAGACATGCACCTGAATTCCTTTCCAACTAGAGGTGCCAGCAAACGGCCATTGCCAACTGGTCCCAACCTTTTCCAAAACGCCATTTCCTCCATGCTGCCCATAGATCCTTGATATCCTTTGGCCAACCTGCTGAGTTTTGAGGGCAAACCATAAGCTCTTAGCGAAAGAACATTTGATCTACCGGTAAATACTAGTTCACTTGATATCCTTTACCAGTTCTCTTGCTGAACTGGTAAATACTTGTACATTGTTCCTTTTGTCTCCAACAAATTATAACTACTGATCTACTGTAACAATGATGATTGGCATGCAAGTTCATTTAATTTGGAGATCAACATGGTAGCCATATCTTTATAGATCAAAGATAACCCTAGGCCGAGAATCTCAATGATTAGTTGAAGTGTGTCAAATCAATCTTAATAAGAACAACAACAACGATAACTGCTGCTGCTTTCTCATCTGCTAACTTTCGCGACGAATCTTTTGAGAGAATTGATTCACAATTGGACTCACTTGGTTGCTGCTGCTCTTGGTCTATGATCCAGAAACCGTTAAATTCCATTGCTTGCTAGCTAGTATATTATATACAGATGTTTAGTTTTGCTTTATCTTCATATTGATTTTTAATTTATCTACGTTAACTACCCTAGTTTTTCCTAGTTTAGAATCATAGCTTCTGCTATAACCTACATCCTCCTCTTTTGGGCAGGCAGCATAACACGTAACAGTAGTAGAAGTTTTTGAAGATCAACGTACCAGGACCATGCTACCAATCCTTCACCTTATTTTCTTTCCGGTTATTGACACTGATAGCATGCTTGTGTGCTTGCATGAGCCTGCTAAGAGATGCATGTCATCCATCCCCTAGCAGCCAATATAGGGCTCGTTTGGTTCGCGGAAAGCATTTTTCCTCCTAGGAATATAATTTCTGGAAAACAAATTTCTAGGAAGAGGATGCCTAGGAAAGTACTTTTAGCATGTTTGGTTGACCATGGGAAAGTGACAAATTTTCAAAGTGCTTACCATCCACTTTTCTGAGAAAGTTATGTATAATTTATATTATTCCCTTAATAAAAATTAGGTCTTTAATGCCTCTTTAATGCTTTTTTAATGCTGAAAGGCCTTTTTGGAAAAAAATAAAAATGGGGTGATTTCCGCCTCATTGGAAAGTAACTTTCCCATGTTTCTTATGGGAAAGACTTTCCCATGAAGGGCTCGTTTGGTTCGCGGGAAGCATTTTCCTTCCTAGGAATATGATTCCTGGGAAATAAATTCCTAGGAAGAGGATGCCTAGGAAAGTACTTTTGGCATGTTTGGTTGACCATGGAAAAGTGACAAATTTCCAAGGTGCTTATGTTTGGTTGGCCATCCACTTTCCTAGGAAAGTTATATATAATTCCTATTATGTCCTTAATAAAAATTAGGTTTTTAATGCCTCTTTAATGCTTCTTTAATGCTGAAGGGACTTTTTGGGAAAAAGTAAAAATGGAGTGATTCCCACCTCATGGGAAAGTAACTTTCCCATGTTTCTCATGGGAAAGACTTTCCCATGAAATGTGGGAATCACATTCCCATGGGAATACAACTTTCCCTTCTCTCTCCTTTGAAAACTCCAACCAAACAAGAGGCATCTCATTACTTTCCCGTTGACCACACTTTCCCCCCTTCTTTTCCCGCGAACCAAACGAGCCCGAAATGTGGGAATCATATTCCCATGGGAATATAACTTTCCCATCTCTCTCCTTTGAAAACTCCAACCAAACAAGAGGCATCTCATTACTTTTCCGTTGACCACACTTTCCCCCCTTCTTTTCCTGCGAACCAAACGAGCCTATATTTCTTTTTCAGGCACACCCAATAAGATAGTCGGGTAGCTGTCATCATGCTGCCGAGAAAGCGGATTGATGCACAAATGTTAGGATTACTAGAAAGTCCGTCATACCATGCTAAGGGGTCACACAGCTCCCCGGCATGGCCATTAGGACTAGATCCTCTAGCTCCGCAAGAAGTTGAAAACTTTGGAGACCTGACCGGCTCTACTCCGAGAAAGCTTGGCTTTGACGACTATGTTCCATTGGTGGAGATGTTCCATCCGCCAACCACTCTTTCAAGATACAGTTTTGGAGATCAAGTTTTACGTGGATGAGCGCCAGCATGACCTGTTATAAGTGATTATAAGCTAAATCCCTATTGTACTAAGACCATTTGTGGAACAACATGAAGAGTCTTCAACTTTAGTAGTGAAGCAAGTTGAGCGGTTTGTTTCTAACATTGCTGGCTAATACCAGATGCCACAGCACACACACTCCACTATATTCTGGGCTAACTCAGTTCAGTCATTCTTCAAAAGCCTCTAATAGAAATAGACTTATGGACTTGGGAGTCAAAATTATTGTTTAAAAGGATATCCCAAGAATGACGTAGAGTCAGAAATAATATCTCTATAGTCCAATCAAAGAGAGTTTCCTTCCGGGACAGGAATCAAATGATGTTCATGTTCTAGACCCATCCAAACAGAACAGGCCAGACCCCACCCATTAGGAAACGCAGGCACTAAGGAGAGTTCACCAACTGGGCCCCATAAGGCACCATTAATTTCCCTTGGTTTGGGTTGTGGAAAGAGATCTATCTGAACCGCCCCTTGATTAGCTCCAAATCCGGCATCAGATCTATCCTGCAAGGGTCCACCTGAGCTGGCTTTCAGGGCCCATCTACGAGTCTCCCACCTTTTATGCCTTGTTCTTAAAAATTCAAATCAGCCTAGCTTTTCTTTGGCAGGCAAAATAAGTTTAACTTTCAACAATGGCCTTTTTCCTAACAAAAGCACTCTTTCAAATATCAAGATCACTTGATCAAAAAAAAAAAGAAAGGCCAAACACTGCTGTAGTTCTATTATTATGGCCGTAGCAATACGGCAACCTATGTCATAATAAATATAAAAGAGATTGTTATTACCAAATATTTCGTTGAACATCTTCGAATAGAAATATCAGTCATCATATTGGTTGAAATATAGTGGACGAAAGGAACACAATGCAAATGTTACTCATAATCAACTAAATGTAAGATTTTATAAATTGTCATATTGATAAAACAAACAAAAATATATTACGAATGCAGTTATGATAGGATGGTGATATACTACTGCACTACTAAAATCTGGATCCAAGGAACAAGATGAATTTGGCGTCACCTAATCCAACACCACTATCATGTTATAAAAATATGTTGTAATGTCAAAGTAGTTACATGATCCAAGGCCAAGACTTGTATCTAAGTTCTATTTTCATATTTTTTGTTGTTGTTATTGTTGTTGTTGGTAAATTGCCGTATTGCATGTCATATTCCACAGGTCGCAGATTCACCGCCATCTTATTAACCCCTTTCATGTCACGAGATATGCACGTGCTCTTCTCCGTTGCGGGCTTGTTGCCGAGTATGGCAACCAGAATCCATAGCGGAAGTTTGGCTCTGGCGTGCCATTTGTCCGTGTATTAACTATTAGAGAGAGAGAGAGAGAGAGAGAGAGAGAGAGAGAGAGAGAGAGCTTACGTCACCCTCGCCTTCTATTATCCCCTTTTTTTTTCCCCTCTTCCTCCGAGGCTCTCTTATCGTTAAAAGCTTGGGCCTTGCTGCTCTCCTTCCGCCCCTTTTCCCGTTCACGCTTCCAAGACCTGGAAATTTCTCCAGGTATCTTCCTCTCCATCTCTTCCTGCTTGTTTGGCGATTTATGCCGATCTTCCTCTCCATCTCTTCCTGCCTTTTTGGGGATTTATGCCGATTTTTATGCACTTTTCCACACGAGGCATGTGATTTCGTATGATTTCGTGTCTATTTAATCTGGTATCTTCATTTCGTTTGCTCCAAGATGCGATTTTTCTCTTGCAGGTTGACATTATTTTTGATTTGTGGTTTCTTAGTTATTGTTTTGTGCTATTCATCTTATATACCTAAATCTGTTAGTTTGAAGCGCACCAAGATTAATTTTTGGATTGATTTATTGCCGTATTGTGCTTCTTATTTTGATTTTTTGCCCCTACTTGGGTTGTTTCTTTCGTTCTTTAAGGTGTCTGTTATACCTCATTGGTTTTTAAGGGTTGAGGAGCTGTGAATATGGAACCCTAGAAACTTATGCAATCATGTGGCTAGTCAGTGAACGAAGAAAAAACTAAATAGATGGCCGGGTTGTTGTCTGTGAAGCTATATTTTCTTGGAGCACATGTTTGTGGTGTGAGCAGAAATTACAGATTTCATGTTGTCAAGCAATAAAATTGATGAATTAGTCTAGTAATACTTGATTTCTTTTTGGAAAATTTTCGTGAACCGGTCTTATTATTTTAAGTTAATGAGCACACTTGACATCTATTCTCCTACCAGAAATTCCGTTCTTGCCTTATTAACTTGTCATTTGTTTTCGTTGAAGGAAATGCTTACTATGGCACTTATTTAGGTGACGCATCGAAAGCATGTGTTTGACTTGATGTATGGATCGGGTTCTATGTGGTTCATCTAGCAAGTTTTTTTTGCTTTGTTACATACGGTCTCCCACAGTGTTTTGGTGCGAAATGGGCATGACTTCATTTTACTTTCCCCCCTCACTCAAGGTAGGATTTTCCATCCTGTGGCATGCTATTTAATCTTGCAATGTAGATCGATAAAAAGTCTCTTGCCAAGTAGAATGCTAGTATTCAGCAACCCACATATCATCAGTAAGTTGCCCTCTACTGCAGGCTAAAACATTATAATGGTCAAGCTAACTTTTTATTTATTTATTTATTTAAACTATGGGGCCTTCCTTTATGCCAAATTTAGTGTATTTTACCAGGGCCCATCCAAATAAATGCGAAGCTTTTCTTGGAAAAAATATATACATCAACTTCTAAATAGGCTCTGTAAAACAGAATGGCGAATAAATGCTAGGCTTTTATTGCAGTTGATGATTATTCTTGGAGGTATTTAAGGAGACATGTTAATAATTTATATGTTACCTATTCTTAGAGTGTTTGTATGGCTATGTACTTCTATGTTTAGTATGCTTGTAATGTTTATTATATTTATAAAATATGCCACAGAAATATTAAGCAGATTGTTATTTGTGTGCCTTAGAAATTATCATGTTTCTTGAGTGGTTACTGTCTCTGCAAGGGGGTCGACAAGTGCATGATTAGTGGAGTGGAGGAGCTGTTTAGGGAGATGAAGGTCTGTGATTAAATGTATAAGGTAGTAGGTGTCACAAGTAAAACCTTTTTTTTTGTGTTTTCTCATGTGCTGATGAGCAACATTAAATTCTAAACTAGGGCAATGCTTAACTGAAAAGTTTGAAGATCTGATTGAGAGAGGAGATTATGATACAAAATTTTCTGACTCTATTTTAATCGAGATATTTTTTTTGCAAGCCTATTATAACACTGGAGCTTAAATTATTGCAGCAGGTACTCTTATCCACATGTCTCATCATCGTTGCTGATTCAATGTTTGCTGCATGATGTCTTACCATTCATTTTGGAGTGAAGACTCATAAATGATTCCCATTGGAAGGAAGTTACAAGTGTTTGATTAATGCGTAATTTCTTCCATTGCATCTCCACGCCATCTCATAAAAATAGCTAAGACGGGTGCTCTCTGTTGTGTGGCCGCCGGGCCACATGGACCAAAATCCAATACAGCCAGTAGAGACTGTTCCATGGATCCAAGCGAACCTCATTGGCAAATGAATTCAAGCTTCTCCCCTCCTCTGTCAAGGAGATGGGATTGTAGGTTTCAATCAGATGGATTATCTCATAGGGTTCATGAAGCTCCCATATATGGGTCATCATTATCATCACACAGTAAGGGAAGTAGAAGTGGTGTCAGCAGCGACCAGTACCCAAATCATTACCATTCAGTGTCTGATGGGGCACTTTCTTATTTAGGGAGTCCGTCTGATAATTTGCAGGTACCTGGGTGGACACCACCTGTGCGAAGATATGATCTTGGCGAGTTTACACCTGTAGGAGGTAATTCATGCTCCCTAATTTCCTAATGGTAATTTATGACAATAAGTTAGAATTGCTCCAGTTCGCTTTTAATTTTAATATGATAACTACTCTTGTTTGTCCTTTCATTTTTTGTTGTGGCCGGTGGCTACAAGCTTAAATTTCTTTGTCTATCTACTCATTCTGAAGGCTGCAACTTGCAGGTTTGACATGTGAGTGTTACAGGAAAAAAATCAAGATAGATAGGATAAAAATAATTTTCATATTGGAATAATATGACTGATTTTTGCTGGGTCACTATAATTTGGATGGGAAAGGATTGTAGAGCAAACTGAATATGATCATGAGGGTGGGTTGATGTGAACAAATGCTGACTTAGAGGCTTGCTGACAATTGACTCCTTGGAAATG
This sequence comes from Phoenix dactylifera, assembly GCF_051530095.1. NCBI lineage: Eukaryota > Viridiplantae > Streptophyta > Magnoliopsida > Arecales > Arecaceae > Phoenix > Phoenix dactylifera. The sequence goes on from NC_143197.1 coordinate 6,283,934, forward strand.
GCTCGACATTATGATGTCTCAGAGAGAGAGGTATAAGTAGGGGTGGCAAAATAGCTGAACAGCTCGAGGTCAGCTTGGGATTAGCCCAGAACAGGCTCGGTTCAACCTTGGTTTGAGACTAAATGAACCAAGCTTGAATTAGCAATTCAGGCTCGAAAATAATTTCAAGCCAAGCCAAAAAATACCCAGAACGTTCAAGATTGGCTCAATAAGGCTCTGTTTTCTCTAGAGCAGCATAATCAATAGCATTTTTGGTATTTTTTTTTCTAAACTTCTGCTTTATAATTAAGATTTTGATTCGCATATGTTTTAACATTTGAATCCATTAAATGTTAATTCAGACTAACCGAGCTTGAACCAGGCTTGAAATCAAGCTGAACCAAGATTGGTTCGAGCTTGAATTAATTTCTGGCTTGGTTTAGGATTTACAAGCTACTCGTTTAGGCATGTTTTCAGCTTAGTTGGAAATTAGACTCGAATTGAGTTCAAGATAGTAGTGGATAAACCAAGCTTGAACAAGCATTTCAAGCTCCAAATCAATTTCAAGCGAGCTTGATGAAACCGAGGCTTGATGAAGCTCGGCTCATTTACACCCCTAGGTGTAAGAGGCAATAGATGGGCATGTGAAGGAGGATCAGGGGAGCAAACTCTCTTTTCATCTTTCTAACATAAAATTTTCAATCATCATTTGCTGCATGTGTATCTTGTGCTGGACTTTGTTTCACTGCAGCATTTTTGGTCTCAGAACATATTTTGGTGCCCTTTGACTTAGGAGCTAACCTTCTATATCATCTAGCGAGTGCTGGTTTTCCAGATTGCAAGGATGGTTCATAGAATCTTAGGGATTTTGGGGTCACTTTATTGTATGCCATGCCTTAAATCTCAATTCCCTTTGATAAGCATGTTGATAAGCAGGATTCTGTTAGATAATGTGACACCAAGATTGGTGCTGGTCAGGTGTCTAACTGTCTAGTTAATTTTTACCTGTTTAGGATGTTATTGACTGGTTTCATTATAGTGACATTCCTTATGCATTTTCTTATCTATTTTATGCATTGATTTGGACTATGTAGTTTGTGTATCACGTGCAATAATTTATTAATAGCTTCTTGTAAGTTGATAAAAAAAGAAACTATAATGTTGCACTTAGGTCGGGGGATGATATCGAGGACAAAAAACCTTGTAATTGATAAAGAGAAGAATGGACCAACTTGTCATTCATTGTCAGGCGTATAAGAATAAAAAGAATGGAGAAGGGATGTTTGTGCTTGTATGCATTTGTGCATGAATATGTGGGTTTATGGTTGTGAATGTATGATTGCATCTATCCCTCTCATGTCTTGGTTAGATATTGCAGAAGTGACTATGGGAATCTTGGAAGTTGTATTACTGGTGAGTGGCGACCCTCTGGTTTGTGGAGAGGCTTTGATACTTTACAAATATGCTTCAAAATTGGCATCAAAGTTAAGAATATGTATGTGTGCAGCATGCACATTTTTCCTGTGCCCTTTCATGGTTGCATGCTTGCATGTGTTTGTGTCTTCTGTACAGGGTAAGCATATAACACTAGCAGGAACCAGTGAAACTGGGTCATTTATATGCCATCTGGTTCCTCAAGAGATATATTCTTGTCTGAATTTTGAATTGCTTCCAAATCACATCATAATGGGAATAAGCTGTTGTCTGGGTGACCTTTTTTAAAAAGATATATAGTTTTGCATTCTACTGTTTGGCTATCTATTTTTGCCATTGATAAGTTTCTCGCTTTTGGGATACTTTGATTAAGAAATATTTGGCGAATGATGGTAATATGTGCACCCTGTTAGGAAACATTAACTTGAGGAAAGTAGTTGTGTCATTATTTTTCTTGATCTCTCTCTTTAGGACACATTTTACGAATTTTAACCTAGGAAGATGGATGACTTTGGAGGTAGACATAGTACGTTATTTCTCAAGAAGCTTTTGGGTGCTTTTCATTAAGAAGCCAAGGAAGCTAATGAAGAGAACTCATTGGATGAATATAGAAGAAAATTGCTGATGAAAGACTTCCTAATGTGCAAGAGGAATGGATCAGTAGATGTATTGGAGGAAGAACTCAAGAGCATTACATATATGGGAGCTGGAAGCCTAAATTTGGATGGCAATTGGATTACGAAGGAGGACGTTGATTTTTTATGTAAAGGAAAAAGTGATGTAAGCTCTAATTGAAGGTATTGCATATTGTCTCCTAGTTTAGGTTAGTAAGGATATGTTGTAAGGGGAGATAGTTGTGAGAGGCGTGAAGAGAATGTAGTTTTTTAATGCAGTGACAGTTGTTCAAGAGTAGAGTTTAACTTTGGGATATCGTTGATGATGGTAAGGAGGCTGTTTAGGACCTCTTCCTTGGGGGATGTACCATTTGTTGAGTCAAACCTTTAGCCATTGTACTACTAAGATGGGAGGACAAAAGAAGCGAGGGATTTTAGAATGAATAGTGTTACCTTTAGCCACTGACGGTGGCCCTCAAGGTGATTACTATGTGATTGAAGTCAGCTATGGATATCTAGTTCGCCTACACCAAGATCATTTTTTGTATTAGAAAGTGAACAAAGAAAAAGCTTATAATAGATTTGGCCTTTTATTGACTATTAATGTACATCAATGCAAACTACAAACTGTATAAATTTTAACAAAGATGATGCAATATGCAACTAGCTAGTTTGTAGCACGGGAAGTTTGGATGGCAGAATGGCAGAATTTTAATTTATTTCTGTTTGGCTCAAGTTGGGTCTAGTCTATTACCAGCCAAGATGAAAAACGGTGACCAAGTTTTCAGCAAAAAAGAAAAACAGTGACCAAGTGAACAATCTAATATCTATAGCTTGCTTTGATTTTGTTGACATGGATAAACTATGGACAACTTTAATCAGAAAGCCATTTCATTAGCCATGTAGGATTAAAAAATTAGGTCTCGAACAACCAAAGTGATACTAGGTTAGGTGACTTAATGCAACATAAAATATCCAACTGATATTTTGCTTCTGGGCACGAAGCATATACTATGTTGCTCATCAGGTACTTTAGGTTTGATGAGGTCGGTAACTTGGGAAGCAGAAGTTGTTAAGAAAAAATAAAGAGAAAACAAAGAGTAGAAGGCTATCCTTGCCCTTCCCATGTCGTATAATGTTAAAGAAATATGATTTATAGGTTCAGAGGACGAGGATACAAACTTTTGATGTGCTTATTGAGTGAAAAAGTGTTGATCCATTTGACAATTTTTGAAAGTTTTGATTATCGTCCATTAAATATTACCCAGCAATAGAATAGTCTTATCAACGTGATTTTTTGTATCATGAGTAATCTGACACTCCGGGAAGTTTCGAATGCTTGAGTTCACCTAGGCAAGGAGATTAATGATGAGATTTATATCCTTGACAATAGTTAGGTTATAATGTTCAACAAAATTCTCTAAATTGGGCTACAAATTCTTCCCATGAACTGCAATTCCAATGTTGAATCTTTGATTGTCTTGAATTTGTTTCAAGTCTTTGATGGCCTTGAACTTGCTTCAAACTCGCTTCAGATCTTTGATGGCCTGGCATAGTTTTACATCGTCGGCCTTCATCATGATCGTCACCTCTTGTCTAGAACCTATTGAGCGAATCCACATCCTTGTGCTCTTAAAATCTAATAAAAAAATCAGAGAAGAAAGTATTAGGATCACGAACGGTATGGAGCAAAAAAGCTGGAGTGTTATGGCCACGCTGTGCAGTGATGTAAGCTGAGGAGGGTAAGAGCAATAATATGTGATGGTGCGGGAGTATGTGTTGGGAAGAACTAATGTTTAGTGAACTGGGTGCATCGATCGAGTCCATCCACTTGGCTTGCTTCCTGGGAGTCGCATAAAAACACGTAATTCCCAAAAAACCATTTGACCTGGTGGGTCAAACAGCTCAGTCATTTGAACTGGGAAGTCAAATTGGTTCTGGCCCGGGACATTTTGACTACTTAACAAAAGAAATTGAAAAAAAAATAATCTCGATCTTTCTTTTGGGGTTTTCTCCGCTCTATCTTCCTTTGCTTGGGCTGATGTGTCATAAAAGAAGTGGAGGTGAGGAGAGGCTGGGAACCAATGTGGTGGGCTGAACTACAATATGGTTTTCTTCTTGACCCTCTCTTTCTTTGGAGCGTGACTCCAATAGCTCGATGCTTGGCTGTCACCAAATTCTTTCTTGTAGGATCATTTGGTCATGCGATTAGAGTCCCTTGTAAAAGGTAGGAGGTCAATAGGGTTTGAGACAAAGGAAGAAGGGATTAGGGATTTTAGATGGAAGGATTAAGGTGAGTGGTGTTTAAGATGGTGACAAATGTTTGCTTAGCTTAGGAATCTCAGATGGGCGTGGGATTTTTAGATGGAGGGATGGGGGACCGATATCTTGGAAGAGTGGGTTGAGAAAGGGGGGAGGGGTTCCGGGACTTGCAATCTTAGATTATATGGTCAACTCATGGTTGATTTGCGCTTGAACTGTCAACCTGTGACCCAATTAGGAAAACAGTATGACCTTGGGGATTAGGAACTGACTTTTTCCGCGATGAAGGATTCATCTTTAGAGTCCATGAGGATTTAGAATTTTAGAATTTGTGAGGCTATTTTGGGTTGTTTAGGGATATTTTGGGAGGTATTAAGGCATTTTAAGATTATGAAAGTTTTCACATGGTAAGAAATACTTGGTGTTTTTATATGGTTTTTCAGGATGTGAAGTAGATGAACTTGGTAAGGGTGGAGATATAGATTTAATTATAAAGGCTTTGTCTGATTGTAGATTTAATTATACATGATTTGTTTCTATCAGATAGGATTAGAGTTGGTATTCTGTTTCGGACCTTTGTAACATATGTAACTCTTCATTTTCCTTATTCTCTTACTTCTGTCATGTCCTTTATTTTTCTTTATCCTTCTTTTGTTTCTCTTCCCATACGTCGTGCCTTCTTTCCCATTTCTCCATTTTGTAATGAAAATGAAAAGCGGCATTGTTCTGAAATTAAATTAAAACTAAGCCTATTTTAACTATTAAGCCTAATTTTTCTGTTCCTTCAATTATGTCTCTTTGTGGCTTCTTGGTTTAGATCTATCCAGCTGCAGATTTAAGATTATCAAAGTCCAACTTTTACTTGATAAACCTGAAATAAAATGTTAGGGCCCTTGCGTTTCACATCAGCTGGTCGGTTCAAATTTCAAAAAGTGACTAGGGGTTACTCTCATCAAAGTTTTGAGGAAGGCACATTAATCACTTAATTGTTTAGGGCTAATCAAGAAATATCATTTTTTGCGCCTTGGGTGCAAGTTTACCATAAAACTTGCATTCATTGTTAAAGAATGTAAATTCATTGTTATGCTTCGTGAGATTGAGGGTGTGTCAAATAACTCAGTCATAGCTTTGAACTGCAATTTTTACCTCAGACAAACATTGTAACTGGTTGTCACTGAAAGGATTATCAACTGATTATGGAATCAATTTGTGGTTGAAATCTTTTCAAGCAGCAGTAATCGGAAGCCCATCCTACGAGACTTTCTTTTGTTACCAAATGACTACTTTTCAGGATTCAGCCACTCTTACTGCTTGTTTACATGCTTTAAGTTGGTATCATTATGTTCATTCTTGCCTATATTAAGTCTGCTTTCTTCTGTCTTATTATCTCTTGGTGGCTTTTTTTTATTAGTAGTCATGCTTTGCTCTCTGTGCACTCAGCTAGGGATTGATCTCAGTTCTTCAACATGCAGGTGGATTCTGCTGACATTCTCATTTTTTTAGTTAACAACATAACATTATGTTACCTTCTGATTGCCAGATTCTTCTACAATTGATTGATTCGACACAATCATGATGACATAAGAGCTCGAATTGTGCTTATACTCTTCCTCTGACCATTACGATATTGTTTCATAATTGCATTTAACTATTTTCTGCATTGAATTCCTATAATTTGGCATTTGTTGGTGGCAGCGTATGGTAATTTTTTTTGTCGAATGTATTCAGACATGATCTGTTGAGGTATGTATTTATATTGTGTGTTTAGGTTTCATAAGTGTCACAGAAACACAGCCCAAAAGCTTAAGCTGTTAAAAGGAGGACCAGCCAGGCTAATAAACCAATGTAGCATCCTTTTTATTGGTCAATGTGGGACTATGACATAAGGCATACCTTAACCTATGTTAGAGAGAGAATATTTTAATAAACCATAAGCATGCATACCTTCTTCTTGCTACTGTTGAATAAACTTTTTGGATCTATGCATCGTTTGATGAACCGGCCATTGGACAGACATGTCTTAACAAAATACATTTTTGCATGAATGGGTTTCTCATATAGCTTTTCCATGGCAATACTACCCTTGGATGGATCGTCAAATTATGGTGTTGAACTTGCTCTCCAACTAAGATTGCTTTTTGTCTAACATCTACTACCGTTCCCTGTGCCTTTGAGCTTGAGCTGTGAGCAAAAGAGAAAAAAAGATTCATTTTTTTTAAAAAAATTGGAACTCATTATTCCTCTTGGATTTAAAGGTTATGGCATCATGAATTAACTTCCCTGCTTCAAATACTAATAATTTTAGTTATGCCCCTGCTTATTTCACTATGCAAACGTTCTTACGTACACATAGACTTGCAAGAGTGCATGCATACATCCATTACATGCATGTCTACATTCATTTGTGTTTATGTTGTTGTCTTGTCAATGAGACTTGAAGATCTACTTTTCTTACCTTAAGTACTTAACATCTGAGGTGTAAGAATGCATTATTAACATACAGTTAGCACCCTAAATTCATCGTTCCCCCCGAATTGTTATATCTTGCCTATATCATTCATAGTAATGTTATGCCCACACTTCTACCTATGTTTTGCCAGGTTGACTTGTGTCTTTAAAGAATTTGGAATTAGAAGAATTATCTTCTGACCTAAGTGTTAGAGGAAGACCACTGGGACTTCAGAATTTTAGTCCCTTCCATACCTTCCTGATTTGTATATAATTAATTTTGTGTGCATAAAAATGATCTGAATCTTCCTGTAGCTAATTGTCTCAGCAAAAATCCTTGTATTTTAATATTTTGGTGATGAGGAGGCTGCTACTTATATCCTCAATTAGTGAATCTTGATTATCTGGATTTAGGGAGGATTAAGAAGTGTTTTGTATAAACTAGCATTTCATGCTATGGAAGTATGGAATTCGGTTGAGCATGGTGAGGAAGATTAGATTGTTTTCTTACTATCTGGAGTTTGATTTGGAGGTGAAGATAAGTAGAAAACTTTGAGAAAAGAACGTATGGGAGGCTAGAAATTAGTTGGTTGGGCACGTGTTCCTTTGTTCTGCTTGTGCTGCATTTTTTTTTCAAAAAAAAAAAAAAACTTCCTACTGGCAATGTCAATGTTTGTAAAGAGCTTGGAATGTTTCACAAATTCTTAGTTCTTAGGTTTCATAATTTGTCCATTTACTTAAGTTGAAGGTTGCCTGATCTTGTAATAGGGTATGGTGAACAGTGGAATGCTGTTTAAGTGTGCCTGATGGAATTAGGTCTGCCGACCTGCAGATGGCAACTGGATGCAAAATTAAGTTTGATAGTTCTCTCTCTCTCAAGGTTTGAAACATAATCATAATAAGCTGTGAATAATGTACTGGAAGCATTTCTTTTGGGGTTTAATTGAAGATCTTGTGAGGGTTTTAGTCTGAATTAAACATGAAAAATATTTAATGAACCTTTTTTTGAAGTGCATTCTCCGTTCTTCTTTTAACCTGTAAATCTTTTTTGTCTACCAATAGAAAAGGCTTCTAGATAGAGTTCTACCCTGTCATTTCAAGTTATTCCTTATCATTCAACTAATCTTTAATTTGTTCTACATAATCAGGAGCAAGGCTCGAGACTTCTGTATTTTCTAGGTCTAATGAGGTACGCTTTTAAACTCCTATTACCTAAATTTCAGTGTACCGATGCTTTTTTTCTTCAAAATGTTGTGTGGTGGCTTCACACAATCTCTTACCAATGAGTATCCTTTTTTTGCATTCCTGGTTGCAGAGGCACTTTGGGGCTTTAAACAATTATGGCTCTGCATCCCCACTTCCAGATTCTAATCGATGGGCATCCACTAGCAAGCAGCCAAACTTCTTCCCATCTTGCAATTTTTCTGGCAGACGCTCATTCATGTCGAAACCTGTTTATCCGCTCGTTTTCCGGAATCCTGTTTCAGATGCCGAAGCCTTTGGAATGGCTGAAACCAGTAGTGGTGGCAGGATGACTCCTGGAGATGATGTCAGGACTTTTCCCATATGGCCTGAGAACATTTTGAGCCCAGACCTCAAGTTCCGGAAAACGATAACAGAACTCCAAAAGACAGAAGCTTCTCCAGAACCCAACACGAGCTCAAGGAGGGAAGGATTCAGATGGAGCAATGCCAGCAGTTATGATTTTGCATATGATGGAGATGTGATTGACATCACAGATCATATCATTGTAGAGAATCAAAGGTGCCTTAATAATTCACCAAGATATCAGAAATGTGGGTTATGCGAGAGGTTATTGTGGCAGAAGTCTCCATGGAGCTCTAACCGGATTGTCAGAAGCAGTGATATGCCAGTTGCTGGGGTACTGCCATGCCACCATGTTTTTCATGCAGATTGCTTGGAAGAGACTACTCCCAAGAGCCAAATCCATGAGCCTCCATGCCCTTTATGCCTGAAAGCTGTTGGCAGTGAGGGATCTACATCATTTTCAGAACCCTTGCAGGTTGCTCTGAGATCCATCCGCAGAAGCCAGGGTATGAACATTTCTTCCAACGGTGGAGGGAACTCATCTCAGAGTGGGGGCGATTTGAGGCGAAATCAGTCTCTCCCAAGGTCACGACATGGAGGTTCATTGACCAGGAGCCACTTCAAGAAGCGGTTTTCCTTCAAGGGAAGGATGGGGAAAGATCTCTTTGGGACAAAAATATTTAGGAGGACTGGGTCATCCTCATCTTCATTGCCAAAAGATGATCCTAACCAAGCCAGGAACGGGAGATCTCACCAATCCTCAGGCTAGATGGGATTGTAGAAATGGTCATACATTCAGCTGCAGGTCAGTCTTTGTTTTTGTTGTGTTTTGGGATAGAGTGCCCATGCAGAATCTGTACTCTATTAAGTTAAAATTTTAAGTTTATAAATCTTACATAGACTTATTAGTAGACCAGTGATCAATCTTTCATTGCTGGTACTGCTGGATACTGATAGTTCTGTACTTAAACAGTGGTATCAGTGCATTGTGTGTCTGTTCTGTATGGGTCCTTCATGACATCTTGGTTTTTCTAAAATCACATGAAAATTTTCTGGGTTTCTTCTCATCTGTCAATGTTTTTGACCAACTCAAGGCGGTTAATTTTTTTGTTGAAACTTGGTTGACAATGCTTAGCTATTTGTTGGATTGTGGAGCTGTGGTGTTGGTTAAGAAGCCACAGGGTTGACATGGAAACCTGGTGAAGGAACTTTGTGAAGCCCTCTCTTTTCTCATGTGATTGTTATAATAGCCATTACTAGTCCACCTCTCCATTCAATTTGATCACGCTCAAAGGCAGGTTGCGACTTCCTTTTAATTCACCGATGCCACCCTTCCCTCCTCACCTTCATCCCGCCCTCACCCATGAAGGACCTCTCCCTCTTTCTTCTCAAGAACCCCCTAGCAACCAAGATGAGGAGAGGCATCGGAGGCTTCTGCAACGACGTCAGCTCCACATCAACTTTAAATCAGGGGAAGGCTGACGGAGATGTCTCTTGCATTGCTGAGCCATCTCTTGCCGGCTCCTGCATGGAGGAGAGCATCGAAGCGAGAGGCTTGCTTACTCTCGAGGAGATGATCTTGCAGCTGGACCTGGAAGAAGAGGTGGCAAGAAAGGCCAAGCTTGATGACCATGGCGAGCCATGCCACCGGAGGATGTCATGTGTGAACAACTTGGATATCCTGAGATCGGGGAGGAATGCACGGAATCAGCACCCTCGGTTCTCTCTCGATGGGAAGGATGCCATGTATCGGTCATCCTTTCTCAACTTTGGTGCCAGGAGAAGTGCATTTGAAGGTGGCCGGAAGTCTGTTTGTTGTTCCAGTGCATGCAGGGGTTTGTCTTCTAATGGCTATGAGGTGGACTTGGAGAGAAGTCTTTGGTTGCCACCAACTCTGGCAGGAGAGAGAGTAGTCTGGTGCAAGCCGAGTATTGTGGCCAAGCTGATGGGCCTGGATGCGGTGCCGGTGCCAGTGCCAGTGAGCGGCAGGCGTGGAAAGAAAGGATTGAATCCTTTGTTTAGCTGGAAGCAGAACCAAAGGAAGACAGGAAGGCATGAACTAGAAAAGGAGAGGCTTTTTATGGGCATGAATGGTTGGAAGGGGAGGGAGCCGCCGAGCTCATGTTTGACTACTGGTTACCGTGTGATGAACCCAATCTCCGTTGAGCCTGCGATGGGCAGAGAATATTGGCGATTCGCCCGAGTACGTTAGTTGGCCAGCATTTTGACAGGATGATATAGATGTATGAGAATTCCTGTTTCTTAATTTCTTTCCATGATAAGAATTTCTCGATTTCCTTCTGAGCCAATCGGACTACATGAATGGTGATTGATAGATACCGGAGCTGATTATGTGAAAAAATTTACAGCTATATGTCAGTCTAATGGTTAAACTCCATGGATGGTCAAGGAAATTGTCCAACTTTGCTCTATCCCGCTGCTCTATACTCTGCTGGCTGTCCAAGAGGAAAAGATACTGGCTTAAGCTTTCGAACGGCTTTCCTGGGTTGCTTTAAGAGGAGATTTACGGAAAGGATGTTAACTCAAATTGAAACCCTAGGTACGGGCGAAACAAAGCTAGGCCAACTGCTACAGAAACTAGATCTCTAGAGGCTTATCTTTTTTCGGCCGCAGGTTTATTCTGGACGGACAATATTTCTTTTTTTCCTTCATCCTTTGCATTGAAATAACAGATTCAAATAAAAAAAAGTTGATTCAACGATGCGAACAATCAGTCGAAGGAGCGGAGCGCGGAAGGAAAGGTTGGTCATAAATTTGGAGAGTTTGCTTCTACACGGAGACGAAGACCTTCGAGAACAAATAAAGGAAAGGGAAGAAAGGGGAAAAAGGAAAGTCTAAGCGCCATATGGCTTGCTGACTCGTTCTCCCTCTCTTCCCGAAGCTATCCTTAAACAACGGCGAGATCCCCACATCCTTAGCCGAGACAAAGTCAGTCCGCGAAGAAGCAAGAGGGAGGAGCCTACGCTTGATTCGTATAGAATTGCATGATTCACCTAGAGGGGCTGGATAGACTGCTAGGGGGAGTAATACCCCGGAACGTCCAAGTCCACCTCTTCCTTTTCTCCGTTCGGTGGTATGTTCTTCTTCACGTGATCGTGCTCTAGACCTATGGGACTAACAACCACGGGGGCTTGCACACACCGAGCGCTCTTGGTCAATCCTCCGAATGAACAAGCAGACCAAGGAAAGTGCTCGCTTATAGTCACACCTGTCTTTTGCCCCTGCTCAAGCGTCCCAGCCTTTACCTTAGGGGGAGGTTTGACTACTCCTTAGGAAAGATTCTTACACAGGGACTACAGGCACGAAGTGATTGACCCTAAGGAAGAAAGGCAAGTCAAGGACAAGGTAAGGCACTGACAGGATATACATAGAAGAATCCCGAATGAACAACCATCCACAAATGTCGATTCATTCAAGCAAGAGAGTGCAACAATCCTTTCCTTTGACACTGGTCCCGTAAACGAGTGAAAAATGCCTTGTACAGTTTCCCTTTTCCCTTTCAGCCAGTCCAAGAGTTCAGTGTCAAAGGTCAGGAAATACAGCCCGATCAAGTGAGGCCGGAAAGACAAGCTAGTGGACTCGTCTGCCCCTTGTCCCTTTCCACCAAATGCCTTAAACAAACCAAACCTCAGGTGCGCTTACCCCCAGAAAAAGCCCGTAGTAGTGTCAAGAGTTTCCTCATTCTTCTCATTCTTCTTTGGCACCTACGGTAGAGATCGGAGGTATTTGGCCCCCAAAAGGGATTGGGGTTTTAGATCCTCGGGAAATCCCTTTTCTTAATACCCCTATTCTCCCTTCATCCGGAGCTGCCGTAACTTGGGCTCATCATGCTATACTCGCGGGGAAGGAAAAACGAGGGGGCCTTGAAGCCCCAGTTTTAGTTCCATGCCCCAACGAACTAGAAATGAACAAAAGATTGAGACTATGCATCTTCTGAAATTCGCAATTATAATGACATGCACTCTGCTGTCCAAACATACGCTGTATAAATATATACCAGACCTAACTATGCGGACAAGGCTAGACCCAAAAAAACCCAGCTTTGTAGGAGTCGATCAGATCCTACCATTTTACCTACGATGATGGACCCTCGTCTGTTCCTGACCATATTTGGCCTTAGTTCAAATCAGAATTAGACCTGGAAGTGGGACTCTGGCTCAATTTATTAGTTCTAATTGACATCTGAAAATTAACTAGCAGACGGAAAGCATTTTAATCTGGGCTTTGGCAATGTTTAATGTTACAGGGTTTTATTCCTGACGTGGACAGAAAATTTTGCAAGCACCTGTAATTTGCTGTCCATGTTGCTGTTTTCTTTTTCTTCTACTTCTTCGGTAACAATGTTCATGTTACTTGTTAACATGAGATGAACACAGTTTCTGTCGAGCCGGCAAGGGTCAAGGAAGATATATAATTCACACTAGTCTTTTGATATGATCATGATACACATGTATGGAGATCCTTGCTTCTCGATTTCTTACGAAGCCCATGAAACTACAAGAATGCGGATTATAAACTCATAACTTCATATGGTTTTTATGGTTAATTCCCTGAATGAGGAGCTTCTGGTATGATGGCCAAGGCAATTTTCCAACTTTGTTGGTGGCCACAAGCCCCCCAGTTTTAGTTCGATGCGAATAAATTAACAAATGAACAGAAGAATCAGGCTATACATCTTCTGAAATTTTGCAGATATAATGGTAAGAACTCTGTTGTCCAAGAATATGTCAAGTAAATAAAGATCATATAGTCTATCAGTTTTGTTATACTGATGATTTGTTTGTTCATTTATCTTGGTTTCACTAAGTGACACTTCTTGGTTGAAAGCTGGCAAGCGGTAAGCTCTCGTATTTCTTCCTACATTGCATTAGACGTGCACGTCAAAAAAAGCTGAAACGCATGCACAGGATGCTCACTCATGCAGGGTGGCAGCATGATGCTATCAGTGAAGTGAAATCCAAATTAATTGCACCCACCTTCAAATGGCTTTATATATGGGAACAAATGCATTATTGACCATTTTAAGAGTTTGATCCTCTCATGCTTTATTCCATGACTGAAGTGTACAAGTTATCTCTATCTCCTTAATAGAAACTTTATCAAATTGCACTCATCCCAAATTTGAGAGTCAAAAATCTAATGCAAAGATGAACGTAATTTTCTTTTATTTTTTCAAACCATGGGAAAACATGATCCTCATGATTCTGATATTATAAATTTTAGATACTTTAATTTTGTATACTTTTAATATCGTTTCCTTCACATTTTCCAAGGTATCCCACTTTTAAGGAATCTTGGATTTCTCATCCATATTTTCTTGGAAGCTCCATCTTGGGTTCAGCAACTATATGGCATTTATAAATCCTGACATGAATCTGATATAAGAATAGATGAACTTGATAATACTTTATGCATGGCATTATTCTTGCATAAATTTGGCAACCGCCCTCCGCGAGAGGAGACATCATAATTTCTAGTGCCAAGAGGTTAGGCCAGATATAGGTGGGATAAGGTCTGATCCAAAGTAATGCAGCTCCATGACATGATGCATGCAACCATTTCAAACTGGATCAAGAGGAACTAGAATCTGCACCCTAAGCATCCTAAAGGATTAAGCCTTGGACCATGCCATGGGGAACCAAGCACCTTTATTGCCTTATCCTGTTTGCTGAAAAGTGTAGTTCATGTGCAGCCTGTGAACGATTGTTCATGATGGAGACAAATTTTTGTTCTCCAAAGCTCAATATCCAAGCTGCTGTGCATTTTGCTTTTCTTATAGTAACAGTGTCCATGTTCTTTCAAAACACTACTCCATCCATTGATATAGGCATAAGGATGGGGCATATCACTTTCCTTGGATATGATGCCACACAAGAGTAGACAGAATGTTGCACCTTAATACTGTGGACAATGGACCACTCAAGAGCTGGCATGGAAAATATAGCGCTGAAGACTAAATCATGTGCACTTTATCAACTGGTAGGCATGATGGTGCTTTCAAGCCAGGTTGGAAGCTGCAAATCCTTGTTCCTCTCTAATCATGACTCATTAGCAATAGGTATGATGGTGCTTTCAAGCCAGGTTGGAAGCTGCAAATCCTTGTTCCTCTCTAATCATGACTAATTAGCACAGTTCGAGTGCCAGCTGCTGCGTTTTGGAACATTGACAAAGAAGGTTAGCTGCTGCTTAATTTCACAAATTACACAGTTGTATGGTAGGCACGAGAATCTTACACACTGCATCTGCATTGGTTAGAAAATTGCAATGAGGCCCAAACCTTGGCACTGGAAGGAAATCTGCTCAGAACCAACCATCCATGCAACATGCATGAGAAGCTTGGTGGTTCTTGCGACGGTCGCGCAATGTAGCATCACGTAGATATCATGAATTGCACCAATCTCCTAATGCCATGCAGTCGACCAGCAGTGCAACATTCTATATATTTTGGTATTCTGGGTCTGAGAGGCATTGCTCTTCATACATGTGCCAAATATTCGTGTGTACACATAATTAGGTACATAAATTTTGGTGTGCAAATTTAGATGCACCAGTTACCAGAAGGTAAGCCATTGTCCAGGAGAAGCAGCCACCATCCCAGAAAGGCCCTTGAGGTGACATGGCCAGCTGGGCTTCTTTCAAAAGAGAGAAGTTCTGAAAGAACGAGCAGCTGGCATGGACAATCCATCTAGATCTTGAGGGTTATTTGCTTGTCTGTTTGTTTAGAATTATTCTGTAAACGCTAACTTGGTGCACCATTATCGCATTAGGATTTAGGGCCTACACTTTTCCAAGAGGATCCTCCACGATGCAACTTTTGCACGTCTTGGAGACAAATGACTCTTCTTCGCCTCCGTGCTAAAAAGTGCCCGAGCATATTTCCAAGGTAAATGAGAGCCATCCATCTCCGAGAGGAATGATGTGGCGGCTATATATCTATAGTGGCATAGGAGGACTCTGTGGTGCAAATATCAAACCGCAGAAGTTATAGCAACACCAGAGATCACTACTTCATAAACAATCCTATAAGAAAATATAAATATATAAATAAATCTATCACATCCTATCAGCTTAAGTTTTTGGGACAAATGGTGGTTTCAACAAATCCATCTAAAGCACATGTGGTGGAATGTGCAAGAGCTAACAAGCTTGCATTATCGAAAACCCTAAGTTGCAGCTTCCCAAACCGGCAGCAGAATGAGGTGGGGCCACGCCAAGGCCAATTGCTGGCTCACATCGGTGTCAATGACACCAGTGGTCATCAGAGGGCAGCCATCAGCATTTGGCTCACTCCATCCACCCATCTCAACAGAACCAGTGGCATTCAATCTATGGGCAGACCACACCATACACCAGGCCCGAGCTTCGTTCCTTCCGGTGGGCTGCACATGCTTGAAAGCCTAGTGGCTCGGCGTCAAGATGGCCTCTGCGGAATACTTTCTGGCCCCATGCAAGCAATCTCATGTCCGTCTGGAAGATAAGAATACGAAAGGAGCGGCCACTAGTAGAAAATCCTGAGTACGGGATGGCGTATAGCTGGGGGGAGACCGCAGAGAGAGAGAGAGAGAGAGAGAGAGAGAGGTCGAGAACTGCAGCCTGGGAGAAGAATATTTAGTAGTCTATGCTTTCCTTTTCGAACTGCTCCCATCTTTACCCAAGTTGCCATGTGATTCCATGTGCAGCCTCTCTTTTTTTAAATGCTTATGGATAGACTGGTTTTCCTGGGCTTACTCATATCCTGCAGAGCCGTCCGTCGGTTCTGAACCTCTCAAAGATATTTTATACGTTGGAAGTTAGTGTGGCACAAGAAATGCAATATTTTCATGCATGAGAACCAGTTCAGTATTCTGGGAACTTGGGACTAGATAAGGAATCTACAATTCATTATTTAGATGACATGAAATATTAATACACCGACTAAACTGTGCTTAGAAGGCAAAGGGAAAAGAGACACGCAACTGCCATTGATGCTCTAAATTTTACAAACATGTATCGGATCAGATTCTATCTAGTCTTTCAAATCTTAGAATTGGCATGGTGGATGATGGAGAAGAATTCGTATCTAATACACATAGTAAGTGGCCGAAGAGATGCTGAAGAAGATTTTGTAGATAATAATCGGACAATGCTGTGGGCACCGGCCAGAAGTTGTCCAAAAATATCAGATGAACATGAAAGAAATGAGAATGGAAAGGTAATGTGTCATTAAACAATGAGGCATATTGACTAAATAACTGTATTAAGAAAAACATTACATTTAGGTACAGATGACATGTATGCAATAAACAACTTAGGAGGCTCGCTTAAGTCGTACAAATGTCTCGAATTGGTATTTGAGGCATTAAAAAGAAAAAAGAAAAGAAAAGAAAAGAGATAAAGAAGATCCAAAGTAACATGAATAATAATAGCTGATAGTGGCAAAAGATGCAGTCTTTAGCAATAATCAAATGGCAAGCTTGGCTCAAATCATGGCATATTTCATATGTGTTCTGAACAATGATCTCCTTAAACTCAGAGTTTCGATAACTAAAGCACTTGTACAGTACGCACAGGTTAATTTCAATAATTCAATCCTAAAACTGTCAGCGGTGGAGAATCTGGCATAAGTTGCAGACACTAAAGAATTGCACCGTCATCTCCCTCTACAAACTGTGAGCGACTCAGTGGGCTGGTTCTCTGATCACGACATTAATGAGCAATACCATTTAATATGCAAACTGTAGAGATTAGTATATATCTTAATCTCTAGTGACCTCTGACTAAATGTTAGTATTTGAATGGTAGGTGACAACCAAGATTTGTTTATTTTTTGAACAGTTGCTATGGAAGTTGAGAGGAAAAAAGTCTAAAGTTTCCATTTAATATCTTCACCTTGGGAAAGGGAAGGAATCACCCAAAACATGGTAACAGAAAAAAGAAAATAGGATTTACGTAAATCATGCATTGTGATATGAGCCAAAACTCAAAGCCCAATAAGAAATCCTAAATTAATATGACAGAGAAATGTCATCAAGAACTTTTGCAAAATAATCAGTCAGCTCACAAGGTCCTCAGTACGTAGGGTTCAATAAGCTGTAAAGTCTAAAGCTCCTACATACTTAATGTTGCTGCTTCATGAACACGCAGAGGACAATGAGAAGGATACAGCTAGGAGTTTATAAAAAGAGAGGTAATAAATCGCCAAGAGAAGGGGAGAAGGAAGTGTACGAGAAGCTATGTCAAAAAGCTAATTCTATTCTATTCTTTTTAATAGTACTTGGTTTGCCACATGCAGCGCACTAGAATCAAACTTTTTTAGATCCTGAATTTGAGCTTAGGAGGCTGTCTAATGATAATTTTTAAATTCTTAACAAGATTTTTTATTCCAGCAGGAAGTTCTAAAAGTCAAGACATCAATTCTCAACAGAGATGGCCTAAGGAGCATAAATTAAGACTTAAATATCAAAGCAGAAGCCTGCAATCCATGTGCATGGAAGCATCAGATGGATATTAAATAAGAAGGCCCACTGAGAAGTTTAATAGAGAAAGCTAAATAGAATAGTTTCATGAGCAAACCGCGTACCCGCAAAGTTAGAAGCCAATTATTATGAACTACTGAACTGAGATTCTGTTCTTAAATTAAAAACCAAAACAGGATTAGGCATCAACAAGTGACCGACTTAAACTGTTCCTGATAAAGTTAAAGAAAGTTCAGTATCTCAATAATCAGTAAGCCGTCATCTTTTTGAAAGAGTTGCAGGAAAAGGAAAAGATCAGAAAAATTCACCTTTTTTCACTTTTTATCATCCAACAAACAACAGCCCAAAAAGAGGAATTACTAAGATAACTGCCTTCAGTCTGCTTTACACATCCTCAAGGTCTATGGTGTGCCATTGCTGTTCTCCAGAAGGTCCCTACAAGTGTTTGACAGCATCTGATTTTATCTGCAGAGGATAAGATTCATGGAATTTAGTTAGAAAAACGGAAAAGGTCCCATTGCTTTCTCTCATTTTATGTATCATTTGCTTTATCAACCAAATATAATACAATTTAGTAGGAAGACCTATTGTTCCCCACTTTATTCACCCTCACACCAAATTTAGCTTTAAATGAACGGTGGATCACAGTCAGGATGGTGATAAAAGGCTAGCTAAACAAGGCATAAAAATTTCTGTTTTCTGTTATTGGACTCCGAGCAGTCTAGTTTCAGTTGGTTTATACTGTTCTTCCACTGGTCAATTTGCTCTGCTTTTATCTTTTCCTTTCACTTCAGTTCCCTCCGTCCACGTCTATAAATACACCTCTCCTTCCTCACACCTTCCTCATCCTCTCTCATTCTTTTCTTTTGGCCAGTTAGGCTCTCATTACAAGCCCTCTGTAAGCGCAAGCTTCTACTCTTACTTTGCTCTGGAATCCTCTACTTCTTTTAAATTTCCACTCATTTCTATGAGGCCACTTTTCCTGCAGGGAATGGAGTTTATTGCCCTCTCCCTAGTTTCCCTTCTCACCATGTTCGGAGCTGTTCATGGATATGGCAGTGGATGGTCTGATGCACACGCTACCTTTTATGGAGGTGGTGATGCTTCTGGGACAATGGGTAAGCCTAGAGGCCACCAAATAAAGATTCCCAAATGCAACTACTACTTCTCTTCAACTCATCAACTCTTTCCTTTACCATTGTTCCTTTCCTCCAGGAGGAGCTTGTGGGTATGGAAATCTCTACAGTCAAGGCTATGGGACAGACACAGCAGCATTGAGCACTGCTCTCTTCAACAGCGGACTGAGCTGCGGAGCTTGCTTCGAGATCCAATGCAAGGATGATGGGAACTGGTGTCTCCCGGGGTCTATAATAGTCACCGCAACAAACTTCTGCCCACCAAATAATGCTCTTCCGAACAATGCTGGAGGGTGGTGCAACCCTCCCCTGCACCACTTTGATCTCTCTCAGCCAGTTTTCCAGCGTATTGCTCAGTACAAGGCAGGCATTGTCCCTGTTCAATACAGAAGGTAAACACTTCAACCCATCTTATAACTCCGATTATACTATTCCTTATAATTCCTGGTGGAATGAAACAGGGGGGGTTATACGGCACCCTTGGCTCCAAGGAAACATTACAACCAAAAGCTCTGTAAAGTCATCCATATTCCTCATAGCTCTGGCTTCTTGCCTCCAATCTGTAGAAACTCCCACTTCCAACGGCATCTGTTTCCTAAATATTTTTAAACTCAATAACACAAAGTTCTGACTCCTTTCTCCTAGAAACCATATTCTCTCTGTTCTTCATCATCTGTCTTTTTTCCTCTAACCTCTTTCGGTATCAGCTTGAATTAAAAGGCACAAAGATCTTTCCCAAGACCGCTAAAATAACTCCTAGAGAACCTTTTTCACCCCAGCAGCACTAGCATCCAACTTAAGAAAGCATTAAAAAACAGAGACTTCAAATGAAACATTATGATTTATTTCCTTTTGAAAGAGAGCCTTTATTAAAACAGAAGATCTCAATTTCTTTATAAACGAACAGACTCTATGTAACTCACAAACAACTTCCTGTCTCTCTCTCTCTCGGATCTCAAATACTATAGTTCTGAAACGAAATGCAACCTTTTTTTTATCTTGCAGGGTACCCTGTGTGAAAAAGGGGGGAATCAGGTTCACCATCAATGGCCACTCCTACTTCAACCTGGTGCTGATCACCAATGTAGGTGGCGCCGGGGACGTGGTGGCGGTGTCTATAAAGGGATCCCAGACTGGGTGGCAACCAATGAGCCGCAACTGGGGCCAGAACTGGCAGAGCAACAGCTACCTCGATGGCCAGTCCCTCTCCTTCCGCGTCAGCACCAGCGATGGCCGCACTGTTACCTCCATGGACGTCGCCCCTCACAACTGGAGCTTCGGCCAGACCTACGCCGGCGGGCAGCTTTAAGCCTCTAAAAATTAAACCGGCATCCATTCCTCTAACCTCAATAGTAGTCTGATGGAGTCCACGTGTACTATTGTCCCATGGTGGGGTTCTCTTTTGATACGACCCTACTTTGTCCCACTGAGTTTTTTCTTTTTCCTTTTCTTTTTTTTTTACTTATGATTGACCTTCTCTTCCTGGCCTTATATGTAATGGGAGAGAAGGACACTATCTGAGGGTGGTGTGAGAGGGCTTTCTAGTTCTTAGGGAGTCCCATGGGGTTGCGTTAATGGGGATGACAAATGGCTGAGGTGAACAAAAGGTTGGTCACCCGCCCATGAATGCTTTTCTTTTCATGTACTTCTCTGTGACAGAGGGAAGAGTCATTGTAATCAGCTTTGCTGCTGAAATATTATAAGATATTGAATAGATATATAAGCATATTTTATAAAAGAGCTCGTGAAATTGAGCATTATTACCAGATGAGGGGCTTGAGAAGCTAGCGTTTTATTGCCTTAGGAAAGGGTAGAAATCTCGTAAGGAATGGAAAAAATTCTACATGGCTTCGAATAAAGAGGAAACCTCTAACTCAGCATATCGAATCTGTAAAACAGTATTGGCAGGATGAATCCAAGCCACTGCCAAGTGTTAAAACAAAAAAAAATTAGCATGGATCGTCCTGACCCCATAGTGGTAGGAGCTTCATTCGCTTCCTCAGCATATGCAAGAATTGTGATGGGAATATTGGATCCCTTTACTCACGGAAGTCGCCGAACCGGGTAGATCAGGGAAGAAGGAAAGAAAAAGATAAACTCGAATGAAAATAAAACAACAGGAGAAAGACACATCATATACGTGGTTCACCCATTCGGGCTACGTCCACGGGAGAACAGCGAGAAAAAGTTTCATTAAGCAAAGATAAAGATACAAGTATTTTTGGGTAAACCAAAGAACCCCCCTTTCTCATGAAAGGAAAACCCTAGTTCTTCTTCTGGTTTTTCGCGCACCTTAGGTCTTCTAAAAGAGGCCTATTTATAGGTTCTTTGCCCGCGATAAAAAACCCTTCCATGAAACTTACCCCAAAATCAAGTTTCAGTCAAAACCCGCCATCTAGAGTCGACTCGCACAGCCCTCGAGTCGACTCGCGCAATTCCTCGAGTCGACTCGAGCTGGCACCGAAAACAGCATGCTTCTGTCTTCACTGAGAGAGTCGGCTCTCTCAGTCTGGACTCGACTCGTATCTTCCATGAGTCGACTCCCAGATCTTAGGGGTCGACTCTTCCATCTGGAACTAAGTTTCTTCACTGAAACATGAGCCAAACTCAACCAAATCAGGGCCAAGAGTTTCTCAGAAGTTTGTTATCACCTCCATACACAACAATCTCCACCTTGATAATAAACTCACATCCATCGCCGTTCTCCAGACCAAATCATCACCTCGTCATGTCGCCTAGAGAAGCTAGAAACCATTCCAACTTCTCTACTTGCATAGGCTTTGTCAAAATGTCTGCGAGATTGTCCTTGGTTCCAATCTTTATCACTCTTACCTTGTCATCCTCGATGACTTCACGTACATAGTGATATTGGACCCCAATGTGTTTGGTCCTCTTGTGATACACAGGATTCTTCGCCAAACAAATAGCACTCATGCTATCGCAAAACAACTCCATGGGCTGAGACTTCAGTCCAATCTCACTCATCAATCCCTGCAACCATACTGCTTCTTTACAAGCCTCCGTCAACGCCATATACTCCGCCTCAGTCGTAGATAAAGCAACTGTCGACTGTAGCTTCGACATCCAACTCACTGGGCCACCAGCATAACAAAATAGATATCCTGTCGTCGATCTCCTCTTATCAAGATCACCCGCAAAATTTGCATCAACATACCCATTCATCACTCTCGGTCCTCGGCCAAAAGTAATAGAGTAATCGGTAATATTTCTCAGATAACGAAGCACCCACTTTGCTGCTTCCCAGTGTGTCTTTCTAGGATTTGCCATGTACCGACTGAGCACACCAACCGCATAGGCAATGTTCGGCCTAGTGCATATCATGGCAAACATTAGGCTTCCAACTAGACTGGCATAAGGAAACCGCTCCATTTGCTTCCGCTCTTCTTCTGATGTTGGACACTCTTCAGAAGACAACCTGACCTGTACCGCCAATGGAGACTTCACCAGTTTCGATTTGTCCATGCCAAATCTACAGAGCACTTTCTCCACAAAACCCTTCTGTGTGAGTGACAGAGTACCCTTTTTTCGGTCACGCCGAATTTCTATCCCGAGTATCTGACGTGCTGCCCCGAGATCTTTCATTTCGAAAGCCATGCTCAAGTGCCCTTTGAGCTCATCAATCTTTGCCTTGTCTTTTCCGACTACAAGCATGTCATCAACATACAATGCTAAGATTAGATACGACCCATCACCGAAAAACTTCAAGTACACACAGTGATCATACTTGCTTCGGTGATACTCCAAATTCAACATGAAAGTGTCAAATTTTCTATACCACTGTCTCGACGCCTGCTTTAAACCATACAACGACTTCTTCAGCTTGCATACAAGGTCCTCTTTTCCTTTCTTCATAAAACCAGGAGGTTGCTGCATGTATACCTCCTCTTCAAGGTCCCCATGTAAAAATGCAGTTTTTACATCTAACTGCTCAAGCTCCAAATCATGTGTAGCTACAAGACTGAGAATAAAACGAATGGAGACCAACTTGACAACTGGTGCAAAAATTTCAGAGAAATCTGTACCTTCCTTCTGTGAGAAACCTTTTGCAACTAATCTTGCACGATACCTCTCCACTTTACCATCGGTACTCTTCTTTATTTTGTACACCCACTTGCAGCCCACCGCTTTCCGGCCTTGAGGTAATGCTACCAAGTCCCATGTTTGATTCTTCCGAAGAGCATCCATCTCCTCTTGCATTGCCTTCCTCCAGTGTGAAGCATCCTCACACTCCACGGCCTCACGGTACAAACTTGGTTCTCCATCCTCTGATAATAGTGCCTGCATCGTTGTTGGATCGATATAATCTTTTAAATGAACTGGCAGTACCTTCTCCCGTCTCGGTCGACCCATCGCTTGTGGTGTCAACCGTGGCGCCCCTTGTACATGCTCTTGGCTGCCACTGACATCAGCGTCATCATGATCATGGTGATCCTCCTCACTATCTCCTTCAGTGTTTTGATCCACTGGGACATCCACTGGCATATCCAATTCCAGTTCTCTACCAGGAAGCTCCACCTGCTCGAGGACTTTCTCCTTCTCACTACCAGTCTGACCTTCTCTGACAAGCATTCTTGACTCATCAAAATGCACATCCCTGCTGACGACAATTCTCTTGGCAACCGGGTCCCAGAGCCGATACCCCTTTACACCTTCACTGTATCCCACAAAGATGCATCTTCTGGATTTTGGTTCTAATTTGTTCCTCTGACAACTTGGGATTAGCGCATACGCATCACATCCAAAAATTTTGAGATCTGAATAGTTACAAGAAGAACCAGACCATACCTCCTCTGGAGATTTACCACTCAGTGTAACTGAAGGAGAACGGTTGATAAGGTAACAAGCCATGGCCACTGACTCGGCCCACAGCTCATCTTCCAACCCTGCATTGCTCCTTATACATCGAGCTCGCTCCACCAATGTACGGTTCATCCGCTCAGCCACACCATTCTGCTCCGGTGTGTAGACATTAGTGAAATGTCTCTTGATTCCTATCTCCTTGCAAAAATACACAAACTCATTTGAATTGTATTCAGTCCCATTGTCGGATCTCAGATACTTGATGCGCCTTCCAGTGAGATTCTCCACTTCTGCCCTGAAATACTTGAATGCCACAAACACATCCCCTTTTGTCTTTAGAAACTTCACCCAGACTTTTCTAGAGAAATCGTCGATGAAGGTCACAAAGTACCTTGCTCTGCCATAAGATGCGACAGGTGAACACCACACATCTGAATGAATGTAGTCAAGCACTCCTTTGGTAGTATGAGTTCCAGCTTTGAAGCTTCTCTTTGCATGTTTTCCATAAACACAGTGCTTACAGAACTCCCTCTCGCTAAAATCTAACTTGGGAATTAATCCCTTTTTCACCAGAATTTTCATGCCTTTCATGCTCATGTGTCCCAGTCGACGATGCCACAGTCTTAATGGAAAATCATCTCCATTCTCCACCACTATGTCTACATCATCAACGATAGTGTTGCCGAGTAACTTGTATAAGTTCCCGACCCGAACACCTTTCATCACCACCAAAGCTCCCTTTGCAATCCGGATGACTCCACCTTGACCGGTCCATTTATATCCTTCCTCATCCAAAGCAGACAAGGACAGTAGACTCTTTTTCAATTCCGGCACATGACGTACTTCATGGAGTTCTCTAACCTCTCCATCAAACATTCTTACCCTGATAGAACCAACTCCAACCAACTTGCAGGTTGAGTTGTTCCCCATCAAAACAGAACCCCCATCTAATGGCTTGTATGCAGTAAACCATGATCGATGAGGACATATATGATGGGTGGCTCCACTATCCATGATCCAATTCTGATAGAAATTCTGGTTAGAGCGTACCACATACGCTTCGTCCTCAATAAAACCCGAGGTGGATTCCTCAGCCTGATTTGCTTCCTTGGCTTCAACATGATTCCTGTCTCTGTTGCCTCCACCTGAACTTGATCCTCTATCATAACTAGAGCTTGCTAACCGGGGACATGATTTCTTCAGATGGCCCTTCTCACCGCACTCCCAGCATTTGCCCCTATATCGGCCCTTTGACTTGGAACGCCCTTTGCTCTTGCCTCTGAAAGATCCCTTCGATCCATCGCGATCTGTAGATCTGCCACGAGCCATGAGAGCTTCACTCCCAGACCCTCCCGAAACTCCAACAGACGCCTTTCTCCTGATCTCATCGGCAAGCAAGGCACTTGTGACCGTATCCATGGTCAGAGTATCGCTGGTACAACTCAAAGTCGTAACCAGATTGTCATATGACTCCGGCAATGTGCAAAGCAGTGTGACTGCAGAGTCCTCATCATCCATCTTCACCCCTATGCTCTTCAGTTGACAGACAATATCATTAAAAGTGTTTAGATGCTCAGAGATATTAGTACCTTCCTTCATCTTCAATGAATATAGCCTCCTCTTCAGAAAAATCCGATTTGTGATGGATTTGGTCTGATAAAGTGTCTCAAGCTTCATCCATAACCCCGAAGCCGTCTTCTCGCCAATGATGTTAAACAACACCTCATCCGCCAAGTACATGCGGATCGTTGCCAACGCCTTCGCATCCATCTTCTCCCAATCAGACTTCGTCATCGCCGCAGGCTTATTCTCCTCACCCAACAGTGCATCCTCGTATCCCTGTTGAACCAAAAGATCACGGATCTTGACCTTCCATAACTCAAAGTTCTTCTTCCCATCGAACTTCTCCCCCTCAAATCGTGTCATCGACATTAGAGGCACAGATCTACTCCAACCTAATCGGCTCTGATACCACTTGATGGGAATATTGGATCCCTTTACTCACGGAAGTCGCCGAACCGGGTAGATCACGGAAGAAGGAAAGAAAAAGATAAACTCGAATGAAAATAAAACAACAGGAGAAAGACACATCATATACGTGGTTCACCCATTCGGGCTACGTCCACGGGAGAACAGCGAGAAAAAGTTTCATTAAGCAAAGATAAAGATACAAGTATTTTTGGGTAAACCAAAGAACCCCCCTTTCTCATGAAAGGAAAACCCTAGTTCTTCTTCTGGTTTTTCGCGCACCTTAGGTCTTCTAAAAGAGGCCTATTTATAGGTTCTTTGCCCGCGATAAAAAACCCTTCCATGAAACTTACCCCAAAATCAAGTTTCAGTCAAAACCCGCCATCTAGAGTCGACTCGCACAGCCCTCGAGTCGACTCGCGCAATTCCTCGAGTCGACTCGAGCTGGCACCGAAAACAGCATGCTTCTGTCTTCACTGAGAGAGTCGGCTCTCTCAGTCTGGAGTCGACTCGTATCTTCCATGAGTCGACTCCCAGATCTTAGGGGTCGACTCTTCCATCTGGAACTAAGTTTCTTCACTGAAACATGAGCCAAACTCAACCAAATCAGGGCCAAGAGTTTCTCAGAAGTTTGTTATCACCTCCATACACAACAAATTGTTCTAAGATATTTGGTGTTAAGGTTGCAATGCACGGTGCATTGAAAATCAGATATATGATCCGTTTCTGCGCCAATCTCCCAGTGCAGCATCATAGCAGTGTTTCTTTGCACTTTAGTCCCTGTTCAAATCCTAATGTGCCATACACATCTATGCCAGCTTCAGGGACTGCTTATTTCTTTGCAATAGTTTACAGCATGCAAGGCCTTCCATATTACAACCAACATTTTCAGAGGTAGATGCAATTTCTGCAGGCTCGATTCGAGCTCTTAGAATTAAAGTCAAACATGCATAGCGAGGAATGAACAAACATTTACCTGGAAAACTAACATTAGTTCCTCTTTGTCATGTAGCATCGAAGCCAAACTCTAGTAAGAAGGGTCACCTGTGTTTAACACCGGTTTGCAAATCTTCCTAATGTGGACAAAGCAGTGTAACTCCTGCTTAAGTAGGAAAAAAGATGATTGATGTTAGAAAAGCAAGTGGTAATGAATAGTAATAAACGCAACAGATGATGGATGACATAAAAATAGAGCTAGCGTGCATATAAAAAGGTAAAGATTTGAAAAAAAAACATCAACTTAGAGCAGGAAAACAAGCACGCGTGATGTCGCGACAATGTATCCTTGTCATAGTCTACTAATGGAAGCCAGTGATGATGTATGGATGTTAGACTACT
This sequence comes from Phoenix dactylifera, assembly GCF_051530095.1. Classification (NCBI taxonomy): domain Eukaryota; kingdom Viridiplantae; phylum Streptophyta; class Magnoliopsida; order Arecales; family Arecaceae; genus Phoenix; species Phoenix dactylifera. The sequence goes on from NC_143197.1 coordinate 6,310,958, forward strand.
AGTAGCTTTAGAGCTGGAGCATAAGAATCTAAGAAGCAGGAACTGTTCCATCAAAAATGATGTAGAATATTTAAGAATTGAGTGCCATCACCTTGCATTTTACATAAAAGAAAGAGTAGATACTATATGCCTGACTCTCCATTCCTTTGGGACATGCAGATCCGCATCCAGCTTCTCTACCCAGATTCACAATAGTCATGCACTAGGATTCTATATATATTTATATATATATTGATGAGAAGGGACGTAAATCCACCCAGATTTATTTGTCATAATATCACATTAGTGGTGGTGAAAGTTGCAGTCACTCCATAGGCTTTATCTGTTTAGATTGAATGATGTCACTCCTTGTATGAAACAACAGGCACACTGTGCTTTCCCTGCAGCCATAGAAATGACTGCAATCATCAAATGATACAACTTGAGGCCCAAATTCTTTTTTACAGTAAGAAGTTTTAAAGAGGTATACCACATACTTTCAAGCAAAGCAATTACTTTGGGTGGGAAGGAAAAACAGCCATTACCTACAAAGATGAGAAGAAAGGACAGTTAGTTTGCAGGCCATTATCTACCTCTAGAAATCGGTTTCAAGCTGCGCTTGAAATGTTGGCCTAATGATAAGACCCTGCATTAATCAAACTGCTCTTAAATCGGAGATCAGAATTGGAAAATATTTATATCATTTCTATCCATCATAACCTGAAGAACAATGAACCAAGAATGAGGTTCTGGTAATGTAAAACTCACATATAAATATGCATTGAAACAGTGGAAAAGCTCCCATATAATTTGCTTGTCATGGCTTCTAATGTCTCTCTTGCACAATAAAATACAAGAAACATGAAAAGTACCTTCCTTTTTGATATTTTCCAAATTCACTGCATGTTGCATAATTTACTCTTGTTTTTATTTCAGAGAGAGAGTGGAACGCCATAATTTCATTTTCCCTAAATGATACACATGATATATCCTAATTTTTCATTTATCCCTACCTAATCCTCTTCCCTAAGACTCCACCCACTCCCATCTCCAGTGCTGCCGTCTCATTCCTCTCTCCTCCATCACAACCTCCACCACGCAATTCAAAATTCGGATGCAATTTTGACCTTTTCTCCTTAACTTTATTTAAGTAAAACAAAAAATATTTAAGTCATTTCAGGAGGCAAGATATAAGACAAACTACAAGATTATTTGTTCCTTTCTCACGCCTTCTTCTTCATGTTGCCCGTCTCACTTCTCCTGCTAGAAGAAAGGTTGACGGGCTCTCACCAAGATCCCATCTGAAGGAGCAAAGTAGAGGCATTGGAATCCCAAGATCTAGATAATCAGAGCATTAGGTGGACCTAAACTTAATTAATAACCTTTGTAGGGTCCATGCAGAATTTTGTATTTTCTACTTACATATGGCCACTTACTCGAAGTTCTTATTTTCATATGGTGATAGCAGAATAATTATATAGTCAATGTGTAGAATATGTAAAACAAAAAATAGAAATAGTTTTTAATTGTTTAATTATTTTTAACCTAGATTTCTATGTAATGATCATTGAATAATTCTATGATCTTAATATAAAAAATAGTAGAGGACATTAACATCAAGTCCTACAACCGTTTAGTTGTATAAAATTTGGATGTTATATTCTAAAATGGTCTATAATATTTATACAAAATATGAGTTTTATGTAAATTTGATCAGAATTGACTAACTACATTGAGTGTGTTTGATGTTGTTCTGTTTTATAAAAAATAAAGGAGGAGCGGAAAGGTCAATTTTTTAGTTTCTTCTAATTTTTTTAAAAAATACTTTTAGTATAATATCACCAAACAAAAGGGTTTTTGAAAAACTTTTTTTTTTTGCTTTAAAGCCACAAAAGCATTTTAAATAAACCTAGATATAATCTCCACAGACGTATTGCCGACTTCACTAGTTCGACTTCGATACATATGCACCCTTTTTTTTTCTATTTGCGAAATGCGCTAATTACTTTTACGAGCCCGACGCTGAGGGGAAAGAGGGCATGCAGCAACCCCAAGCGGCGGTCTCTGGTGCAGCTCCGCCCCAGGACCCACCGGACTCCGGCGGCGCCACCACGGAAGCTCCTCCAAAGCAGGTGGCTCTGGCCATGGACCGACTGGCTCGCGCCGCCCGTCTCATCGCGGACATCCGGCTGGGGGCGGATCACCTCCTGGAGGCGCTCTTCTTGGCCGCCGACGGCCCCCACCACTCCAACAAGACCATCCAGATCATTCTCAAAGAAGAGGCCTCCATGCGCCAGCACTTCCAAGATCTCCGAGCTCTCGGTAATCTCCTCTTTCACTCATCTCGACGATTTCCTCCAATTCCTCTGATTCTAGGGTTAGGGTTTTTCGATTCTCTATTGGCTTTCCAACTGATTCTTTGAGTTGGAGCGATAAATAGACCTAGAATCGATTTCAGGGGGTTGATAGTGGCACTGCTACAACTTCGAAATTTGAACTCTTTTCTTGAATGTAAGTAGCGAGGTTCATTTCGTTTTGGGGGTAGTAGTGGTTGCTACCCTCCAGGATCTTTGAAGGAAAAGTATTGTTATTCCTGGTGTTTCCACGTCTAGTACGAGCTCTTTTGTATCCATGAATTCCAGTTGGGAGCGATAACTTTCAGAAACTGTTAACAGAATAAATATTTTTATAGGAATATGAATATAAGGCATTATGGATCTGATGTTGCACTTTTTCACTTGATGGCGAAGCTTTAGTTCTGGGAAAATTAAAGAAGCGCCGGCCTTATATTTTGCTCTCTCAAAGAGGGTCACTTTGCTAAACCTCGATATTTTTCTTCTGCTTCAGTTATTGGCTAATAGCTGTCGGCAAGGTTTTTGTTGCAGCTGAGGTATTGGTTTGAAGCGTCAGTGGGCAACTGCTGGGACAATATATTTGTATCATTGGTTCTTATTATCTCTCTGCTAATGTAATCTGATATGTCTGAGATATCAATGATTGTGATATTGCGACATATCCTGAGATTTTCTATCCTTCTTTTAGCACTGCAAAATGGGTCTTTTAACATATGAATATCAAAATCAATGCCTTAAAATAGTTATTAATATTGATTTTATTATATCTGCTGTGGGATCAATAAGTCGGTTCTTGTATATTATCTGAAGTCTTGATGCCTTCCATAAATTCTGCATGTTTCATCCTGGTAGGTATGAACCAAGATTTTAGTTCATCTCAATAACAGTCAACCAGATGCTGATATCTCAGCACCATAACTTTTTTTGTCAGTTCCAAACTGCGTAGTGTTGTCTAAAGACATGGGTTTCACAGGGTTTCAACAAATTTTATGAAATCTATGTCAAGTGGCAAATTGTCATTTGACATTTCCTTAGAATAGGAGCATTTAAGTGAGGTGAGATTGTCAAGGAGCAAAAAATCTAAATTATGGTACAGATGATGTGTAATGAATTGGCAGGATAATGTTGCTTAATTTTCAATATCCAGTTTTGATTAGTTACTTTATGTTTGGGAAGTAGGGCTTTCGAAATGAGTGCATGGTTTAAATTTTTAAAAAGGTATATACTTATGATGAAATGAATGATCTTAGAGCAGGTGTGGGTGCAGGATACCTTAGAAACACTTTTAGCAATCGAGTGTTTAGGAAGTGATTGCAAGTTGAAGATTTTGAGAGATAACCTAAGCATGTATATTACCCTGAGTAGAATATTCCAGCTACTAAGTGCTGTACGCTAGGGTATACTTGTATCTTCAAATATATTAGGTAGCTTTCCTTTTTCCAAGAAGAATCAATAAATCTTTTTAGTATTTTTCCTCTAGCAAAAAAAAAAGTACCGTGATATGACATTTGAGTGAGTGGAAGCATTGCTGACCTTATAGTGTTAGTGAATGAAATGACAATCAATCTCAATTTTCCTGATCTTACTATTATATTTAAAATGGGTCAAACATGACCAGCCGTTGAAAAGGAACTGGTTATCTCTTATTTGGTTAAATTTAATGCGGATTTTGTTGTGACTTTATACAAGATTGAACCTTTCAGACATAAAAATTGCAGGAGGTTGTATTTAGAAGCCTGAACAATGTGCCATTCTGCCATTCAGGTGGTGATGTACCTGTGATCTATAGAAAATAAAATTTCAAGATGTTCATATCCCAACTCTTTTACCAATACAGTTATGCAGCATGCACACTCCTACATATAGACATACACTAAAAAAGAAGTGCAAAAGGGGCAAGTGACAAATTCTGATTTTCCCTTATTGTTACCATCATGTGCCTTTTCTTCTGCTTAATCCCAAGTGTTGCTTGTGCAAACTTGTGCACTCATTTATGAACCTCTGTGGAATTTAAGAACCTCTGATTGCAATCTGAGCTGGTTTCAGATTCGAAGAGCTTCTTCGATAGACGAGCAGATAAGACATGGCAATTTAGTAGCTATGTTCTCTGAAAAATAATTTTGAAATCCTTGTGGAGGAAAACGAATATTCGTTGAAACATGGAGTAATGTTCTTCCCCAACATTTTTCACCTTTTCTTTTTATTTTTCCTTCCTTTTTTCCCTTAACCATGCACTCATTAACCACTCAAAACTCGCCATTGCTTTTGCCCAACTTCTGGTACCTCTTCTTTCCTACCTTGACTTCGGTCTCCATCCCTTTCCTTACCATTACTGAGTCCCGGAATCAGCTTACAGTGGGTGTGGAGGAGCTTGTTTATCTGGCAGTTAGATATCACTCTTTGAAGAGGTAGACTGGGTTGGCAAAGACTGCCCTTGACTACCAAGGACCTCAGGATCCTCGCATAAAATTCATTCCAAAAACCTAAATTCCTTCGCACTAAAATACAATACAGTGAAGTTTACTAGCCTTTTCAACCCTATCTGACTATGTGCAATCATTGTACCGTTGTCCCATTCACCCTCAACCTAGGCTACATAGTTCACTGTTGATGAGGAAAATATTGTACTTGATTGAGCTGGGTGTGAAGGGAGTGATAGTGGAGCTAGAGTTTAGAAGACAGAATCCAAGAAAAGAAGGAAAGAAAGGCACTCATGGTGTTCTTTTTCCTAATTTATGCCTTCCCTGCAGAAACTAACAAGTCCGAATGTTTGACCTCCAATTCATTCTAAATAGCGCTGGTGGGAAAGATATTAAAACATTCTAAGGTTACTCATATAAGAAGAATTTGTGTAAAGAATATGCGAGCCTAACAAACATGGCCCTCATTACAGAGCAACTCTTCTCGAATTGCCTTGTTTTGTTGAAATGGATCATTTTATGGCCCATGTTAAAACCATTTGCATGATAAGATTCTAAAAGTTCTTAAGTATTTCATATATTTGCAATTTAGCCTTTTAAATTTTCTTCTTTTTTTTTCTTGTTAGGAAGACAATTGGAAGATTCGGGAGTGTTAAATGGGTCTCTTAAATCACGAGGTAATTCTTGGGGTTTACACATGCCCCTTGTTTGCCCAGATGGTGCTGTTGTTGCATATGCTTGGAAACGTCAACTTGCTGGCCAAGCTGGTGCATCTGCGGTTGACAGAACGAGGTAGGCTGAGTTAATTTTGTAAGCAGCTGTTGGTGAAAGCTGCTTAAACTCTAGGAGACTAGTACTTTTCTATGTCGCATGAGCATGTTCCACACTGAAATTGTTGTGTCAATGATTATCACACTATTTTCATTCCATATGAAAATGTTCTGACATATGTAATTTTATGTTGTCTAAGAGCATTTGACTAGGAACTTAAATTTGAAGAGAGGGAATGTGGCATTTTCTCTGTAATTGGAGCTAAGCAATTTTATTTGATCCTTTCAGTAGTCATTTCCTGATTGATAATCTTGTTTCTATTGCCTAATAAATGTTCACAAGGTTTTTTTGCCTTCCTGTCTCTTCTCTGCACGTGTCTTTAACCAAAAAGTTAGTCCCAATCAGAATAGGCTATCGGGACTAAAGGTGTTTGATGGTTGTTTGCAAATTGAGATTTCTGATCAAAGCATTGATGACAAAAGGTGTCAAGTATTACTGCATGGTTCCAAAGGCGGCCAACTCGTACGTGAGTGCAAGAAAGCCAGATTTAACCGCTTTTAAAAAAATGACCCACCACTTACAATATTTAACAAACTAAGCCCTAAAAGCAGGCTATCACTTACAAGGGAAAAATTTTAAACCCTCTATGAAGTACTCCCGTATATTGATTTTAGCAAATTAAGCCTCAAAAGCAGGTTATATTCCTCCTGTGATAATCTCTTTGATAACATGAAATAACCTCCATGCTTCTATGCATTCTCATTTGTAGCTAGATTCTTAACAGTGTCAAACTTTGTAGCTCTGCCATTCCCATCAAACATGGAGGTGTAAAATGGTTATGGTGCAAAAGGTACACATTGAATGGTCTGCTTGGTGTTATAATGCCAGCCATGCCATTTAATGGTATAACCTTTATGCATCTTTATGTTGCTAATATGATGAGTATGGCCTTCAAATTTAAGTGCTTTTCTAAGCTAAAATAAGCAATCTATGGTCTTGAACAAACACCAAGCATTTTGTTTACCCATTTCAGCCTCATTGGCACACTATGACTAGCAATCTTGTGGAACATTTCATGTTTATCAAACTAGACATATCAAAGATATTAATTGCTTTATTGCCACAACTTCAACTGACTTTGTGCTCTAGAACCAGTCCACAGTTTCTTTCATGGAACTGCTTGTGTGAATTCTTACAGGTCTCTTTCTTTCGCAGACCAAATATGTTACAAAGTTCATTTCTTTTTTCAACATGTTTACCTGAACTTCTTGATGGTGACTTTGGGCCCTGTAGCATTCAAATGGTTATGTTTCCTTCATATTTGGCTCTCTTTTATATATCGTTCAATGGTCATATCATTTTATAGCTTGACCTTTTGTGTTAATTGAAGGCCAGTTGTTTTTTACATCAAAAGGACTATTATCTTGAGATAAACAGTTTCTTCTAATCTTCCTAAATTACTGTGCTATTAATTCTGATTGGTTAAGCAACCCAAATGGTTGCCACTCCTTTAATAACTAATGCCACGAAGCCTTCTCTCCTTTGTGTCATTCTTCTGATGGCGCACCCTGGCCACATTTGTTACCTAGGCTTGGTATGAGCAATTATGTGCCATAAATCAAATTTGTTTTGTTGCTCGAAAGAAGGATGATAACTTATTTAATGGACTGTTGGAAGCCTTCTTAGCCTCAGATTCTTACATCTGTAGTAGCTACTAAAGTACTATGTCTGCATGTAAGCTGAGCTATTGGTTATGCTGAAGAAAATGTTATTATTTTGGGCAAACTTGATAATTTGTAAGTGGAGGACTTATATATGTTGTTTGATTTCTTTTTAAATGTGGGAGTACTCCTGCATAATTACTCATGCAGAATACTCAATGTGGCTTTTAGAGCAATAATCTGAGTATCTTAGGATTCAAAACTGACTTGATAATCCTGTGGCAAAGGTACAGACCTCTGAAAGAGCTCTAGGAGATTGCAATGCATTGGTTTCTTTATTGCTTCACACAATTAAAATAGAAGAGAGTATAAAATTTGGAACTCCTCATGAAACTGATCTTGATATTTATATTTTTTATTTATATTTATGATTTCTAGGTTAGCCCTCAAGGCATTTACTGACCAGAAGAGGCGGTTTTTCCCTCTCCTGGAAGATGAACCATTTGGCCATTCTCATGATGGGGAATTTGGAGTTGCAAAGAAACAAAAGACTTCCCACGGATTGCCGACAAGCCACAGAGAAGAGCTTAATGAAGTAAAAACTTTGTCTGATATTCTTACAGATCTGGAAAATAAGGTACCCAACATGAAAATCTTCACATATCAGCGCCTAGATTGGTTGAAAAGAGCATCCTTATTGTCGTCCTCAGCAAACGAGAATTCAATAGATCCATCCAAGGAACAGAGCATGCACAACCCAAACAAACTAAGATCAGGTTCAGTTAATGCTGTTGCTGTGGATAAGGTAGCTGTCATTGAGTTGTTAGTGCCTTCTGTTTTCAGAGCTGTGGTATCACTGCATTCAGCAGGATCTGTAAACCCTGATGCAGCAGCATTTTTCTCTCCAGATGAGGTACTTGTTTTCCATGGGCTTTTCCTGATTATCTTAGCAATTGAATTTCTGGTTAGCATCATTAGTATTATTTGCCTTTATATCTTGTTTAGTTATTAGAGCATTGTCTTAGGTCTCAACCAAGGTGGGCTATCATCTGTAGTTTATATTGTTACAGACTTCTTGTCATGTTTATGTAACAAATTAATAGTTTGATTTTAGTTACAACAAATCTTTTGGGTGTGTTCATGCTCTTATGCAGTGAAGTTGCCTTCTTTTTTTTTTCCTTTTCTTCCAAACCTCATGGCCACTGCTATGCTGCAGTCTGATCTTTTCAGTTTGGAAGCTTTAATTTTTTGATTATTTGTAAAGTTCATTTTGTCAACCCATATGCATATGCATGTATATGTTTCAATTTGATAGCTCTATTTTTTTTATTGTTTATTCATTGTTGTTGCATATGTGCACTCATGTGCATGTGAGAGAAAGAGTCATCTCTGTGGTAGGTATTATGTTTAACTTATGCTTGTTTACTCATGCATCCTAAATTGACATGGAAAATTATTTGCTAAATATTTAGTTCCTGACTGGTACCTTTTTTAGGGAGGCAACTACGTTCATTCGAGAGGTTTATCAGTTCATCACGTATTTAGACATGTGACGGTAAATGTTGCCAAACTTTAGGCTTCCTTCCTCTATATTTCTATTTATTATTCATCTGCTCCATGAGGCTGTTTCTGCTTGATGTTAAACTGAGGTAAAGGAAGTGAAAATGGGGGCATGACTCTCATTTTCATTTCCTTTCTGTAACTTTCTCAACATTATTGAACATGGTATACTGAGAAGTTTGTTTGCATTCGATTCATCTTTATTCTGCAGGAACATGCTGACAAGGCATTGCAGTATTTTCTTAGTGTGGATGCTAATACATCACTTTCTCTACTTCTGGTACTTCTACTTTCTCCATCATGTGCAAACACATCTTTCTTTTTATAAAAGCAATGTCCAGTTTAACGGAATAAAATTGTGGTTTTTTAACATGTTTGTATCAGGAATAATTGTATTCATGTCTTTCCTTTTCAAACTCTTTGTTACTTATGGCATAGAAGGATTTGTAAAGCTGAGACGTATAATTAGCATCAGGCTTGTTGCTATTGGTCATGTTAATTCTACGTAGATCATACTGACACCAGTTTTATTGAACTTTTATATTTTTCACAGCGTTGGATCTACAGTTATCAAACACTATTTACAAAGGTTTGCAGGTAAGAAAATTGTCTCTTTAGGACATGATGTACGTATATGCTGTTATCTAGATTAAAACCTACATTGTTTTTATATGTAGCAAATGTGGGCATCTTCTGTTGATGGATAAATCTTTAGCATTGCTCTTGCCTCCTGTTCACCGTCCCTACCGGCAAACTTGCACAACCAACTTTAACCAATCCCATTCGACACCATCAGCTAAGGTCCAGAATGTAGATCTTAACAGTGCATATCATATTGGGTGTTCAGATGAAGTCTAATAAAGCTTGTGTCTTTGTATCAACTTGTTATCTCAACTCCATGGTGGACTACATTTGTATCTGGAGAGCAATATATTTTCTAACCAAATGGTAAGAACTCTTTTAACTACCTCTAATATAAATTAAATGCATTTGGAGCTTTTGGCTTAGCTCATATAAATTAAATGGCTCAAAAGTTATCTTTTCTTCTGCTGCTACTGCTTATAGTCTGCCATTATTTGATTCTTCAGTCAGTTGTATAACTTTGCAATTTGGTGGTTTGACAATTCATTTCCTCATATATGTGTGCTTTTGTTTTAGCTCACTTCAATTTAGTTTATTTTCTTTTGTTCATGACAGCTTGAAATAATATGCTTCCTGAAATCTGGTAAGGGCAGCTTGGTATTAAAAATTGAGCGCTTCCATGATGCTGTCCTTGTAGACTAATAAAAATTCATCTATTTATAGCAGATCTAAAATCTTGTGCATCCAATCCAGTTAGAGGATTTTCAGCCAAATTTGCTTGTGGTTATTTTTTTGTGGTTTTGACTTCTGACTCATCGTTGAAGAAGCTAACGGTGAGCTATGCACTAGTATGAGGATATGATTAGTGGTTACAATATTTCTCCTTAGGTTTCATCCCAAGGCAAAGAATTTAGGAACCTAAATGCATTGAACACAAATTTATGAAGTTTGTATGTATAAATTGGAATGATAGGAAAGGACAGCCAGATGCCTGATATACATGAGTAAACACAATTTCCTGCATACTTCATCATGGCTTGATGTTGCATGAAAAGTTACATGGACGAGGTTTTGTGAATCAGGGAAAAATGCAAAAATTTAGTTTATACATATTTTAAACAAATTCATTTTTTAAAAAAAAAAATCATCAATGCGTCTATCTTCTATAAAATGAAAAAATAAAAAAAAGTTAGCTGTTGTCATGGATATTAGAAGACAATTATAAACACTTTTTCTGGCACCTTATTCTCGGTATCTAGTACTTTAGCATTGGTGCACGAGTTTGCATGTGAGATCATTGGTTACTGGGTTTTTGAGGTCACAGAAGTGCAATGCACGCGTTTGGGTACAGTGGAAGAGGAATGTAGGGGTTGGAGTCTGGTGGACCATTCTTTGGGAAAGAGGGCAGAGATTTGAAGGTAAAAGAAAGTACCGTGGAGTCAAATAGGTGATGGGCCCCACAGTGGAGGGACGGGGCTTAAAATTTTAATTGTTATTATTGACTTTCCTCTTATTTTATTTGTGTTATATACTTGCTACAGCATCCAGTGATTCACCTAGTTGGCTCACCATGTTGCTGGATCAGCCCACAGAGAGAATGGGCTGAGCTTGACCTCATTGACTTAATGATAGGCTATGTAGAAGTGGATTTACAGGAAAGCATTTTAATCCTACAATTTTGGTTGAAAGGTGAACCATGATACCATACATCCCAATAGATAACTTTAATTTGTTAACCTTGATATCTCTTGAAGTAACATTGTCGCTCCAAAGATAGCTCAAGAAAATCAACACAAAGTCTCCTACTTTTATCTATTGTATTTTGTGACTTCCATTGTAATGGTCACGATCATGTTACAGGCATATGCCTATTATTTGTTCTTTCTGGTACCTCAAGTGCTTTTCAACTGCGGCTATGTAGCGTGTGTGCATCTTAGGCAGTGGGGTTATTTTCTTTGCTCCAATCCATTCTCCAGTAGCCTATGTAGTATGTCTCAACCAACTTTATATGACAAAGCTTTTTCGACTTTCTAGTTCTTTTATGAACAACAGTGCTTAGAACATCATCAGTCATTTCAAAAAAATGATGCAAGTCCATGTCAAACAGTCACAGAAATACCTCACTTGGCTTGAACATGGAATCTCTCCCATTTGGAGGTTTGGTGCAACCACTGGGCTCGGGCCTGGTTTGCTAATGACTTTCTGGATGAAAAATAACTAAGATCTGAAGGACTATCTAGATGTTGATTATGGGGTTATTTATAAGTAGTGAAGACCAACTGGCACACTTGGTTATGTATATTTATGATTGACCTTCAAGTGAAAGATGGATTCTGTTCGGAAACCCTAGTTAATTCCCATTCCCCAAATTTAGCAAAAGGTGAAATGATTTGGCAGTGCTGTAATTTTAGAATTTACTCTTCTATAAACTTTTGGTTCATTTCGAACAAGATAGCCCGAAGAGTTGTTGCAACCAAGTGCCTGGGAATATATGTGCGCAGCTACTAGAACGAAAACCTTCTGTTATCCTGAGTGAGATGGTACCATATTTCCCAGTTCAAACAAATTTTTGGGAATTCACCACCTTCATATGATATGGTCATTAAGTCTATTACTAAGTTTGTACCAAAAAAAAAGTCTACTAAGTTTTGTACCCAAAAAAAAAGTCTGTACTAAGTCGTGTTGAAAAATCTTAGATCACAGGCTTGCAGAAACTAATGTTATAGATATTAATTTTATGACTGCTCTGTTATTGAAGTTATCCTAAAGCTTTACAGGTGGAATCAGATGAACCACTATTTCTTTTTCCCCTAAGAGTAGTATTTTCATTTATAGGATACTGAATTGAACTCTGACAGAAACTACAATGTTCAGGTGATGTTGTCAAGAGAATAGTTGGAGATTCTTATGTTGAAGATTTGGTGTCTTCTCGAGCTACATATCTGACTTAAGTGTATCTGAAGCCCGCTTCTGATAGTAGTCAAAGCTCATATAAGGTCAAGAAGTTAGTAACAGTTTGACTATAACTACGACCACTGTCATTTTTGACAGTTTTAAATTGTGGTTAGTTACTCCATTGTTTATATATCTTTTGATCACGAATGGAGGAAACATTTTAATAGTTCTTTGGTGATTATGTCGTTCTGTAATGTATGCTCCTTTAGATCATTATCCCAAGGCTTACAATTGATAATGATGCTCTTTTGGATCATTTCAAAGTTCATGCATGGGTAGTGATTTGTTTCTAGGATACCCTGAATTCAGTTCATTTGCTGATGGTAGTTGGCTGTGTTTTTATGTGCTATTGATGCTTCCATGGAACAATTTTTTGAGTGATGTTTTTGGTGTATGACCCATGTCATGCTTCGTCATTGCCATCAAAAGAATTCTATGCAAAATACTTGTTTATATCTGCGGTTGAACGGCCGATGTCATGAATGCTGCCTCACCGAGCAAGGGTCCCAGCACCTCCGGTGCCTTAAAATGCATATGTAAAAGAGAGATCATTTCTAGAATATTTTTTTTCAGAGATGCGTGGAATGGGCTTAGCTGCATCAGTATCAGTGTGTCTACTCATCCTTCTCTTTCCGGGGTCCTCATCCTTGTGTATCATCTGTGCTATGCCATCACCATCCTCTCCATCATTATCATCGCCGTCATCTCCATTGTTGTGTAGGCATTCTACATTGGAGTTTCTATTTTTAGTTTGCTACGTTTCTGAGGAACAGGAAAGATATGCTTAACTGATCGCAAGTAATCTTGTCTTTGTCATCTATATCTTATGCATATATCCTGGGCTTTATACAATCATTCCTGAGTAAAATATGACAATGCTCAAAATCATGCCTGATAAATTACAATTATGAGTTCATCTGTATGATGTATGTTAAACAATTGCATCCTTGCTGGTTTCATCATGTCCTTGATGTCTACATTATAATACTCTTCACCCACATAGGCGCCGCACTTTTATTTTAAATTACATAGCAGGTGACGTACCAAAAAAAAAAAAAATTACTTAGCAATTGTGATTTGGAGTTCTGGACAAACAGTATGGGGCACCATCTAAGATAATTAGCTCTTGTCATGTATGGGCAACATTGATTAGGGCGACTTTTTTTCTCTCTCTTTTTATTTTAGACTGATGAGATGAGTTTCCAACAACTTGAAAAAAAAAAAAAAGAAAAAAGAAACTTTAAGTAACACTCCCTAGCAGGCCCACTTGTGTGATTTAATTCAGAGGCTGTTTGTTTATAATAATACAGAGATAGTTGGGAACCACCTAATCATGATTCCGCATTTAAATTAGTACGATACGGGACTTTCCAACCAACAATATCCTTTGATTGCTCATTTAACTAGTAAGCGTGCTGGTAACATGGCACAACAGACCAAAAATATCCATGTCATTCTGAAAGAACAATGGTGGAGTCATCAATGTCTTTTAGGCTTCATGTGAGTGCCGGAAAAGGGACCAAACATTGAAAATATGGGACATGCCAAACTCTCCTTTGACACTTGGACTGACTGAGTTCGAAGTAACGACATAACTAACAAGTTTAATGCTCGCTTAGGTAGGGTTAGGTTTATGTATATCTAGGGTTTAGCCCAAAAAAAGAGAATTATTTAAACGTGGCAGCCTTTTTAAGTCAACAATTGCAGCGCCTACAACTTGATTAGTGACTTGTGAAATAGATTATAAAGGCATGCTGAACTGCTTAACTTATAGCTTGGGGTGGTTGATGACATTTGAAAACATGGCGTGCGTGGATCTTTAACCTTTTCTTTGGAATGGAAGAGTAACTAATCCAAGGAAAGATAATATAAGTAAACAAAAATAAAGCAGTTCACATGTGAAGTTTTGAACCTATGGTAAATTTTTCGTCTTTCGGTGGGCAATGGTTGAGCTAACAAGAACAAATGCCTTTTAGCTGTGGAATTTGGACGCTAGTGGCTTAGTGAATTTACAAAGATTGATCGTGAATTTGAAGTATTAAAGAAAGGTGGGCTATCACTTTTTTAACATCAATTACAGTGGAAAAAAAATTATCACCAGTATGAACTTTTGTAGACTCTCGTTTTCATAACAATAGACTGGAATTTCAGCTGTAGATCAAGTTATGATTCGTTGGAGCTTGCAAATGTTCTTAAAACTGTCTCTTAATTAGCATGACTTTAATCTTTATCAATGGTGAAAAACTTGGCACAACTTGGGGAGGAGAGAAGCTTGCCCAAGATAGCTTGCAAGCCGGGTCATGCCGTAATGGTAATAATCGTTGCAACAAGTTAGCCACCCTCAATGCAAAGCACAAACAAAGTAATGTACTGTTTGATATAGGAAATTGTATCTTTCTCGATGTTACAGGCAAAATAACTAGCTCACAATACAATCCCAAACTTGGTCTTCAAAAGATTTGGCCTTCCAAATTTCTGTGCGCCAAGGAAAGATGTGAACATATATCTTTAAAATCAAAATCTTGGTGGATTTGTCGGATGAGATCAGCCAGGACGTAAATCTACAATGCGCTGGCAAACTAGAGGACGCCTATCTCTATCTTGAGCACATAATTAAAAGAGATTTGTTCATGTTTTGAAGTTTAGATGGCTTGTTTCAGTAGTTACCCAAAAAAAAAAAGATAGCCTGTTTCAGACCAAGGATCCAATCTAGTGGGCTCTCAAAACCATCATTCTTTGTTTAATTTTTTTCGTTGTTTCGATCATCCAACTGAAATTAAATATGATAAATTACCTCTCAGACGTATGACATAAATATGCTGGCCCCATTGATTCATTTTGGTAGAAATGATGAGAATCCTTTCAAATGATGGTGCCCTTTCACTTCGTTTCCACAGACATAAAGGTAACATTTAAATATGTGCAGATGTACGCAGTAAAAGAAAAGAAAAGAAAAGAAAGGAAGCCTTTATGAATTATAACACCCTCTCTATATTTAAACTAAAGTCCTATGCTGTCATGCAACCCATTCAATTGTCCTTTTTCTTTCCTTGGGGAGGCAGCTGTGGCTCAGGCATGACTGAGACCAGTACAAGTTGATCGGGCCCGTCACCTGCCACATAAAAAATAAGCTGCCAAAGAAGCCACATGTTAAATTATGGACTACTTTAATGCCTAATGGTATATATTAAAAATCTGACACGGTCCATCTCACACCAACTTAGTATCACTCGAGCAGGAATAAGCTGCCCTCACCTTTGATAGATACATTTTGAATTTCTACACCGTATCAACTTAAACACACTGATAAATGGGGTTCATCTGAACAATATTAAATGTCTTTCTACTCGCTCGGTCAAGTCTTTGGAGGTCAAAAAATGAACTGATGCACGCAGGCCTGCAAGCCAGGCATGGAAATAAACCTAATAATGAGAGAGAAATAGCAAGAACGAAGCTGATATTACAATACATTAGCTAGCCATGGCGGGGTCCAATATAGCTTGCCGTATCATAATTGTCATCTTCTAGGCACAACTGCAAGGGATTTTATCAGCTCTATAAACTACTATAAATATATTTTTTTTCGACAATCCTGTCGAGTAGTTTATCCATTCGGATTACACCAACATAAGTTTTCTTCAGCATCGTTGCCAAGTGGCTTATCCATTCATATAACTCCAACATAAAGTCTCAAAAAGGTACGTAAACCGTTGCGGGATTTGTTCTCTCCTCTCCTGACCGGCCAAGGTTATTACGTAGATAGCTTTGTCTCAGGGGGGAGGGGGGCGTGGGAAGGGTGGCCGTAACCGATGGAAGGCTCCGAGTGGACCGTGTCTTCCCCCCCCCCCCAACGCCCGCACAAGAGAACGAAATCCTTGGCCTCGGCTGCTTCTCAAAGCCGTTTCCTCCCCTGTCTGTCCTCCGCCAAACGCCCGCCGCTCGCCACCCACGTGAGCCCGGAGGCCGTTTCTGAGTCTCCTTTCGAAAGCTTTTTTGTGCTCATGGGAAAGCGTTGGACCAAACACAAACAAAAAAGTTACTCTCTGCACTCCCTCCCAACGTCTTGCAGCGTCTCACACGTGCCACCAGCCACTAGCAGTAGCTTCCGTCTCTTCTTAGTTCGCTTTGCGTCTATGATGCCATAAAGCCATCAAATCCTCTAATAAAAAAAGAGTGAGAGCTATGCCTGTTATATAGAGCTATATTTATGAACCCCACGAGGCGCTGGACCTCTGGTTTCCTTTGTTTCCTGTGTCACCCTGCCAGCTCCCTTAAATGGTGTTTTTAGTTTGGTAACACCTTCGAACACTCTAGGTGGACCCAAACAAGTAACCATCATGGCCATCGATACAAGTAGAGAAAAGCTATACCTGTATCAAAGAACTAAAACAGTAAATTTAACAATAAAAAAGATAACCTTTTTTTTTCAAATGTTTTGTCCATGGAGTAGATTTTTGCAGGAAGCATCTTTTCACCACCTTGTCAAAAGTCTCTTCACTGCTTCTCTGTTTCCTAAAGCCTTCCAAGTCTTCGACCCTTATCGAGATAACTGTTCACCACCATGATTGTAGTGTGGTGAGTCAGTTTCAGTAGCTCTGAGGACCAATGCCGGCCCTCTCAGAGCAGGAAAAGAAACAAAACGAGAGCCCTTTCCTTGCCAACCCCTCGTTTTTCTCCTACCAAATATGGGCAGGAGAATCAATCATCCTGCCTCCCACCTAGGATTTTGTGCTGGATCAGCTACAAACCTCCCTACGAAGGGGTCCGTTGCCACAAAAGGGAAGCCCCGTGGCCCAGTGACATGATGTTAAGTTATGAACACTGTTGGCAGGCTGGTTGCAGTCGACTACCTCCCACTGGGGCACTACTCTGGGCTCAGAGGGAATGCTCTGGCTCTCCTTTTACCCTCCAGAAATTAGTGCTTCCCTTCCAAGGGAACGCCGGGGAGTTGTCATTTCGGCAGCACAAGGGGTAGTTGGGTGGTGTGCCTTAAAAACGCATCTGTTCTTGATGCCTTGGGAAAGTTGCCATTGGGTTAAATCCAACTGGAAGCAACCTCTGTTTAGATCATAAAACAAGGGAATTCATTTTACAAAGCTTTATAAGATTGCATTATAGGTGTCGTAAATCGTACACAACCATTCACTGTACGTGCTATAATTTTGTCAGAGATATTCTCAACCACCCTGGTGAAGCACGGAATGGTTTTAATTAATTAGAGTGAGCTAAGCATGCATCATGAACAACTTACTGTGGCTCGCAGGGGATATGATGCCACTGTTAGCCGTTAGACAACGTGCCGCGGGCACCGAGGCATAAGCTGCAATTAACCATGAAAGCCTGAAAAAATTCATCGGACGATTCGGATCGAAGCTCGTGGTTTTCTTTGATTTATTTACC
Source organism: Phoenix dactylifera (assembly GCF_051530095.1). NCBI lineage: Eukaryota > Viridiplantae > Streptophyta > Magnoliopsida > Arecales > Arecaceae > Phoenix > Phoenix dactylifera. Next base: position 6,328,640 of record NC_143197.1, read on the forward strand.
ATCATATTAAAGTATTTATGCCGAGCAAAAGTTATTTTGGTTAAATGGAGACAGATTAGCATCAATTCGTCAGATTCTAGCCAAATGGAGATTGCATGATGGAGCTCAAGAGCTAACAGGAGATTGGATAACATCATTTCGCCGTATTCTAGCCAAATGGGAATTGACTTCTGTTTTCGTTTTCAAGCTAGGTAACAGAAACTGCTGCACCATTCTAAGAAGCAACAATATCCAAGACTGAGAGCCTCATATCTTGGCCGCGACACTCAAAAGGATCTCCTAAATCATCTCTACAACTATGCGTACATTGAACCAAGTTTTTCTTAACATAGAATTTTCGTTACCTGCACGCAATGGGAAATACCATTTAAATGAGAACTAAGCACCGCACAGAGTAGCCAATGGACTTTACCACAGAAATTATACCACAGAGCATGGACAAAGCATCCAAACTCTTGATTCGATTTAACCATGAAGATAGAATTACTCCTAGACGAAGTCATACAAAGTAGTGACTTAATTAGCAAACTAATCATAAGATTATTCATATGTAAGGAACACAGATGTCCACGATCTAAAAATGCATTCGAAATTTCAGATTAATTGAGAAATCCCACCATCTATGTGACTGAAAACATGTGTATCAGTGTTTACTAGATTAGTTTAAGTCAATAACTTAACATATGAGACTAGAGAGTATGACTAAGAGTGCAGGAGATTACAGGCTACTGCAACATCCCATTTGTTCAGAAAGTTGAACCAGAGGTCATGGCATTAGTTTACTAAAAACCTCATTGAGAATAGTTAACAACATCGGATTAAGGTTTCCAGGCAGCAAAACAAAGGTGCTGCTTTTAACGAGAAAAAAAACTTCCAATCTCCCTCCTTCACCCTTGTTTCTGCTTTTAAACCTTTCTCGCTCTCTTTTTTTTCGTCCCCACTTTTTCTTCCACCCCCTTTGTAGATTATTTCCTGTACATTAGGCTGCAACCTCACTTTCTATGTTGCTCCTACTCCAAGGAAATCAAAGAAGGGCAGACTAACGTTCTCCCTCTCATGATCTCTTTTACCATGCAGCCAGGCACTGGTCCTGTGGTTGGCCACCGATTCAGTTGCCGAGGCTTCGGTGGTTGAATCAGAAAGACCAGAGTGATCAAAACAAGGAACCAGCATCATGGGAGCACCATGTGGGAAGCTAATCCCATGGTCGCCAAATTTCTCATAGCATCCATTCCTCCCAGCCACCAGCTTTTCATCAGAACCTGCACAAAAAGCAAACAATAAGGAAAAGATGCCCATGAGGAAAACACCAAAACATCCACCAAGAGTAAAGAGTAAAGACTGAAAGATTCATTCATCAAAACTAGATGATACAAAGCAAAAGTGATGAGCAGGCAGCTTTCAAGAGGGGCCCATGAGAAAAAACGTCGCATAACTTAGCATCTCAGCTATATTATTGAGACAATCATTCACCCAGAAAGAATAAGTAGTAAAAAAAAGAAAAAAAAAGAGGAAATTAGCTAGAAAGCACCATGATAAGAGAAGAGAAGCCACAGGAAACATGAAGGAAAATGAGAAGAACAAGGAGGGGAGAATAAAAGAACAGAACATACCCATGAGGAACTCATAGGGCTGTGGCTGCTGGGAACGGCTATATATGGTGAGGAAGTTGGGAATGATCCCACTGGTGAAGGAACTGAGGGAGAGATCTGTGCCGGCGGAGGCAGACTCATCTCTAGTGGAGGTGATGGTGGACTCACCACTGCATGCATTATTGCTGGTGTTCACCTCCATCTTGTTGGGGAGGGCCTGAGAGGATGGAGCGTTAGGGGAGGAGTTGGAGGACTTCCTCCTCCTGTAGGAACTGGACTGTTCCCTCTGCTTCCTGGCCATGATCACATGCCAATGGTTCTTCACTGCATTGTCTGTCCTGCCAGGGAAAAGCCTGGCTATCAGTGCCCATTTGTTGCCATAGAGCCTGTGGGCAGCCAGAAGCCTCTCCTCTTCCTCCTCACTGAAGGCCCTCCTGTTGATCCTTGGGTCCAGCTGGTTGAACCACCTCAGCCTGCAGCTCTTCCCTGCCCAAAACCAAATCCCAAACCAAAACAAAGAGAAGCATAAGTTAAAACGGGAAAAAGACCATTAGGATACATCAAAATATTCTATCAAAAACATCATCTCATTTTTTTTTAATGGCGTGCAATTAGAAATCTGTGTATGAATTCAAAAAAAAAAAAAAAATCTTTTGAGGCAACTTCTTGTTTTATTTTATTCTAGTCTCTTTAGAAAAAAAAACCTACAAGGAGAGAACTATTGCTTTGTTATGGAGAGAGAGAGAGAGAGGGGGGGAGAGCATCTAATCATCCATCAGTTTTTATGTGCAGTGGAGTTGGTTGAATACCTGATCGCCCTTCGAGCTTCTCAGCAATCAGATTCCAGTTCTGGGGGCCATATTGGGAGACGAGCTCCTTGAGCTTGGCATCCTCAGCTGGCCTCCAATGGCCCCGGGCACAGAGCTTGGGCTGGTCATCCTCATGGCTACCATCTTCTCCTTCCTCACTCTGGTCCTCCTTCTCATCCCGATGATAACCTTGCTCCCCGCTGAACCTCTGAAAGCCCCAGCCTTTGTTCTTCTCCTGCTCCATTGGAAAGCCCATCCCACCACTCCTGCATTCCATCCCTCCAGATGAAGAGCCCAAACCACCATGAAACGGAGGTGGCGGGGGTGGAGGTGGATGGAAGAACCCCGTCTCATCTGTTGTTTTTAGATGCTTAGGCGCCATATCTCTTCGAAACCAAAATGACTCAATGCAGACTAACAACTTCTTCTATACAAAATCAAAAAAAGAAAAAATAAAAAACTCAGAGCATAAGAAAACCACAGAAAAATGCAAGAAAGACCTCTTAAAAGGGAAGAAGGAAGAGGAATTGTCACAAATTAGAGAGCTTTGGACCTTTTCTTGACCGGTTTCTCGTAAATCCTCAGTCCGAAAACATTTAAAGATGAAAGGAAGGATTTTTTTCTGTGGTTGATGCTATTTTCAAGTGAAGTTCGAGGGAAACAGGGCTTTCAGAGCAGGAAGAAGACGATGATGGAGAACCCAAAGACGGAACTGTTTACGAAGAAAGAGCCCAGAAAAATGAGAGAGGAACGGCCTCGGGCGGAAGAAAACCACTTGGTTCTTCCCTTCTCTCTCTCTCCCTCCCCCTCCCTCCCTCCCTCCCTGCCCCCCCAGACCTCTCTCTGTTTCGCTTACTTTGAGACTGATTGCACCTCTGAGGGTGTGGGCATTGGGGGTCTCGTGCACAAGTTCAAAAGGGAACCGCTCGTGTGGGTGGGGAGTCCTTCCCACTCTTATACCAGAGCTGCCCCTGTCCCTCTTCGCCTTGACAAAACCACCAGAACTCCCTTGGCTCTTTGCACCCTACCCTCTCTGGCTTTTTCGAAGCAAAGAAAAGATCGAAAAGATGAAGGCAAATGAATTGCAAATATATTATTTATCAATTTTTTTTGATATTTTCTATTTATTATATTTTATTTATGAAAAATTATCAAATGGATACGATAAATCTAGAATAAAATTATCCTAAATCTCATTGCTATTACACAAAATAATAATAATAATAAATTGATTCCATCCTTAGTTCACCACCTAATAGTTTCTTCTTATTTACACACTTCCTTCGTTATACCCTCCATAATTACCCTTTTTAAAAAAAAATATTTTAGGAGAGAGAAATTTTATCCTGGAAGGACCTGAAATTGGTTTGGCACGCTTCAATGCCATTATATTGGTACGTTCTTGAAGTCTAGTACCTTACTGCAGCCAGAAGTTCGTAAAGAGGTGAAGTATTATTAATGCTGGTTTAGAAGGTGAAGGGATTCTAGGATGGCAAGAAGTTATTGCTTAGCTGCTTACATAACAAGAAGGCATCTTGGTGAACTTGGTAGCCGACATTCCGGTCCGAATGGTCCGGGGATTGTAGTCTACTCATCTTGTTAGGGAGCTTTTCCTATTTATTTCTTGTTTTTTTGTTTGTTATATGGATGTCATGCGAATTGTTGGGGAAATAAGATTTTTTCTCCAAGTGACACGAATGCCCCCAAGAAGCCGCACAATCGCCGACTCTGAACAGCCAAAGTCGGCGTCCGACCTCGGAACGCCCGACCTCAAGACATCCGACCTCGAGACCTCCGACCTAGGAAAATCCTGATGCTCAAGATCTACCCTTGTCAGCCACCTACTACGGCCGTACTCCTCCGAGGTCCAACTGAGGACCATATCCTGCCGCTGCTTCAGCATTTATTGCGCATGGCTACTGTAAACCTCCAGTTCACTCAACAATCAATGCGGATCTCCGGCTTACTCCACAATTAATGCGGATCTCCGGCCTACTCTGCAATTAATGCGGATCTCCGGCTTACTCCACATTTAATGCGTATGGCTCCTGTCATCTACGGACTCTCAGCTCTCCACGGCAAGTTAGCCCAGCAGAGTCTGGTCAACCATAATAAGTCTCTGATCTCGGCCATACCTCCGACACCAATGCAATGATTCGCCTGGTAGCGTACTGGTTCGGGTCGTACGACGCCCTCACCGCCGACATCAGCACAATGATTCGCCTGACCGTGCGCCGACCTGAGCCACATGCCGAGCCGTACTATGGCCTCGCCCTGTTACGTCACAGGTAAACCGACCCCCACCTATAAAAGGGAGCCTTGGCTTCTCAGGAGGGGATTGGGAAATTCCGTGCCCTACAAACACTGTTTATCTCCTCTCTACACACTTTGCCCCCTCCCTGACTTGAGCGTCGGAGGGCCGGCGCCGGAAAACCCGGCCACCGGCTTGCCTGCAGGCACCCCAGACGGTGGACGCCGCCCGCTGACGGATCGCCGCCCCGCTGTGAGGACCCCCTGCTCCCTCTCTCCGGCCACCCCAAACGGAGGACGCCGCCCGCCGACTGGTCGCCGCCCCGCAGTGGTGACCCGCAGCTCCCTCTCCCTCGACCGAAGATTGCCCCCGGGTCCAATTTCCAGCAACACGAATTACTCGCAAGATTTTTATGAAAGATACTACTAGTCACAGAGATTCACCATACGTAGAGTTCTTGTAAAATATATAGCAATTTTAGCTGAAACAGATAATACTGCCACCATGAGGACATGTTTTCTTTTTCCTAGCATCTTATTTTGCAAGCTTCAGACTTCTACATGCAGTATTTTGAAACATGATAGTACGAGCACGATTACTTAGGTTAGGTTACATGAAGAAGACTTTGGAACTTACTAATTTATGGAAAGATGAAGGAAGAAACATTCTATAATATATGGTATTGGATTTAGACAACCACAATCATACGAGTTTCAATGAGAACGATCATTTTATATCGAGCAAAAAAAAAATAATGATTAGATGTATTGCTATTCCAACTTTTTTTTTTTTTTTATGATCTTGGATTGCCATGAAAAGAGAAGAGTGCCAAGGAAACTGATCTAAATTCTGTTCGCATGAAAAGATATATTAATTATCTTTTCCATTCTTTTTTTTTCTTAATATTTTGATTTTATATTTTTCTCAGCCACTTAGTTAAGAGTAAAGTAGGAGGCTGCCAAATCTACCTTATGATTTACCTTTACCTATCTTGCGGCTAACCAATCTCATCATTTATCTTTTCTTATCTTTGGGGACGAGACCCGTAACAAAAGTTCCATGGGCACTGTGTTATGATGACACATACTTGATGTAGTGGCCCACATCGATCTACTCTTGATTCCACACTTTTTTTCTACCACTTTTCTTGTTTGTTAGCTTCGACAGCATCGACGTGTTAAATCTTATTAAACTTCATGCAATGCTTCTGTGAGTCAATATTGACTGCTAAATTCACATCATCTTGCCTTTTGGCCCTACGTTCTGTGTGAGACTACTTCTACCAAGTTGTCCTCTTCATCATCTTCTATTAAACTATTTTTTTTCCAAATAATCTTTGCTTTGGTCAATAAAAATATACTGTCTCGTGATTTTATTAACTTTGATTTTACTAACTTGACTCCACGTATCCGATTCCACTGACAATATACAGGGAATAATATTTTTTTTTTAATGAACCACATCAAGTGTAACATGTGGCATCCTAGTGATCACACCCAACACTGTGAAATTGTTATATATAGATTAACTGCATATATACAAAAACTGTTCTCTATGTATTTGTGGATAGACACTTCTTATTCTAGAATTCTCTAATAGAAATCCAGCTAAATTTTTCATCAATCAAACATGCCTTTTCTTAGTTGACCTTTGAAGCTTCTAACTAGTTTGCTATCATTCTTCTCAATATTATCACCTTCAAATTCAAGATATATAAAATCACAATCTAATTAGTTCTAGCAATGGTAAACGATGAGGATACCAGATCTCACAACAATAGCATCAAAATATATGAATGGCTCACTAATTAGAAACTCCAAAGAGCTAAGTAAAGAAAGGCAGAAGAACAAAGCTAATAAATATCCAATTATGATTGATAGAAAGTTATATAGGGACCTTAAAAGTAAATTTAGATTATAAAAGAGGTCTTAGTCTATAACTATGTAAAGGAGAAGTCATTATATATAATTAATCTTATAAAGAGATGGCTAATATATGGCCAAAGTGATCTAGCTGGTAAATTGGATGTTGGTGAAATCTTATTGTTTAGCAGAAAGTTAGAATGGAAAGGGATAAATATTTTTAGATCGGTTTGCTTATATGATATTTCCAAATCAATTAAAAAAGCAGTGGGAGAAAAAAAAAATGAAATAGGAAGTTTGAGGGGTTGAAAAAATTAAATATTTTGCGAATTCAGGTATTTCTAATACCATAATCATCTTTTCTATAGATTATGTCATCTTAGAAAGGTCGGAATTTGATCCCCCTTATGGTGGACTTAACATGACCATTGAAGATCATTGTACTTTGTGTATGTTAATGGTCTCCTAAGGAGTCCATATTTATCTCATCCTTTCTCCCATTTCTTCCCCTTGTTCTTGAAATCAAACTAGTAGGATAGTACAGTCAACTTGATACCCAATCATTAAATACACATTATTCTGCTCAAGTAACTTCCAAAATGCTTTAAAGTCTAAGATAATGGTTACACTACTAACTACTGGTAGGAATATCTAGCAGCCTTAGAGTTGGACTCCGTAGACCGAGTAAGACATTAGCAAGCATGCTCTATTCATTGGTGCGAGAGTGGTCAAAATCATGCTACATGAAGTGTGACACTTGCCAACTCATGCATGCTAAAGGCACAATATTTCTAAGGGCTGGTGTAGCCTCTCTTTTTGACCAGAAAAAAATTGTCCTGGTTTTTCGTCAATTGCCCACATTGTTGATTCTATTCTATAACATTTTCTATTGAGTTCTTTTCCACTAAATAAATTTAAGGAAGGGAACTTCAATGACAGGGTTTTCTTGTATTGCCAAGACAAAAACTTGCCCATATAGTTTTCATTTATTTTTTTCCCCTACTAGACTATGCTAAATATATAACGTTTTAGTGTTCCATCTTCCTGCCTTGGCAGCATTATCCCATTGCTCTAACCTCATCCATCTTATCAAAAGTGTACTGTTTCTTTCTTAATTTTTCAAGTAAAACCAGCTAGCTTCTCATCATCACCAAAAAAAAAAACAAGGTTCAGTCCATGACAGTGATTTTAAGCAAGATGTACAACTGTATGTCCAAGCTTAATTGTGCTGCATTTCCAGACCAAATGCACACACAACCAAGGGAAGCAGCTTGCTCAGCTACCTAACTGCTACATGGCTGACCACTTTGCCTTCTAACTTAAATGACTAGCCATCCATCCCTATCATCCTGTTTCGTCCGTAGACTGTATGAACTTGCAGCAGTTGCATGTCTTTTTCTAGTTTATTCTCATTTAATTCATGTGGAACGTTAGTAAGTTGCTTCAAACAAGCACACATTGCTCATGGGTCCCTCCTATTTTAAATCCTCCCACACGCAACACATCCAACAAAGACATGTTGGAAACACCCCTCCTCTCTCTCCCTTCATCCGATAAATGCAAGTATATAAAAATGAGCAAGAGTAGCAGTTCACACATAGACTCATTACTTTGCCTTTAGTTTTCATCTCGCAGATTGTTACATTCCTCGCCTTCGCCTCGCCCCACGTAAATAACTCCGGACCGCACCGGTCAACTCTTCGCCCATTTCTCGCGCAGAGCTAGTAATTAGGTGTGAGTCTGTCACACCATGAAGATAATGTGCCATTCGTACAACCTTATTACACCCTTCCATGGACCCACAAAAGTAAATTTAGGTGGGGCCAGGTGGGTCGGGTTAGGCCGCGTGCATATTATTTTAGTCAAATTTTGAACCAAAGCCTGAAATGTTAGAGACCCAAACCTATGTATATAAGTATAGAGAATTAAGTGAGTGTGGGGGGTGGGTGGGGAATAGAGCCTAACTTCCAACTCAAATGATTTTTGGTTGCATTTGAATACGAAGTATTTGAACTAAATTGGACGTCCAAGTGTGATATGAAGCCTGAACGTGGAAATTACAGTTAGGTCGATTAGTTTATATTAGGAAAAAATTCTGATCATATTTTTTATGATCATGGGTTAATTTCAACCAACCTAAAGACACCGATCGAGGATATCATTAGGTCCTACTTTAAATATTTAAATTCTACTACTATATAGAATTCGTATATAAAGATGAGTCTTGTTCTTTAAACTATATTACCAAGCCCATCTTTCAAATCACTCATTATTTAAATTAATTATCAAATTAATTTATGATCTGATATAGCATGTGAGGATCGGTACTGTGCAATATAATTCATGCCAAGTTATTATATAAGAAACCACTAAGGATTGGTACAGTCTAATATTGGATAAATCTAGCAAACTAAATTAAATTAACTAATCCAACATCAACACCAGCACTTAGTTAATGGGATCAAGACAAAATCAGCACAGCAAGATACCATCTTAATATTTATCGAAAATTATATATTTTTAAGCAAAAACAATTATATTTTGTAGTTTCATAAGTTTTGGATATTAGTACTAGACCCTCATCCTTATCCCGACCATGGCATGATGATGATATGCAGCTGGCAGGGAGACAGCAGTGCAAAATGTTTCCTCCCACCCCTCCCTCCCTCCTTTCTTTTACCCCCAAACCTTTTCTTATCTTTATTTTATTTTTTTATTTGATTTCATATAAATAAAAGGGGCAAATAGTGAAAAGACTAATGAGAGAAATGGAAAAAAATCTCGTTTTCATTGCCGCGAATCTTTACGGCATAGGAGAGAGAAAATTGAGAGAGAGAGAGGACAAGGGAAACGGCACCAAGGGGTCAGCTTTTGACGTATGAAACGTGTGGCCGCTTTCACCTCTAACGGAGCCGTTTTATTAACTTTCTTCCGTTATTTCTCTGTTTACATTTATTTAAGTTTTTTTTTCCCCCTTCTGCGAGCAAATTTGTCTCGTTGTGAGACGTATTCCGTTAGATCGGAATTGGACGCATCCGACACGGTTTCGCTCGGGACGGGGGAGATGACAACACCTCGATCGCTGTCGTTTGGCCAGGGTCGGACACGTGTACGGCTGGCCGTGGGGATGGTGAGCTTCAGAAAGAAAAGGTGGGAGAGTCGGCAAAGCTAGCGGAATAATATCACCCAAGGATACGATGCCCGGCCGGATGCTCGGATGCTCTCTCTCTCTCTCTCTCTCTCTCTTCCCCCTCTCTATCTATACATATTTTTTATTTAACTTTTTATCAAAATTTTGATTTAATTCACTTTAATTTTAAGCAATTTATTCCTTCTTTCCATTTATCCTAAATTTCATAGACTATTACTGCTCATAAACCATGTCTATATAGCAACTGAGGAGTGGTGCAATGCATAAGGGATTGAGTAATTGTCGTCTTAGAGTTGAACTATTTATCTGGCATCATGGCATGCTGGAGAATGGAGTAATATTGTAGGATAGCATTTTCTATCAGCTGGATATAGATGACTATAATTATTTTATAAATTTAATTAGTAGATAGAAGAATCGTATTTGAATTTTAACAAGTGCTTCATTGATTTTTTTTTTTTTTACTTTTGTTTAAAATGATGTTTGTGAGTAGGATGCTGCAATGGTGGTTTGTAGAAAACCATTTTTACCGGTTTGGAAAAAGAAATTATAAAAGTCATGCAATATTAGTTTGAGATAGAAATCTACTGCCACTTTACAATTCTTTTTTCGAGTAATAGAGTATTTACATCAAAAATACAAGATACCAATGGAGAAGCGTCAAGATAATTTGATATGATTTCTTTTATTTCCATATATTATCCTTCCTAAGCAAGCAAAAACTTTATCATGAAATGTTGTTGTAAGTTTATCTAAAATAGATACATCAAAAAGCTTGATTTTATGTAAAGCTAGTTTTGATGACATCTTTTCGTTTTTAAAAAGCCACTTTTAAAGTCTTATGACTTGTTAAATTTGTCAAAATAGATTTTATGAAAAAAAATTAACCAAGCATTTTCATAAAACTCTTCATTTAAAGATCTAGTCAATGTAGTTTTTACTAAAGAATAATAGCAAAATATTTTTAAAATTGAAGCAATGTTTTACAACATTTTGTACTGATTTTTAGGCTAAAATAGTTAGTATAGAACAAATATATTCATGCTAACCTATGCTAACCCAAAATGTCTATATGATAGACCAAAATTGATGTTTCTAGAACATGATGCTGCATAAACGAGTTTCCTACAAAAGATAGAGAACTTGTTTTTTATCAATTTGTTTTGATGAAATCTAACACCAAGCAGTCTAGTATGGAGCCTACCAATTAAGCTCGCATGTTGAAAGGGCCGCACCTGCAAATATGTTTGCTTATACACAAGGTATTCAGTGTATCTCGTTCAAAAAGAAACCATCCTGCATGTCCCCGGACGACCCAACTATTAAAGCAAGGACCATCCGGGAAGAGATACGTGATTCCACACGTGTGGCGTAGAACAGCCCGAAAGAAAAGAAAAAATCATCTTGCCTGCCTTGCGTGGGAAATTTTCTTCTTGTATTTGTTTTTCTTGTTTTCTTTTAAATAGACTTTTAATCCAGTAACAAACCCAGCAACCGAAGAGCTTTCCAAATAAAATAAAGTCCTCCAAGGTTCATCTCGAAGATCCATCCCCATTTATTTATCTAGTGTCACTCTACTTAGTCCTCACAGGTGTTACCATGTCATTTTTGAATATATAAACTAACATACTTAGCAAAAAAAAAAAAAAAAAAAACTAACACTAAATGCACACGCTCTAAGCTCTAACCATACTTTCTCAATACAACACAAGACCCACAATGTGAATTTATAGGATGTCCTACTGATCACACCCTCCCTCTAACTTATTGGCAAGCAGGGATTTCATGTTTTCTTCGATAAAATCCCCAAAGATATAAGCTTGGATAATTAATTAATACAGATGGGTGTTTCTCCCTTTCTCTCAAGTATAAGATCCATAATTATGCACCATATGATCCTGGCTGGTTTGGTATTTGGAAGCAAATTCTAGAATTCAAAACTCGAAACTCTAGATTTTTTTGAGATAATACAAATAATGTTAATATGAAACAAAAATACTTATTTGGCGCTGAAGTTTGTAAATAGAACATGATCTACGATCTAAAGTAGGTTGATAAGTGCTGCATAAGTGTTTGTCTTCCTTTTAGCTTTCATTCCTTGCTTTTCTATAGATGTTGTTGTGTATCATATGGATAAAGGTGCGGTACCACAAATGCAAGCTTATATATATATATATATATATATATATATATATATATATATATACACACTCTCCATTTGTCGTTAAAACAAAATAAAGGATATTAAAAAATTAGAAAATGAGTACGAAACTTAACTTTTAATGAGTTAAAAACCTCGAACTTCCACTATCCATGCTAGAGAATCATTATCTTAAGCATTATGAGTTTGAATTTCTGCGAGCAAGCAATAATCTAGCTCATGTTATATGCTACGAATCTAATCCATGTCTAGCTACTTCATCTAGCTAAAAACATATCTAAATCAGACCCATAACAGGCTGTCGCACTTGTCGATTCAGATCACGGGGACAAGATAACTAAAGCTCAAAGACTGTGACCCAACCATGGTGGGGTACCTTCGTCGGCAGCACCCTCACTTACAAAACATGGACTCCAGATGCTAAAGGGAGAAGACTTCCAAAATCTCCCCTAGGATTCTCCTATTGTTATTTGGGATTGTCCCTTCTCTCTCACCCACAGCAATAATAAGACACCCAAGGCAGCCTTTGTTGAAATAGAGGCCAGCCCCAGTGCCCATCCATCTATATTCATCCATATTCCTCCAACTCCACCACACCCCTAACTCAAACACACAACTATTAGAACTACTTTACCTGACCAAGCTTTAGGAAAGGACATCTAGAAAGCAAGATACAAGGACCCCACCTCTCAAACAACAACAACCGACTCTATCATCTCTTCCACCACCGCAAGACCAAAGCCTTTATTTTTTCCATTTTTTTCCCCTGTTGCACATGTAGACATGTCTTCCCAAGAGGGTCCACTTACAATCAAAAGCACATGCCCCTCGTCACCTAGGTTATCTCTGTCCTCTGCTCTACTTAACCTTGCACTTTGTGTCATTAGAGACACAACCAGGCCAATAAATCCAAGCCGTTCTGCCCAAAAGTAGCTACTTCCAACTCCCCACATTGACTAAATAATCATGAAATTCTAGTGTTACACATGAGGTTTGCTCTGAGGGGATGAGGTAATGCCCACTTGCTGTCATCTAACATCGAGATAAGATGGGCATGGACAAGTATTATAAGGTCATTTGTGGGACTGCGGATGTCCCCATCGCCATGAAAGAATTCATGGGATTTTTCCACGGACACCTTCCTTCAGTCCCGGGTTGTCCGGCCCCCGCTGGGTCCACGTTCGAGCTGCCTTATTTCCATGCACGTGCCTGAAGCCGCCCCATGAAGTGTGGCCCAATTGAGTCCCAATCCTGGCCGGCTGTCTCGGTCAAGATGGGCGAGCCGGGCGACCCTGGTGCGTCGCACTCGGGTGCCCATAAAAATTTTGATCTTTGACATTAATTTGTCGCTTGCCCTGGTGCACGAGGAACACGACCCAAGGATGTGTTATTTTATGTCCACAATCATATATATGGATCTACTTTGATGTAGATTATAACCTCCAATTAATGTATGCTCGAGATAGAAGCAAGCTTTAAAATTAGTGACCATTGTAACAATTCTAGCTAGGGGCCTGTGTGATGATTAGAAATCCAAATAATTGTAAAAAATGACGAGTATTTCATAATCATATTATTTATGTTCATGAACTTAAACACCAGTCGTTGTTATTTCATTATAGTGATAGATAATAATTCCTGGTAGGTCTATTATTTGGTGATATTGATGTTATCCAAACTTTGAGCAGAATGAAGAGTCGCGAATTCTTGATGTGGTGCCGAGTATTAATCCTCTTGTCTGGTTATTTTGAACCGGAGCTAGGTTAGAGATATATAATAATAGGTGCGGATTGAATAACGTATTCGTAGATCAAAGATCCAGTAATATATAAAAATACTCTATGGTAGCTTCAACGGTTTAAATAACTGATATCTTTGCATAGGAGATGTTATTAAAAGGTGAGAAGTAGGGATAAGCTGGTAATGACTCTGAGAAAGAGGGAATGTTGACAGAGTTGGCCTAGGGCCCAAAACAGAAGCAAAGGGAATCAAGCAATGTGATTTGCTTAGTGCCCCACAAGGACTCCTTGGTCCTTGTTAATTCTACTTCGTCCGCATCACTCCTTTTGCTTTACTTCGTTCAATGTAGGCTTAGGGTTAGCTAACAACCATTTGTCCATTTCTCAAGTCGGTCCCAATGAGAAACTCCCTCAATTACATTTCCGAGAACCCTGTCTTCCACACCCTCCATTCTACTGGACAAAACAAGTAAACCAAACTTTGAAATCTAGGAAAGGCCATAGCAGCTGCATCTTGAGAAAAACAATGTCCATTCCCCACATGCCAAACCTTCCCTCTCCAATCAAGAGGTCAGCGTGGATACCTATAGCATCACGGGCATAATTTCCTAAGAGCCATGACTCGTTCCAAAACCTATCTGAATCATCCCATGTCTCAATAATACCGCTCGAATTGTCGAATTAATAATGCTCATCGGCCCCGAATTCTACATCGATGTGGGGAATAGCCTGTGGTCTCTATCACGGCGGTCGTCGATGCTGCATCGATCAACACCGACATCTCCGACGCCGATGAATAAAGAACATTGACTTGTATCATTGATAATGGGGACGCCTCACTGGTCTTCTTTGGGTGAACTAACTCCTTAGAAACCATATCATATGAGATTCTCTCTTGTCACGGAGGGAATGGGAGTTTGGAAGATTGCATGGAGCGTTGTCATGTTGGAGATGGACCTTTCGGTGCGTGAGATTTTGTAGCGTTGCTCTTTTAACATTTATGTGCCAAATTTGTGTTGCCATATGATTGTTTTGCACCCTGCGCCTCATATCTAACGTTAGGTTCGGAGGGTGTTTTTGTTCTTTTGTAACCGTGATTGATGTCGGGAAATGGTTAAAACAACAAGGAGTCGGTGGAAAGGACAAGGTTGAGGGTGGTTGAAAACTTTGTGATGTGGCCTCGTCACCGACCACATCACGAGCTAGAAAACGGACCCAATCTCTTAGTACGGGGATGAGAATACAATTACTTCTCGAGAGATATGATAGCCCCAAGGGAGAACATTGTGCTCTTTGTGTTGCATTTCTCCTTTCTCCTTTCATTTAGCTTTGTGTTAGCTGGTAGGTGCAACGTACATGAAATATTTAAATTTGAATCATCATATATGTGTGCACCTGAGCATTATTTAGGTTCTATGGAATATTTTCGGCCCAGAGGCAGCTCGTCGATCTTCCAATACCAACTTGAAAGCTATTTAAATCGGAAACAGAGCTTTATTATTCTTATAATCATTATTAGTTAAACATTAATTAGGAGAATACTTTCCGGAGTTTGAATCTAGAACCGGTGCAGTTAAACAAATGTGTAGTAATAAATTATGTGATTTTGTGAAATATAATTATCGAACGAGAAAAAAGTATAGTTATTGAGCACCTATTTGGGTGACCAATATTAAGCTGGCACAAGATTCATAATTTGGATAGCTCATTTGGGCATATGCCCATATCAATCTAACATCTCTTTGCTCGAATGGAGTAGACAAGGGAGAAAAAGAAGACTTATTTGGGTCTTGTTTCTCTCCTCATCATCGCCATCCTCCACCATCTTCCTCTTCTTCTTTATTCCTTTTCTCCTATGCCCCTTCTCTCTTCCCCATATCTCTCCCCTCAATTTCTGCAAGAATATCCATGTAAGCCCTAAAATTCAAGTTCATCGATAGTTTTAGGACATCTTTACATATGCGTGCTCTCTTTTCCCACATGCCCCTTTGTTTCTAAATCTTTATGGTTGAAAAGTTTGTTTTGCCATAAATGCGAAAACTCCGCAATTTGGGCCCGACCACTTCTAGGCTTGCTGGCGATGGACTGAGATTGATGCCCATCTGTAGAGGTAATCTGGATTTCTAGCCCATTGATTCATGTGCAAAAATGTGTGAATGTGCTTAGTCATCATATTCCTTCATTTGGGAGCCATCCCCACTAGCATTAACTGCATGGCACTATTTGGACAAACAGAAGCCTGATAGTTCATTGATATGATAGCTACCAAAATGAAGATTTAGAAAAACTAAAATATCTATATTTCATTTTTATGAAAGAAATAAAATCTTCATCCAGAAGGGAGATTGATAACATACTCCTTGAAAGCTCATGTTCAATGTTTGTAGGATCTTTTTTTAGCTAGGATTACATGCTTTGCACTCTTTATTTGTTCTTCAACGTCTTGTTCCTCATTGTAACATAAATTCGCAGTCGGGAATCCATTTACAATTGAAACAGAAACTCTTTCTCATAGCCGAACAGTCTATTGGCAGAAGAAGATGGAAGAGAGGAGAAAAGATAAGGAGATTGCTTTGATGATCCCTCTCATTCCTGATCCTCTCCTTCTATTACATTGGTGGTTGAGATGCTTTGTGGGAGTTGTGATAACTAGACAAGATAGTTATTACCAATCCTTATTCCTAATATCTCAGCTGGAATTGCCATGTCTAGCATAAAGCTATCCAATTAAAACTTCAATCTTAATCTAGAGTGATATGGAACATAGATGAAAAAGATTGGTAGAAGTGCAATACCTTATAACTATATCCTATAACTCTCACTTTGATGGTAACACTAACACAACATCATGGCTCGGGCAAGTTACCTAGAAGATCGATGGTGGAGAAATTTAGAGCATCAACTTTGATCACATGAACAAACCTTTATACTCTGTTTCATTGGAGGAGTTGATGTTGGACTACTAATTACCATCTGTTCTGAGGAGGACCACAGGCACACCTGAAGGTAGAATTCTTCTGAGCAACTTCAAATGGCATGCTGATATGATACGGATGGAGTGTAACACTGTCTTCCTAGTTGAGTGAGTGACTGTTGGGATTTAAATGGCCTGTATCCTTCAAACGAACTGCAAAGATTGAGAGCCCCTTTCAGATAGCTATAGAGCTCTACCTTTCTCATGCTTGACCGATATTAACACATGCAGCTTTTGATCTGAATTATCTAATACTTGTAGGATGTACATAATAAAACTCCAATCTCTGTATTCGACTTAGCATATACTGTGGCACCTCCCTAGGCATGCATTAAAGGGTCCTTATGATTTAGGAGGCAATGTGGGCTGGGCCTGTTGAGGGCCCATATTAAACTCTGGTTCCGTTTGTGGAGTTTGGGATTGTAATGGTTTGTCGTAAGAAGGTCGTAGCCTGGGCCTGACCTCTCCAGTCCGATGCTTCGTACTTGGTAGGGATTAGACGGTATTAATGCGAATGATGTCCAGAATAAGCAGCAGTCCGGCCCAAGTAGCTTAATACGTATGAGTTTGAGCAAGCAGGTGTCTACGGACTACAGAGGCATGTTAATGGTGAGGCGAGGATTGTATATACATAAAATAGATGCTCCGTAAGTTTAGATATCGTGTTGTTTGAAAAAATTCTGCTCCATTCCAAATCCCTCTCTATCTATCTATCTATCTATCTAGCTATCTATCTAACTAAGCGTATAAAACTTATCCGTACTTGACCTACATGCAACCCGCCGGCCCACGTTTGACCCGTTAGCCTGTTTACGTGGAAGATAGGGACGGGACAGAGGGAGGAGGTGGATGGAGGGATAAGCATTCTTTTCCGCCTGCAAGGATTGATGGAAGCTGCCGTTCTGGACTTGGCATAGCAAGCAGGTCAGATATAGATAAGGATAAAAGTGAATCGGATAATATCATTTTCGTATTTGAAACTATCCGTATATGAATAAAAATTCGAGCATCCAATTAATATCCCTATCGATATTCATATCTGTCAAAAAAAAGAAGATATAAATTTACATGGCCTATTATCCAAGTTGTATTCGAATATCTGATTTCATTTGTAATCCTAATTAATTTTATATAGCACTCCTGAACTTTTAACAAAAAAAAATAAGTAAATTAATATGTTATTAGCTTAATTTATCATTCACTTAATAATATTTTTGGCTATGTGGTCATAAAGTTTAATTATTCGATTTATATCCATACACGTATATGTTTAAAATAAATATGGATATAAATTTTTGCATCCGACTAACATTCGTAACTGTACTTATATTTGTCAAACAATACAAATATGGATATGAATATACTAGTATATAATCCGTACCCGATTCGATTTCAGCCTACATGGGCGTATGAACTCATATCTTGTTATATTCAAGTGGAAATTTAACTAATAAGAGATTATTTCATTTAAAAAAAATAATTTTTCATATAGAAATTGTTGGGGATAAGATCCCACCCACCCTATACTTCAATCCCAAAGATATTGTTATATAAATATCTTATTATCACTGCCAAAATCCGACTCGACTTAGATGTGCATTGAGATTGGTGCTTGGCTGGTTCGGTTAGAGATCGAAATTGATTGGTCGAAACTCTGCTTGAAGCAATAGGTTGGATCTGTAAAGAGAAGAAAAAGAAAAGCAATAAAGCTTAGCGGACTTTATTCGGCGGAAAACTCTTCGATGCCTAAATCAAACCAAATTCTAGGGATAATAGAGATCCGAGCAATAAAAAATGGAGAAAAAATGTAACAATGAACATACTTAGGGTTCCTTCAGTCCGGTTTATATATAGTGTGGGTTGGTGTTAGTTACTGAGAAGGGCGGACGTATGTTTTAATTACTCGTTTGCGAAACTTAACTGCACAAATCATACTTTTGTGGGTCGAGCAATAAACGTCATTTGTTAGATGAGCTTTAATCGATTTTATGGTGCATTTAGTGGAGACCATGTGGATTGGTTGGGCCAATTAGATTTGCAACGATTGGATCCTAGAGATATCACTTGCAATCCACACTACTACTTTTGGCTTGTTTGCTTTAACCGACTTTATGGTACACCAAGCCGGAGGCTATGTGGCAAGCTCTCATTTGTCAGCCGATTGGATCCACGATGGCATTGTCAGCCGATTAGATCCAAGACGTATCACTTACAATCCACATCACTGTTTTTCATTTGTTTGCTGATTTCATTGTTTGAATCTTCATAAGAGAAAGTAGTCAAGCTGAGGAGCCCTTAAGACATGATAAAAGCGAGAAGACCATGCTTGGGATGGAAGGCGGAAACGGAACGAGAATGCTGAAATTATAACTTGGGAATGTGGCTACTCCCATCATCTTGGGAAGTGTGGGCAAGGCAGCCAGACTCCGGCTTCTTTGTTTTATAGTAAATATAGCTTGGGTCAAGCATCCATAGAAGAATAAAAGAAACTGAGAGAGAAGAAATTGCAGAGAAACGAGCCAATAATTACGCGGAGACGCGGCCGAGTTACCCGGCGGAGCTATTCCAGTTCAAATCTAAGCCCAAGGCTCCCCCACCACGATCTCGCTCGGGATGTCGGCACCGGCAGCGGCGAGGCTGCCGTATCCGTAGCCTCTTATCTCTCACGTACACAGTACTGTGGCTTGATTCCAGATCCCCTCCAGAGTTCTTTTCTGCAAATCACGGCCATCCATGTATGGAAGAACGACCTCTAATGTATTGGGACCTATACCGTACAAGGTACAGCACACTCGTCATACATGGGGATCGAGCCCGATGTACTATGGCCATGGTTGTGAACCAGACTATCAAGTTATGTTTCCAAATTTGAGAGGATCGAAACTCTTGTAGTTTCTCGATTCATGCTGCTACCCATCTCACTAATCGAAAGGAATTGAAGGGATCGAGATAGGACTCGATTTGGACAGGGATGCAATTGCAAAAATTACAATAAATAAGATTAAGGTAGGAGGAAAAATTGATGCTCGTGTGCGAGGTTGTGTAACAAAATCGACTGCATGCCCGTCGTGCTTTCAGGATATATGCAAAAGGATCTTGTGACTTATGGATGTCACACATTCAAGATTGATTCGTTATATATTGGAGAACCAATTATGATCTTTTTGAGCACCTCCTCTAATAACAAGCCAATCCATAACCAAATAATTATATGACCTTTTTGGTTACCTTTTTTGACGAACGACTATCAAATATTCAACGCCAATCCACAACCAGATTGCTCTTTTTTTTTCTCAGCTAGCAAAGATCTACTAACCAATTACGAACCTGGAACGGCCGACATTCGCACCCAAACTCCCCAACATCCGGTACGTCCGCACTCACCCAAATCTCTCCCTCCCTCCCTCCCTCCCTGCTCGCCAATAAGACATCCCACCATCCACAATGCATCTCATCACTACTGGCTCTGTAACAACCCCAAGGATCTCACCCAAAATAGCTAGCTGGAAGGTATTATTTAGATTTCTTGATCCTATACAAGTACCCAAAATCTACCCGGCGAATAACTGATATGTGACTAAACACACGCCTGCATGGGTCCTCATATACTCTCCTCATTTAAGCCCTGACGTCCTCGTCAGACTAAAGGTTCAAATCTAATCACAAGCATCATGATCCGCTCGTGATTAGCTCCAACGGATTCATGTTGCAGGGTCCCCTAGTCCACATAGATTATGGATCGGGTCCGCTCTGATATCATTTGTAATATAACTCAGGTCTTCACCAAGAAGGCTAACTGGAAAGTATTATTTGGGTTTCTTGATTCTAAGGAAGTATTCAAGATCTATCCAGCAAATAAACGATATGTGACTATGTATCGATACCCCGCCAGTGGGGGTTATGTGATTGTACATCGATATCCTGCCAGTGGGTGTTATGCGCTGGTATATCAATACCCTGTTAGTGAGGATTATATGTTAGCATATCGATATTCTGCTAGTATAAGTTATACGCTGGCATATCGATATCCTACTAGTAGGAGTTATACGTTGGAATTTTGATACTCTGCTAGTAAGGGTTATACGTTGGTACTTTGATTATTATTGAGCTCATATTCTGGCTAGCCACAGAGGATAAATGTGATCATAGTTCATGGCTGTCGAGATGATCTTAATGTTTTAAAAAAAATTGATTTATGAACAAAATTTAAATTTTGAAATGACTGGAAAGTGTATAGATTTGGTTTTGAATTTATATACTTTGCATGCTTAATTTTAATATATTATTATTATTTTATTTCTTGGTTTATCTAACTAAAATGTTTATTGCGTATTGGGTTGTCTAGCCCATTATATCATTTCTTACAATTTTTACAGATTCAAAAGCTTAACTCGAAAATTTATCATTAAAAAAGCGATTAAAGATAATATTTTTACTTTTTTTATTTAGACTAAATTTTGTTAGATCGAGTTGATTTAAGATTTTGGAATATTATTGGTTTTGTAAGTCTTTTAATTTTATTATTTGAATTAGAATTTGAATGTTAATTACTTAAAATTATTCTACTGCTTGTTTATGACAATATGATGAGATGCTTTGCATGTTTGTAGGAAAAACTTCTTATGAGTATGTGGTGGTTGCCGCGACCCTCAGCTCGTGATCTTTGATCGGGGCCATGATATTTTCCTTGGTAGCATAAAGTCTAGTTGTCTACGAAAAATATATATAAACCATTGGTAGATAATGTTTTCTCATAGAGCTTCGAAGCGCAACAGTCTCCTTGTGCTTTCGTATTTTTGTTTTTGTACAATTAATTGGTGAAATACTAATTAAAATTGAACATAGCAATTGCACAAAACTTTTAGATTTTCGCTTTTGTTTCACTTTTTTTAATGATAATATGTCTTTGCTAACAGTAGCTCTAAAAATTTAAATAAAAGGCTTTTTTTTCTTCACTGGTTTCTGAAAACAAAAGGCAACGCTAAAGTTAAACCACGTCCAATTAATGTATATGGGACAGCTTATGCATTGTTGAAAGGAATCCTTGATGAGTTTTTTGAGCAGCGTGGCGGATGAAGAACCACTCAATTTCAAAACTACCCTTGTGACAACTCTGCTTTGTCCCCCACTTTTCTGGGGCAAAGACCTCGATGACAACTAAACCATGAACACAAGACGGAAGGAACAGTAAGCAAAGCAAACAGCTAAATTGCGAATTCTAACATTTTCTTGAACTCTTTGAAATTAATCTTACCGTCCCCATCTTCATCATAAGCCCTTAGCATCTTCTTGCAATCCTCTAATTCTTTTCCTTCTTCGAATCCCAACTTCTGCATGACGCTCCGCAGCTCCTTGTCAGATATGAAACCATCACCATCCTCGTCAAACACTGCAAAAGCCTCTTCCAACTCCTCCAACGTCGCTTCTTTCTCCTCCAACAAGATGTAGGCTTCATCCATTAGCCTGCAAGCTTTACACCTTCCACCGCACTCTTCGCCGGTCTCCTCCTCAGAGTTCCACAAGCCAAGCTTCGTCATCACCATCTCAACATCACGAGCACCGCTGATTACTCGTTCACCAATGGAAGAAATTAGCTTGTTGCATGACTCACAAGCATTAGCTTCTCCTTTTTGATCCACCATGTTCGGATTTGAAGGCCCATATGGAGTGACCAACTTGATTCGGTTTTGCATGCAGTCGATGAACCTTATGCAGTGGCAGTGGAATTTTGCAAAGAGATGGCCTAAACGGTGGACAAACTCCATAGCAGTGCAAAAGAGTGGGGTGGTCATAACATTTAAGACCGAGTTGTATGGTAAGGCTCGTACTTCTGCTTGCAAAAGAAGTAATTAAGGAGGTTTATGTTGTTGCAGTAGTTGATGGTGGGATGAGGCGATCGATTAGGACGAAGAGTCTATGCTCTATATGAAGAAGATGGGGTTACGTGGAGTCGTTAAACCACTAAAGCATAAGTAGTTTCACCGAAGATGGTGGGAACTTTCTCGGACGTGTTGTTTTATGGAATATGTTGGCTGAGGCTTTCCTTTAGACCACCGTATGGAAGAAAAAGGCCAACGTATGGGGTCCAGTTGACTTGACTCAGGTCTCCTATACCCTTGACTTGAAAGTACACCAAACGGGAGAGGACGGTTTCAAAAGCATTTTTTAAGATGTTAAAGGTTAAAGGTTTGTTTTTAGGAATTTTTAGCCAATAATTCCCTATCTGAGCCAAACTATATATTATTGTTGGCTTGTTTATAGAACCCAAGCAACACGCTAGCTAGTCCTTTCTAGGACAACAAGATGTAATCCAAACCAAGTGAACTCAATATCAGAAAGAGTCCAAATGGATCGTCCAGCTAGTCCTGCTCTACCTATTTATTTATTTTTCAGAGCAAGAAAATGGTGCATCCGTTGTGTTTTATTTCACAAATAGAAAGAGGAGCAAGCAAGCATCCAACTTAATTATAAAGAAGCGTTCTAATACAAAATTGAAATATGCAATTTTTGCAATTTTGCAAGTGTTGATTTAGTTCAAATTATAAAATTATTCAAGTTCCTGTTGCTATGCTATTTTATCTATCACGCCACCGCATCTTACTTTTAAAACATAGTATTATCCTTTGATTTTCGGAACGTTATGTCTTTATTTCTTATATATATATATATATATATGCAATATAAGTAATAAAATTCTTTTGTTACTTATATTGTGTAGTGAATGCTCTAGAGCATTTATAAAGGGATAGAAGAGATGTAATTGCCATGCGATTAGGTCTGCACGGGCCGAACGGTCCTAGAGAAGGTCTAAATATTATTGGTAGCGATCCTGAGAAGGATTCGACAACATTGAGGTAACATATTTGCAAAGAGAAAACAGGCAGAAAGAAAAATAATAAAAGAGATGAGAGAGCGAGAAACATATTGCTAATAAATTGTGTATGATAGAGAGTGAAAAACAACACAAAACATGGGAAAGTAAGCATGTAGAAAGCCACACATATATATCCGCCAGCACCCATGTGTAATTTTCTCTTCCTAGGGTTGGTTTTTTGATTAAAAGAAACTAGGGTGTTGAGAAAGATTATGTATATATAACTTGTTCATAGTAACTAGTTGGTAGAGATATATCAAGTTGGTAGCCATTAAATTCAAAAATGTAGGCAGATTTGCAAGAAAAGAAAAACTATATCTAAGCAAATTTTAGTAAATAAATCAAAGGGAGAATAATTCTAAACCATTATGTAATACACAAAATATTCAAATGTAAATGAAATTCTTGCTAGGGATATGAAAATGCTTTTAATTTTATTGACTATTAATTTCAGACTATCAAGATGTGACCCTCAATTTTCTTGTTGGAAAGAGATAACCATCCTGGGAGAAAGAAAAAAAAGTAGAATAAGGAGACTATCAAGTCAAAATTTTTGTATAAATAAAATACAAAAGATGCAATCAAGTCATCGTCACCTCCTTTAGAATGGCAGGATTATAACAAGTCTGATTCTGCGTTTATATATATAGACACACACACACACTCATGATGGCCGAAGTGGGATCACTCATCATGCTGGAATAATAGAATTTTTTATAAAATTATAAAAAAAATTCTCCAGTGAGAATATATTGCAAAAATTTATATACGTCAAAACATTAGCTTCACAAGAGAGGATAACCTTGTCTAGGTTATTGTTTAGCTTATGGAAACATGATAGCCATCCAAATTGTGATAAATTCTTACTAAAACATCACTACTTAAGATTTAATGATTTGATATCGCTCCTTTCTACAGATATGTGTTAGTGCTGGACATATATCTGAAATTTTGGAGAGTTTGCATTGGAAATTTCCCCACTTTCATGTGCAACAACATTGTTGACCCACGTCCACTTGCACTTTTCTGAAAGCCATGGGTTGGGCCCAGATGGGATGTTGTTGGGCCAGCTCTAGCCCCATCCAATCCATCAAAAGGTGGATCTTAAAGCAGATGTCTTTTTTAATTACATATCATCTCGTACAATTTTTATAATTTTGGCAAGTATTTATGCCATCCTAGTACTCAGAAGAGGCCGTGCATGGTAAAATTGAGATTTCTTATTTATATAAAATAAGTTTTTTTTTTTTTTTTTTTGTTTGGCCCCATCATTTTTTTTAATATCTCAAATGCTGAAAGAATTTAAGAATTTAGGGTGCATTATCATCCCACCACCATAATGAAAGCTTTTTTTTTTTTTTTTTTGGAAGCACAAATGTGGCCTCAATTGCACCCAAGAGTGAGTTCCCATTTCTAGCCACCTCTTACTAGAGGTTAGGGTTAGCATTTTATGATCAGTCCCATCAACGTGATCTACAAACGATCCGTTTTAAGCAAGTTCGGATTTGATACAAATGAATTTGGGTCATAAACATATCAACTCATTTAAACTCTTTTACTAAATTAGTTGGATTCGGTGTAAGCCTTTGATTTGTTTTACTCATTTTGATCTATTTAATTATTAAGTCCGGTCATCATCTTACCCATTTAATCTGTTTAGATGTTGCATGCTTAACTTGTTTCTGTTCTATTAAACTCGAACCGCTTAACTTATTTAACTCGTTCAAATTCATTTAATCCATTAATAATTCACTTAACTTGTGTAACTTATTTAATGCAGGTTGAGCTGGGATATCTATCTAAAACATAGTTTTGGTCCATATTTAAATTTTTGATCTATTTTATAAACAAATCAGATTGGGATCGACAAGTTATAGGGGGCAGGTTGACGTCGGCTGTGGTGGTTTCTTATTTTGCTGCCCACAAGATATGGGCTGGTGATCAGGTTGATGTTGGCTGTTTTACGGCTCCCAATCTCCCGAATCCGGCGAGATTGGCCCGGTTGTGGCCCGGAGAGTAGTTGCATGGAAGTTCAAAACAAGCTTGGAGAGGCACCCAATGTCCATATTTTAGCATCTCTTTTGTGGTCCAGCCTTGGATACCTACAGCTTTCTACCGACTCCCGGGGATGTGAGGGTCTTGGAATCGGTCATCCAGAATAAAAAAAGAAGAAAAAAAACCAATAAGGGTCTTTGGATTCTGTAACAGAAACCAGATCTGATTCCCTGCTTGAGATTGGTAGTGTCATCCTATGTCACTGGTCTCAGGGGGTTCAAGATTATGAGTAGCCCGTCTTATCTAACGTGTTAACAGGCTGTGGGGTGGCCTCAGGCTGGAGATTAGATGTAGAATCTAGCGTTACTCATTACTTACACTTGAAAAATGAAATGCAAAATTACAAAGAGTAAGGTGGAGTGGAGCAATAGTTGGTTTCTATTAGGGGTAAAAGGAATTTTGCTCTAAGAATTGGATTTTGTTGCGTAACAATTAGATCTGGAGATGAACTTGGGCTCTGCATAAGCTAGCTATCTACTTCTAGCAACACATTGGTTAAGTTACTAATTTGTCAAACAGGTGAAATCTTTTAATTTACGAGTCAGCTAGCCTCATTATATAGCATGTTTTCTTTTTTTTTTTTAATAGAATGATTTATTAGATCATTCTGAAAATAAAACGTCGAACAAATCAGTAGAAATATTCATGCTAGGCGACCACAAAGTAGATTCTATGTGGCCGGCAACATATGACACCATTCAACGTGCAGCACTGTTAGTTACTATGTAGATAGAGTTCATCTACAATGATCTTGCCTTAAAGAATGGATATTGAGAATAATATGAGAAACTTTTAAAATTTTAGTTGCATAAAATATATGTTTTCATGCAGCATACAACTTTGCTATTGGAACAGTAATATCAAATAGCGAGATATTTTTTGTTGCAACTAACACACCACTCATACATCTGTTTATAAAATTTGCTCTACCAAAGTCATATTCATTTAACACCCTAGCATTAAAGCTAGTCCCGAGAAAATTTAGAAGGTTGTGACTTCTTATTTCTTAAAAGAAGGTACCATATATAAGAGGATGCAGGATCAGTAAAAAATATTTCTCAACGTGATGCCTTTGATTTTTTTTCTGAACAAAATCACCACACGTGAATCATGACTCGTCTCGTCTTCATGTCTCTGCCATTGGCATTGGAGTCGGAGCTGCTGCACGTGTGTGGGATACGTATTTCATTGTGATGCATAGGAACGGGATACAGCTGTAATCTCCCGTACAGGATTCTTGCTCCCTTGCAGGGAGAGGTTTCGCCATGACTTATAATAGATGGCCTTTTAGGATCAGAGAGAAGGAGAGAAGAAAGGTCTGAAATGCAGGAAGTGTTGGTTATTTTTTATTTTGATGTTAGAAAACATTTCAAACTTATTTTTTGGGTTCTTATTCATCATCACCATAAAAAAAAAAAAAAAACAGTTTATACCTTTATCCATTGAAGTTTTTTTTACGATTAGATACCTAAATAGTTACTATCGTTGGAATGCATGGTTTGTCAACCAGATCGTAAAATCTCTCTTATGAATATATAATTTCTTTTCTCATTTAGCACACAAATCTTTTTGCATTTTCTGAAAAAAAAATTTCTATTTCTCTCAACTCTTCTTTGCAAAAGAGCTCTATATCTTTTTTTTTTATATTTTCTGCAACATACCACAGCAAATTTATCTTAAGGCAAGAGGTAATTAGAAACAATTTAATTAAACCTTTGTGGTTGGGAGCGTGTCCCTACAATGGTATTGTTATAGTTAAATCATGAAGAGTAGATGCGTTGCAAGCCTTGAATTATTTATTCCGAGAAATGCAAAATCTACTTTTAAGAACAACGTAATCCACGTATCTCTATAGCTATTTTTTTTCTTAATTTTTATTTATTTATTTATTTATTTATGATTATTCATGTTCATGACAAGAATTTGCATCGATAGTTTAAATTTCTATCGAAGGGAGCCCAGAACCAAAATGCAAGGCTTGTTGGACTTTAAAGACCTCTATCATGGGGAGAAGCAGACATATACTTGAATAATAAAAGAATCTAAGTTGGATCGAGAATTTACATGAAAGTGTTTACTCCAAAGTCTTCTACAAGAAGAAGCAAACAACTTAATCATATACTTTTTATTACATATATATACACACACATATATATGTATATATATATATATATGTATATATATAGTCACACACATGCACATATACAAAATGCATTAATAGGACGATGGTATATTAATAAAAAGGTCTCTAAGTTTAATACATAATGGGATTCTAAAGTATGCGATTTTTAAATTAAAAAATATAATACTAAGAAAAAGTTTAGAATTTGACTTGCAATCTACTTTAATTGGTGAAGCGTCCATCTAGAGAGGGAAAAAAACTTATCTTGCATATTTTTTATCTAATATAGTGGAGAAATCAAGACTCTCAGGAACATTGGTCTCTATTATTTTTGGTCTAAGGCTCAAAATAATGGTTGTCATCGTTATAACAATTTGGAGCCCTTGCAATTATATAAATAGAAAATAATATATTTATTCTATTATTCAGTATTATAGTGGTCTATTATAATATAAATAATACTTTCATTTTTTTATTGATTTCTCTCCATATGGATGGTAATGACTGAAAATATTATTTTATTCAATAAGTAGCCATTGGACAAGATAAGCATCATATTTTCTATTATTATCTAATACATTTTAATATGCTGCTATTACAGCGATTATTTTTAATACTTAAAATCTCATATAACATATTTTAAGACAAACTAATGGCAATCATAATTCATTAGAATATTCAATAGAAACGCACATCATTGAAACCTTGTCTCCCCCACCCCATCCTCCCGCGTTTTACACGCCAAAATTTTGTTTAGAGGAAAAGGAAGAAAAAACCAAATTAAGATCATGATGTATGATTTCGTTCATAGGTCTCGATGCTCGAACTTCAGTCGATCTCTGCCGACATTTCCTGTATCGCACCAGTGACCGTCCGCCACGTCACATCTGCGAATCTGGCGGTGGATATCCCAGCGATCGCTCGCGCTCGGTGCTTCCATCCCTTTAATAAGGCAGGACAAGAAACCCCGCGTCCCTTATCAACAAGAACAGCGAGGGGAGGGAATCGCGTTGCCTTCTGAAAACGTTACCTATCCCGCGGTCAACCCGATTATTCAACGGTTTTAAGTGTCGCCCGCTGATTGGCCGAACCCTGTTGGGGCCCTCCATGATATCGCGCGTAGTCGTGTACTCCACCAATTTCTGTACCCACGTGGAACCGGTGCGTTTTGGCAGTACACTTGCTGTTACCCTCGTCAACGGGAGGGTCCAAAATAATCGAAAATATCATCTCCCTAGTGGGTAGCCGCGTTAGCATCGCGTATTAATATGCGTGCGTTCTCTCCCTCTATTTTAATAAGAAAACACTGGGGTATTCATTGCGGTGGGACTTCTCGGTCGCATCCTTCGCGCGAAAGCAAGATCGCGGTTTTATCCCTCACGCCTTCCTTCGTTCTCGGATTCCCCTCCTGCAACAACTCAGTGCCTCATCCAAAACAACTATTTAAATTTTAACGTTGTTAGCCCAATAAAACCATACTATAGTATTTTTTAGTCTACACAAATTATAGATTGAATCCATTTTGATATTATTTATAATAATTCAGCATCTTCTTTAAAATAACTAATTCAAAACTATTTTTTAAATTTTTAAATTTTATAAAGATATTTAAAGTTTATTCAGTAAATAATTAATATCAAACTAAATATACGCCCGCATGAATCTTCACATCTTTCTTCGCATTCATGCACTGCTCGTTTAGCAAGCGGTGGATGATCCAATGCCGATACTAAGAAGACTATTAGCCATGTACTCCTTCGATGTCCCATTGCCGTGCAGTGTTGGAGACGTGTATCTGCGCTGCTCCCTCCGTTGTGGAAGTCGCTGAAGGATATGCTCCGGTACCTGCATGAGTCTACTCGGAGGCCGAGTACTGCTGAGATAGGTACTATAGTAGCTTACTTAGCCTATCATATTTGGCAGGACAGGAACGATCGCATGTTCGAGGGCGGGCAATCTTTCCCCCGGGTTGTGATGGAGAGAGCCCTACGGCAGGCGGCAGAGGTATTTATGATGGCCTCACCGATTTCACCTGAGAGGGATAGGGATATCTGGGGTACCTGTATTGCTGTTTCAGCATCCAGGTTTAGCTACTTTTCTTGGGTACCCTCACCCCCTGGTTATCTTAAGGTAAATTTCGATGGTGGCATGGCAGAGGATGGCACCTCTGGGGGCGTGGGCTTTGTGATTAGAGATCACGTAGGCAGTTTTGTGGCTGCTGGAGGACGGAGCACACCTGGCACGACTGCTGTAGGAGCGGAGTTGCGGGCTGCTTGAGAAGGCATTTTGTATGCGAGACGGGTGCTGGGGGCCGATTGCCTCTGCCTCGAGGGTGACTCTTTCATGGTGATTGACTGGATACAAGGTGTCGATATATATGGGGATGGCTATCCCCTGATACGGGACATGCGTAAATTAGTACGGGAGCTAACCTTCTGTCAGATATCTCATGGATATATATAGAGAGGCAAACAGTGCAGCAGATTTTTTTTTTTTTTTTTTCTTTTTTCACCGTACTTCCATCCCACCAGCTCTATAACATTTCTCTGTGAGACTGATAAAATATTATTTCTTCACTACGGAATTGCTCCGCGGTGGATCCCTCCCTCGTTCTTTCAGTCTGTCTGGGTGGAAGAGAAGACCTCTGACCTTCCCGTCGCGGCGCCGTTGCTTCATGGTTCCGAGGGCCTTCTTCTTTCACACGGACAAACACTCCTCTCGCTGTCTGGTCCAAAGCGACCTGCCCTCTTTCGAGCTTTGCTCTCCTCTCCGTGCGACGCGTAAAACATAAAATAAAGCAGACAACGTCTCCTTCGCATCCACCTCCCATCCCGTCCACCATTATCTTAGTTTCACGCCCTTATATCTCCTTCCTCCCCACTTGCTACCTCCCACATGGTCTCTGACTCCAGCTCCGAACCCCGCCACGAACCCAACCCCATTCTCCCACTATCTCGCCCTCTGCTCCCCGCCCCCAATTCTTCTGCCCCTATGGACCTGCAACCCGACCCCGCCGGGTCGGCCGCGACCCAGCCCGAGTCCCCCGACGCCCGACTGGTCTTCGTCTCCCATCCGGACCGGACGGCCACCCAGCACCGCAGCCCCGCCGGCAACGCCATCCGCACCACCAAATATAACTTTATAACGTTCATTCCGCGAAATCTCTACGAGCAGTTCCGCCGCGTCGCCTACATCTACTTCTTCATCCTCGCCTGCATGAACCAGATCCCCCAGCTCACCGTCTACGGCCGCGAAACCGCCTTCGTCCCCCTCGGCGTCGTCCTCTTCCTCACCGCCGTCAAGGACGGCTACGAGGACTGGCAGCGCCACCGCTCCGACAACCGCGAGAACAACCGCTCCGCTGCGGTCCTCCTCCCCTCCGGCGGACAATTCGCCCCCAAGAAGTGGAAGGACATCCGGGTCGGCGACGTGGTCCGGTGCGAGGCCGACGAGACCATCCCCTGCGACATGGTCCCCCTCTCCACCGCCGACCCCACTGGCGTCTCCTACGTCCAGACCATCAACCTCGACGGCGAGTCCAACCTCAAGACCCGCTACGCCCGGCTCGAGACCGCCGCCCTCCCGCCGGAGTCCTGGTCCGCCGCCCTGATCCGATGCGAGCCCCCCAACCTTAACATCTACGGCTTCCAGGCCACCATCGAGCTCGACGGCCGGCAGATCGCCCTCGGCCCGACCAACATCATCCTCCGAGGGTGCGAGATCAAGAACACGGCGTGGGTAATCGGCGTGGCGGTGTACGCCGGCATGGAGACTAAGGTGATGCTCAACAATTCCGGCGCTCCCTCGAAGCGGAGCCGCCTCGAGACCAAGATGAACCGAGAGATCATCATTCTAGCTGTGATAATGCTGCTTTACTGCACCTTCATCGCCACCGCCACCGGTATTTGGCTCCACGCCAACCGGGACAAGCTCGACACTCTGCCCTACTACCGGAAGGCGGACTTCTCCCATGGCGGGGAGAGGAATTATTTATACAGTGGCTTGGCGTTGGAGATCCTCTTCGCCTTCCTCAAGTCCATCTTTAGCTACCAGAATTTCATTCCTATCTCGCTCTATATATCCATGGAGATCTCGAGGCTCTCGCAGTCGTACATGATGACCCAAGACAAGAGCATGTACGATGAGGCCACCGACACCAAGTTCCAGTGCCGGGCTCTCAACATCAATGAGGATCTTGGGCAGATCAAGTATGTGTTCTCGGACAAAACTGGCACCTTGACAGAGAACAAGATGATGTTTCGGTGTGCGAGTGTTTGTGGCGTCGATTACAGCAATGGGGAATCTCCGGTGCCGGGCGAGGTCGCC
The DNA here is from genome assembly GCF_051530095.1 of Phoenix dactylifera. NCBI lineage: Eukaryota > Viridiplantae > Streptophyta > Magnoliopsida > Arecales > Arecaceae > Phoenix > Phoenix dactylifera. The sequence continues at coordinate 6,360,556 of NC_143197.1, forward strand.
CCTCATCCCACAGTGGGTAGGAGCAATTGCTATATTTATCTCCTTGTGTAACTTATACTTTAATGCTCTGTGGTGCTGCGTTTTCTTTGGATTTTTTGGGGTATTGGTAGAGATATTTCATGATCCACTAGGTGAATTCTGGATAAAAAGGTTCAGTTTTCAACACCATGGGAAGATGGCGGCCCTTTGTCTTTCACATGTGCTTAGATTGCACTTTGGTCGTGATTTATTTGAAATGCTTTAGTCAATAGTACAAAACTACTCTGCGTTTTAGGTTAAAATGGAATGTTTCCACAAGCACTAAATATTGATGTCTAATAACCACATCCCTATTTGGGGCCAAAAAGCTTGCAAAAGCCCTGTACTCATGCCTCACTCTGCCTACCAGTTATGTCCTTATTTGTATTCTTGTATTCACATGCAGTCGTTTCAAAGTTCAACTGTATATCTATGGTTTTGACTATAAAACTTCTTATAATGTTTTCCATGTAGTTAAGTTGATGGATAGTCTTGTTCTCTTTGGAACAGTTGATGGTCAGGTTAGGAGGCCAAGGAGGATGGTCAATACTGATCCTGAGCTGTTGCATCTGTTGGAAAATGGGAAAGTGACCATGGAAGCAATTCATGCTCACAACTTCTTCCTTGCTGTGGTGACATGCAACACTGTTGTGCCACAGATTTTGCCGACATCTGACCCGGCAGTGAAGTTGATAGATTATCAGGGCGAGTCCCCTGATGAGCAGGCACTGGTTTATGCAGCTGCGTCCTATGGATTTGTACTTATAGAGCGAACCTCTGGGCACATTGTTGTTGATGTCCTTGGAGAGAGGCAGAGGTACTCTTTTCTTTCTTACTTGCCACTTGATATGCTCCATGATTTTATCCCATTATGCTCCCTTCATCAGCTGGTGCTTGCTGTAGCAACATTTCTAGTAGAACTGATAATTCTGGATCTGGTTTTCCTTTGATCGTAGCATGTTACCTTATTGCTTTGGATGATTGCATGTTTATTGACTTCAAGCAAAGTTATGAGCACACCAGTCATGGTTTTATTGATTGAGGGTGGTATAACACATGGAATTGGATGTAAGTAGTCTTATGAGTTCAAATTATCATTATGGAGCCTTGAATAAAAATCAAATCTGTTCTCAAAATGATTAATAGGTTAAAAAGATGAAACAAAATTAGGAGCAACGGATGATCCCAATACGGGAGCACATCGAAGAGGTGCCATGTGGAATGGGTTTGGTCGTCAAGTTCTTCTAGCGATCCAAGACATCACCACTGCTGACATGCTTTAAAAAATTAGCTTCTACCTGCTACATAACTTATCCTAATTCGGATCTTTATGTTACTTTGTCTACTTCAGTCTAAACATCTTCACAGGCAGATTATTATCCATATTTTTATCAGATTTTAGAGGTGATCGCTTAAGCAATCCTGTCCTTACCCCCTCCCACATGTATTTGGATTCTATATAAATAGTATTGGTTGGTCGGGTTGTCTAAGTTTTTCCTTTTCAACTAGGAAGGTCAGATCCCTCGTACCTTTTGAAAATTTACCAGCAAATGGCCAGATGTCCCCCTTTTTTTTAGAACATAGTGTTGATTGAGAGAATTAAGATTTTTTTTTTTTAGTTAGAATTCTTTCGTACATCACGATCCAAACAAAGCCCTGTACTTTGATGGTATTCCTGCCATTCAAAGCTTTCTTGTACTATAGTGCATTTATTCTTGATTTAAAATTCTCAACTCAATTAAGCTTTAATTCCAAATTAGTTGGGGTTAGCTATGCTTCTCCTTCATCTCACTCAGTTTTGGGCCATATTTTCGGGAGATGTTGAGATGTCAAGTTCTTCTTTAGTGTCTAAATCCATATAATTTTCGGTCTACCTTTGCTTTCCTTCTACATATATCAAATCACTTCTTCGTGCTAGCGCATAACCATCTAAACTTTCATTCTCTCAATTTGTTCTTAATTGATGCTACTTCTACTTTGTTACAAATGACTTCATTTCTTATTCTATCTTTTCTTTTATTGTAATACATCCATCTTAACATTCTCATTTTAGTCATGCTCATTTTGTAGACATCTTATTTTTTTAATTGTCCAACATTCTCCACCATGAAGAATAGTTGGTTGTATGAGTTATCCTATATTTTTTTTTGAATTTGGCAAATATTCTACGATCATATAATATTCTAGTTTTACTTTTCACATAATAATTGATCCTAAATTATTAAAAATGATCGCTTTCAGAAACTTCATGATCACCTTCATCTCTATCCTTAATTTTACTAAGATTATATTCCGTATATTTCGTCTTGGTCCTACTTATCTAAAATTCTTGGATTCTAATGCCCTCATCTATAATTCCAACTTATGGTTAATCTGTTCATTCCTAGTTTTGTCCATTAAGACTATATCATCTGCAAATAGCATGCATCATGGAATAGATATATAACTAGCATAAAAGAGTAAGGACCTAGAGCAGATCATTTATGCAAACCTATTGCCATTGGATATTCCCTAGTATTACCTCCATTAGTTCTCAAACTAGTAAACTCTCCATCATATATCTTTTAAATCACATTAATATATTTGTGAAAAACTTCTTTCTTTTCTAGAATCTACTGTAGGACTTCTCTAGGGACTCTATCATATGCTTTCTCTAGATCGATAAAAATCATATGAAATTTTATCTTTTTCTCTTTACTTTTTCATTAACTTTTAAAAGAGAAAAATAATTTCCATTGTCGAGCTTTCTGGCATAAAATCAAATTAGTTCTCCAATATTTTTGTGTTGCACCTTGGTTTGTGGTCAGTCACCGTCTTCCAAAGTTTCATAATATGGCTTATTTATTCCTAGTTTAACAATTAACAGGCAAAAATAAACCTAATGCAGACGTGGTTTCTGTATAATGATCTCTACAATCTGTTATCATCTCTAAGAGAGGTCACATATTCTCATTTAAGTCTGCATTATTTGAAATAATTTTAGAGTTGTATGCTTGAAGTTTGTCATAAGTCCTGGTCACTAGCTATGCACTCTATTACTATTATGCACATAATGCCCATGCTTGTTTGTATATGGTAAGACAGTATGTGCTCAAACAGATGAGGAAAGAAAAATTCGGTGCAATGTAAATATAGTGAGAAATTAAATTCTATTTCCCCACATTGAATATGCAGGCTCTCTACATATTGGCATTTTTTTGCACTTAATGCCGATAGATTTCTCTGAATGTTTTGTGAACTGTTGCTAATTCAGTTGACCATTTCTGAAGATACTTGTGTTCATCCTGTCGAGCATTATGAACCCATGCATGCCCTATCTGATTTGCACATTCAACTCCAAAATGTCGGGTGTATTGCCTATGTCATCCATCATTCACCCTGTATCTACTGCAATAGCCATCAATATTCACCTTGATTCCTTTTGCACAGGCCAAGGTTTGAGAAATTTGAGTAGCAATTGAAATGGAAAATTTGATAAAACACAATTAATTTAGAGTTTCTTAACCTTTCATGGTCGATTATTTCCCTGTTAACTTTTATTCCTTTTCTTAAAACTTTGATGATGGCATTGCCAATCTTGCAATGTAGGTGTCACCGTATAGATACGTATAGATACAGTAAACCCAGACACATCAAGGTGAACTCCGTCTGCATGGATGCCCCCTTTTCAAACCAGTTTCCTTCCATGAGCCTCACCATCATGGGTTGCTGCTAGTGGTGATTTTGCTTGCTGGAAGAAGCTGATGGCATGTTAGAATCATCTTGATTTTTAGGATTAGATTATATCCTCAACATAGGGGGGTTAGAGAATTTCTAAAAGCCATTTTGAATTAAGTATTTATTTGCTCTGGTTGGATTCAAAGTCTTTTATTTGGCTGTCAACACTCATTCTTTGTACAAAGTTCTTTATCTCCTTGAGCATCAAAAAAGGAGGATGAGATGGTGTCCCTCTGCATAGGCCTCTTTGCTTTCCAAGAAAGCCACTTAACATCCATTCAAAGTAACTGAAAAATCTATTCACATAGTAATTCTCTTAGTCCATAAATGACAGATGGGAAAAGCCTAAGCTATGTAATGCATTGGCAGGAAGGTCTGAGCTCAATTATATGCCATCTTAAGTCTGATTTGCATCAACATTGTGTTGAGAAATGTATGACCACATTAAAATCATCTAAAACCTGTGTACCTTGAAGTATGCAGCACTTTGATAGTAGACCATGATCTTTCCCACGGCATGTTATAGTATTGCAAGTTTGCAACCATTATTCTGGTACTAGCCATGTCAGTAGCACCACGTAAGAAAGTTTGGTGGTTATCATGGCAATAGCAATCTCAGTTGCATTCTTCTGGTAGTGGTGCTGGTGATACTTCAGCAGCAACTTTTACATATGTAGCTTAGAGTTTGTTACTAGCTTTTCTTTTCACAGAACCATCTTTCACTTACAGAATGTGAATTTCGTGATTTATGTTACTGGCAATGCAGGTTCGAGCTTTTGGGCCTTCATGAGTTTGACAGTGACCGCAAGAGGATGTCAGTTATAGTTGCCTGCCCTGATAAGTCAATTAAGTTATTTGTGAAAGGTGCAGACAGTGCAATGTTCAGTGTTCTAGAAAAATCCCATGAGTTGGACATACTGCATGAAACTGAGAAACATCTTCATAGCTACTCATCTTTGGGTCTCAGAACTTTGGTTATCGGTATGAGAGAATTAGGTACCAAAGAGTTTGAGGACTGGCAGTTTACTTACGAGAAAGCGAGTACTGCATTATCTGGAAGGACAGATTTACTCCGCGATGTTGCACTCAAGGTAGAATGCAATCTCCAGATCTTGGGAGCCACAGGAATTGAAGATGAACTACAACAGGGCGTGCCTGAAGCCATAGAATCTCTCAGGCAAGCAGGAATAAAGGTTTGGGTTTTGACAGGGGACAAACAGGAAACTGCCATTTCCATTGGCTATTCATGTAAGCTCCTAACGGATGCAATGACCCAGATCATTATAAACAGTCATTCTAAAGAATCCTGTAGGAAGAGTCTTGAAGATGCAATTTCCATGTGTGAGAAACTAACATCGGTATCTTCCAGAACACATAATACTCAGGGGGCAATGGATCCAGGTGGAATTCTTCTTGCATTGATTATTGATGGGCCTTCATTGGTCCATATTCTTGAAACTGAACTGGAAGAAGAGGTAAACATACATCATAGCATGGTTAGTGTTGAAGCTGTCCTTCATTCTTTTCCTCTCCTCTTTATTAATTCTTTTCTTGCTTCACTTAATTGGATGGTGCAGTTGTTCAAAGTAGCCACAATATGTGACGTGGTGTTGTGTTGCCGAGTGGCTCCATTGCAAAAGGCTGGAATAGTTGCACTTATGAAAAAGAGAACAGATGATATGACTCTTTCTATTGGAGATGGTAAGCATTCTCTCATTGCATGGGTTCTTCCTATATTTCTTAGAAAATAAAATTGCTTGTGAGTGAGGCTTGTGTTATGGATTAGTTGCATAATTTTTTTCTTTTTCGCTTTTCCCCATTAAATCCAGGTGCAAACGATGTTTCAATGATTCAAATGGCTGATGTTGGGATTGGGATCAGTGGCCAGGAAGGACGACAAGCTGTTATGGCTTCAGATTTTTCCATGGCGCAGTTCAGATTTTTAGTCCCTCTTTTACTGGTCCATGGCCATTGGAATTACCATCGTATGAGCTATATGATCCTGTACAACTTTTACAGGAATGCAGTCTATGTGTTCATGACTTTCTGGTAAGCCTTTTTTATGATACTTAGTTTTCATACAAATTTATTCCTCATTATATGCATCTGCAAGATCTCACTTACAGGGATAAATCTTGTTATTTTGGAGGGATTTTGAGTCCCCATGATCTTGTGAAGGTCATGGTACCTTGAAAAGGAGATAACACAAAACAGAAATGAAAGAGAAAGATAACTTATAATGGAGAGTTGCTAGAGTAAAAACTATCAATCATTAAATTCTTTTACTACGTCGACATATTAAAGAACACAATCACATTTTTGAAGTTTAAAAACGGGGGAAAGGTTGATGATGGGACAAGGTTGTATCTTTTGCTTGAAAGAAGGATTCACCTTCCTTCGTGCGAATCCACTGTCGGATTGTGCAATGGTTGCTTCGAGAAATGTGCAGGCGGATGACTAGAAAGGTTTGGAGTGCTTTAAGATCTGTGTGGAGTATGATCCGATGGACGATGTCGCGAAAGAAGATCAATCATTCTTTCATGCGAAAGATACAACCCGGACCTGTTGATGATTGAGGAGCTTGTTTGACTTGTCTTTTTTCCCTCTTTTTCTAAGCGAACAGCTTGTTTCTGAGTTGTTGCCATCTTCTTTAGTCCTTCATAGATTCTCCAAACCTATCAAGCAAATGCTTGATGTGGCAAAATGGGTGTATGTGGACCACAATTTTTTATAAAATTTCCTCCGCACATAGAGGCTGTCCCTTCTTTATTTGCTTGTAGTTTTCCATTAAAATTGATTTTTCATAGGCCCATCATATGGGTGTTTGTTGTAGAGTGTAGTTTAAGAAAAATTATCCCCCTTCGAAATTAATAATCTATAGAAATCCCAAGCTCACTAAATTTAGACATGCAACATTTTATATGAAAACTATATTCTTTTGAACATGTGTCTGTACATATGTGTATATATTGTAGCAACCCAAGACCTTATATAAAAGGCTAGCTAGAAGGTGCTATTTGGGTTCCTTGGCCCTATATATGTGTCCAAGATCTAACTGGTGTATAACCGATGTGGAACCAAATGCATGCCCACATGGGTTTTTACATGCTCCTCTCCTTTATGCCTTGATGTTCTGGTCAGACTAAGAGTCTAAATCCAGTCAAATCCAACTATACATCATGATTAGCCTGTGTTCAGTTCCAAAAGTACCCGTGTTGTAGTGCCCCATAGTCCATATGGGCCATAGGTTGGGTCCGCCCTAAAATCATTTGTAACATCCCGGGACTTCACCTAAAATGGCTAGAAAGAAGGTGTTATTTGGGTTCCTTCGCTTTATATAAGTACCCAAGATCTACTTGGTACATAACTGAGTGTGGGGCTAGCCAAAAGATTGCTAAAAATGGAAATAATTTATCTTGGAAATAACTATCATGCATTATATACTTTGTAATGTTGTAGAGATTTTGTAATATATTCAATACCTTGCATATTCTCTGGGCTATGCTTATGGAATGTGCTGCTATGTCACGTGCCCAGCTTGAGTAGAGGATTAGGGGTGTGACAACTATGAATATTTAATATCAGAAGAGTTGCAGATAAGGTGGACAAGGCCTTAAATTGGGAAAGCATGTTCCCTAAGACTAAAAATACTCAAGGTTTCTTAAGATTAGTATCCCCATGTCTTGGCCCAAAACAAGTTTTATATATCCTGGTCATCTAATTAGTCTCTTGTGTAAAACACTGGTATTTAGTGGTTTCAGTGTTCATGGATATTTTCCTCATTAATAGGTAAATTTTTAAATATTTATGAAAACATAGTTATTGTTAGAATTTTTAAATATTTTTAAATATTCATGATACATATCAATGTGATAAAGACATTAGATAATATTTGCATGATTAATTTACTTGACATGAGCTATATTTGTCAATGATATCACATAGGGGTGAAAGACCATTATACCCTCTTCGGTGACAGTTTAGTTCAGCCAATACTATTGTGTTATATATAAGATGTTGCAGATTCATGCATACAGCATCAACATGTAAATTTATTCATGTATTTGAGTATCTTAACGTGGCCCCATGTACACTTATATTGGTTTATAGCCATTCTCAGGACAGATGCCACATTTTACCCAAACTAGTAAAGAGCAAAAAGAGGAAGGTTTCTGCTATGCTATTTTTAAATCATTGAGCTAGTTTTATATGTGATTTAATATGAAATAACTGAACTCATAAGCTGTTTACTGCAGGTATAATTTTTATTCAGCATTCAGTTTGTCAAATACAATCACTGACACGAGTGGGCTGCTATATTCTGCAGTCTATACTGCTCTTCCAACAGTTATGGTTGGAATTTACGACCAAGACTTGAGTAGGAGGACTCTTTTGAAGTACTCCCAGCTCTATGGACCTGGGCTTAGAGATGGAAATTATAACCTGAAGTTGTTTGTGTTGATCATGTTGGACTCCCTTTGGCAAAGCTTTGTCTTGTTTTATGTCCCCTTATTTGCCTATAGCCATAGCAGCTTAGATACTTCCAGCTTAGGAGACATGTGGATTCTTTCAGTGGTCGTGTTGGTTAATGTTCACCTAGCAATGGACGTGTTTCGGTGGAACTGGATTCTGCATGCAACGATATGGGGCTGCACGGCTGTAACTTTTGCCTGTGTCATTGCAATAGATGCCTCACCTTCAATGCCCGGTTACTGGTAATTCCACTCGACTTTTGGTTTACCTGCATAGAATTCTTTTTCTCATAATGGAAGATGTTTAATTTGGCATGTCGTATATATGTTATGCTTCGTGAAGTTTACTGCTTGTACCGATGATATTTGCGTAGTAATGTTGCAAGAGACGAAACCATGCATGCTGGCTGGCATATTTCTAAATATATGTATGCGAAACAAATTTTGCTGTCCTTGATTAAAATGTTTGAGCTTTATTTTTGTGTCAGGGCTGCCAATCATCTAATGGCTTCCAAGACATTTTGGCTCTGCTTCCTCTGCATCTTGGTGCTAGCCTTGCTTCCACGATTTGTGATTAGGGTATTCGGTGCATACTTGCAACCTAATGATATTCAGATAGCTAGAGAATACGAGAAGCTCGAGAAGCGATATGATCGCAGTGCTGTAGATGTTTCATCAAACCCATATGCAAATCCTCAGCAGGAGAGTACCTGTTAATTTTTGTTCTTTTTGAAGGCATCCTTGCCCTCCCCCTTGTTTTTGTACAGGAGGAATCCTTGGCAGGCTATTTTAAATGGCATATGCCCCCCGGGTCATGTATCATCTAACAATTTATTTTTTAATCAGATACTGATTAGCATCAAGATGGATGGCTTTTATTTAGTCTTACACTCTCAATACAACAGCATGAAAGATGGATGCTTTGAAATGATGAGGTGGTAGATGGTTCGTGCTGCACTTTTGTCTGAATAACTGCTCTCTGTTAACCCATACATTCTAACGAAATTAGAGTACGAACACTTTTTCACCAAGAGTCAGATTAAAACTACCTTTTTTTTTTCTGGTAATTTTAGGAATGTGTATTTTGTGTTAGCAATATATTACCTAAATAAGCAAATAAATCTATAATTATAATTAATAAAATTTTTTAAAAGAAATAATATATATATATATATATATATATATATATATATATATATATATATATATATATATTTTCTTCGGCATCAAATAAATCTATTTTATCACAAAAAATCTATTTTAGCACAAAATAAATCTATTTATTTAATATATTTAAATTATAAAATTGTAATTCCTACATATCTACTAATATTAAATTTAAAATAAGAGTAAGAGAAAATAGCCTGATTGAAGGTAGGTCGAAGTGCGCAGAAGCTGTTCCAAAGAAGTGTTTGCCTCCACGTACGATTCTCCTGGCAATTCTTCTCAGAGATACAATGATCTTAAACTTCTTCTTCGGTACGTCTCGAAAGAAGCCAAATCGAATCCGATCGGACTTGCAGATCCAACGAAGAACGAAATAAAAAGAATAAACTAAATTGAATAGAATTACAAAAATAAAAAAACAGAAGTGGCTAAGAAGAAGAACTTTTCTCCAGAATTTTTCTGGTAATTTTCTCTAATTTTTCGTATCATGAATAGGATGAAATCAAGGGGTATTTATAGGAATTTTAAATAGGGCTATTTTGATCTTTTTGCAGATGCGTCCGCGGTAATTAAGCGGAGAAAAACCGCAGCGCTAGCTATTGCGCACGCGACTCGAGAATGGCCGCGTGTGCATTTAATTTTTCCAACAATCCTCCACAAAAATTATTTTTTTTAAAATAATTTTAAAATTAAAATAAAATGTTGGATACCTTATATTATGTAATAGATGTAGGTACCTTTCGGTTTGAACCTTCACTTAGTGACAATTGATTACATTTGTGGAGCCAAGATAGTCTTAACCTTGAACCTCGGTCCATGACTCGGATTAAATCAACATCACACATAATATTGCCCGATCTGGTTCTAAGCAGGTTGCGTTAATATGGCTATATGCATGTATCTTTCATATGCTTTTTAGGGAATCGCCCATTTTCCATAATCGCGGCCTCACGACTGCAAATATAGGTGAGTCCGAATAAGGAAGCTAGCAAGGAAGCTTCTGCCTCTTGGGTCTCGGACTCATTAAGAGTTATACAAGCAAACTCATCCTATCGCTTGCTTTTATGAGCACTAACGCCATAAGGGTGAGGAAAACATAAAACAGTGCTACTCTTAATCACACTCTGGTTTGTTTCTACCCATTGAACTTTTTAAGGTTGGGTTCCCACCGTGGTGATTTATCTTTATGGGCTAAGCCCCATCCCCCTTGACGACTCTAGAACTACTATTCTAGACAAACTTTTATAAGCTGATCAGCCAAATTATTTTCGGATTTAAAAAATTCAAAGCAATAACGTTATTTTTTCAATTTATATCTTAATGATTTATGACACACTTTTAAATGCCTGTTCATTTACATTGGCATTTTCTTAGTTGCACTTGTCTATTGCAGATTTACAGTCACAATGTAAGGAGACAGGTGGTAAAGGTGACTCATCTACAAGAAGGTCTATTAGTAGATCTCTTAGCCACTCAGCCTCAGTGCTAGTGGTGTCTAAAGCTATCAGTTCAGACTCCATGGTACTTCTAAATATCAAGGTTTGTTTGATGGATTTCCAAGACAGAGCAGCACCTCCTAGGAGAAAGATATATCCCGTGGTGGATTTAATATCTAAAGTATCGCTGATCCAGTTGGCATCACTATAGCCTTCTAGAGCAGTAGGAAACCCACTAAAATGCAAATTATAGGATTGGTACCCTTAAGATACCTAAGGATCCTCTCTAATGCTGTCCAATGATCTCTATTTGGATTAATAGTATATATGCTAAGTTTATTCACAGCATATGTTATGTCTGGCCTGGTGTAGTTTGCTAAGAATCTTAGTGAGCCTATGATTTGAGCATATAGGCTTTGAAGGATAGGAATTCTTAAGTTCTTCTTAAGGTGTGTAGAGGGATCAATGGAAGTAGAGACAGGCTGACAATCAGAATAATTAAATCTATTAAGTATCTGGTCAAAATAATGACTTTGGGATAACTCAATTCTATTTGCACTTCTAATTATTTTGGTATTTAAAATTAAGTCAGCTTGTCCCAAGTCTTTCATATAAAACTTATGACTTAAGAATTATTTTACTTCATCAATTATCTGAAGATTTGTCCCAAAGACCAGTATATCATCTACACAGAGGCATAAGATCACAAATTTATTTCCAACTCTCTTATTGTATACATACTCGTCTGTACTATTGATTTCAAATCCAAATGTCAGTATAGTTTCATCAAATTTCAAGTATCATTGTTTGGATACTTGTTTAAGACCAAAGAGAGATCTGACTAGTCTGCAAACTTTATTTTCTTGACCTGGGATTATAAATTCCTCTGGCTGGTCTATATAAATTCTTCATTTAAGTCTCCATTTAGAAAAGTTGTTTTCACATTCATCTAATGAATCACTAATCTATGGATAGAGGCTAATGCTATCAGGACTCTAATAGTAGTAATCCTAGCTACAGGTGCATAAACATCAAAAAAATCTATTCCAGATTTCTGAGAAAAACCCTTAGCAACTAATCTAGCCTTAAATTTATCTACAGATCCATCAGGCCTAAGTTTCTTCTTAAAGATCCATTTGCACCCTATAGTTTTACAACTAGAAGGAAGATCAGTCAGTTCCTAAGTATGATTTTGGATAATTGACCGCATCTCATTGTCTACAGCTTCTCTCCAAAAGGGTGAATCGAAGGATTTCATTGCGTCCTCAAAAGTAGTTGGAGAGTTCTCTATAAGAAAGGTATAGAAGTCATCTCCAAAAAAATTTTCTACTCTGGATCTTTTACTCTTCCTAGGTTCTGCTTTTACTTCTATTTTTCTTGTCTTTATTCTACTAGAGTTACTAGCTATACCACTATCTACTCTAGTCCTAAGTAGAAAGGTGTCTTCAAAATATATTGCATCTCTGGCTTCTATGATAGTGTTGTTCCTAATATCGCTTTCTTCTGAGTTAATCACCAGAAAGCTATTGGCATTACTATTGGCTGCATATCCTATGAATATTTTAGGCCCTATTTTCTTTCTTTTAAAATCAGACATTTTCACTTTTGCCAAGCACCCCCACACTTTCAAATAGTTAAGATTAGGTTTTCTATGTTTCCAAACTTCGTATAGGGTTAGATCATTATTTTTGGAGAGAATCCTATTGAGGATATAACAGACTGAAACTAGAGCTTTCCCCCATAAATTCTCTGGTACTCCTGAGCTTATAAGCATGGAGTTAACTATATCTATTAAAGTCTTATTCTTCCTTTCTGCTACTCCATTTGATTGGGAAGAATAGAGAGCAGTCACTTCATGAATGATTCCATGATCTTCACAAAATTGAGTTATATTATTAGATGTATATTTACCTCCCCGATTTGATCTAAAGATTTTAATTTTCTTTTTCTGTTGGTTCTCAGCTTCAATCTTAAAAATCTTAAATTTGCTGAGCACCTCATCCTTGATTTTAATTAGGTAGATGTAACAGAACTTGGATAGATCATCTATAAAGGTCACAAAGTATCTGTTATCTCCCCTAGAAGTTCTACCAGAGTCACAAACATCACTATGGATCAAATATAATAATCCGAATCCCTATTAACAAATTTTAAAGGCTTTCTAGGAAGTTTGGCTTCGACACAGATTTCACATTTCTTATGGTTCTTAAGATCACTTTTTGGTATTAAATTTAAGTTCATTAGTTGCTTAATTGTATTATAATTTACATGACCTAATCTATCATGCCAAATTAAAGGAGGTTATATATTTATGATCAAAAAAAATTTATTTATTGAAAGAACTATTACATTCAACTTAAACAATCCTTCACTTAGGAATCTTTTTTCAATGAATATTACACTATGAGAAATTACAACTTTATTGAACTCAAAAATAAGACAATAGCCTTGCTGGACAAGCAAAGAACCACTAATTAGATTTCTCCTAACGGCCGAAATATGTTGGACGCCATGCAGGGACATGACTTTTCCAAAAGTAAGCTTTAAGTTTACACGTCCCACTCCTTGTACACGTGCCTCCTAGCTATTTGCCATAATCACAGCTCCTCCACTTGAGACCTGATAAGAAGAAAACCAGGAGTGATCCGAATAAATATGAATACCAGCTCCGGTATTAATCCACCAATCAAGTGCTCGTAAAGTCATGTTAACTTCAGGAGTGAAGGAAACAGACCTGAAAGCAGTCTCAGAGGAGCCAGCGCCGGAAGTCACTATGTTGACTTGACTGGTTGTGTGTGGACCTTTCTTCTTGGATTGAAAAGGTGCAGTCTTTTTATAGAAGCACTGGAGAGCCAAATGGTTGATCCGACCACACATATAACAGAAACGAACACCACCTTCCTCTTTCTTCTTCTTCTGCTCCTGGGATTAGATAGGTTTTTCATTGTGGTGATTAGGGTTTCTAGGGTTGTAGGGCTTCTTTTTGTAATGCTTATTTTTGAAGGGTCGGTTCTGATTTTTTCTAGGTGGAGCCTCTATATTATACGCATTATTTTTGTGTCCAATAGAGGTTTTACTCCTGAGCCTATGTTGCTCTTCAATTCTAATGGAGTTCAAGACTTGGGTTAGGGTGAGACCTTCTTGGGTATGGCTCAGGGTCTTAGCAAAATCAGATCAGAAATTAGGTAGTTTATCTATCAGACAGGCTACTTGGAATGATTCATCCAAATTGGTCCCATTAGCCCTAAGCTGGTAGATCAGGATTTCAAAGTCATGGATTTGGTCATTCATAGGCTTTGAGTCCACCATCCTAAAGTTATTGGAGTCGGAGGCCTTGAACCTTTTTATCCTAGCATCATCAAGACCATATTTGCTATCTAAGGTGTCCCGGAGTTCTTTGGTACTCTTGGCTGTGTAATAGATGTCATCAGCCTCTCAGAAAGGGCACCTAAGATTCTATGGATGCAATGATAGTCTATCTCATTAGGAATCCTAGAGGGTGTGCTGGTGGAAGTAGAAGGTTCAGTTTGGGAGGAGGATGAACTCCGATTTGGATTTGGGTTTGGGTTTTGGCGAGTAGCAAGTTGTGAAGTAGTTGGGTTGGACCCGTTATCAACTTCGGACGTGCTTTCACCTGCGACTGAGATCAACACTAATGTGGTGAGCCAGAGCCGTATTTGGTTCTGCCACCTCCTAAAGTTGTGGCCATCAAATTTTTCAGGTTTGGCACTAAGTTGGTCACTAGTGTTAGAGGCCATAGGATCAAGGTTATATAAAAGAGACAGAAAACAGAATGAAGGCAAAAAGTTTATGTCAAAAGATTGCACTAAAATTTGTATTGAATTTTGAATGTTTAGTTGATATATCCAAAAAATAATAGCCAGATCAGCTCCAGATCGGTGGTGGAGCATTAGGCTCGCTTAAGTACTAGCCTTTCTTAGGTACGTATGTCTTTTTGATAAGCTTTTCTTTGACACTATTAGTTAGTAGATATAATCACTAGAAATCACACAAATTCAATTTTTGCAAAAACCTAAGTGCAAGCTTAAATTTGTTATTATGGATTGATCAATTTTTGAATTTTCTATTTGAATTTTTTGAATTAGTAATAAATAATTATTAATTTAGGCTAGCTAGACAATTATTGTAATTGAAATCTAATATGTCAATTCAATAAATTATATATTAGAATTGATTTATTACCTTATTAGAATAATTGATTACTAATTTTGTGCCAGCAAATCAATTATTGTAACTGAAATCTAAAATGTCAATTCAATGAATTATAAGATTTATTATCTTATTAGAATAATTGATTACTAATTTTGTGCCAGCAAATCAATTATTGTAATTGAGAACTAAAATGTCAATTCAATGAATTATAAGATTTAATATCTTATTAGAATAATTAATTACTAATTTTGTAGTAGCAAATTAATTATTATAATTGAGATCTAATTTGTCAATTCAATAAAGTATATGATTTATTACCTTATTAGAATAATTGATTGAGATCTAATAAGTCAATTCAATGAATTAATTATTATGTATTAACTAATTTTTGAATTTTTTATTTGAATGGAATCTGAAAATTACTCCTTAAGGAGTTCAAATGGAGGTATGATAAACCTCTTGGAGGTTAAACAAATTATTACCTTTGTAGAATGATTTATTGAATTATATATTACTAATAAAAAAACAAACACTTCTTTGGATTGTTAGCAATATATCACCTAAATAAGTAAATAAATCTATAATCACAATTAATAAAAATCTTAAAAGAAATAATATATATATATATATTCTTCGACATCAAAATAAATCTATTTTATTACAAAAGAAATCTATTTTTGCACAAAATAAATCTGTTCATTTAATACATTTAAATCATAAAGTTGCAAATCCTACATATTTACTAATATTAAATTTAAAACAAGAGTAAGAGAAAATAGCCTGATTGAAGGCAGCTCAGCGTAGAAGCTATCCCGAAGAAGTGTTTGTCCCCATGTACGGATCTTTCGGCAATCCTCCTCAGAGATACGACGATCCTAAACTTCTTCTTCGGTACGTCTCGGAAGAAGCCAAATTGAATCCGATCGGACTTGCAGATCCAGCAAAGAACGAAATAAAAAGAATAAAATAAACTAAAAATAATTGCAAAAATAAAAAAAACAGAAGTGGCTAAGAGGAAGAACTTTTCTCCAGAATTTTTTTGATATTTTTCTCTAATTTTTCGTGTCGCCAATAAGATGAAATCAAGGGGTATTTATAAGGTTTTTAAGCAAGGCTATTTTGGTCTTTTTGCAGACTCGTTCGTGGAGGAAAATTATAGCGGGGGCCCGAGAATAGCCACGTGCGCATTTAATTTTTCCAACATTTTGTGCATTTTTTCAAGAATGCCACAATTTAGAAATAGTAGCAATCTACCGCAGCTCCCAAAGATTTATCTAATGGCCACCAAGGTAGTAGCACAATTGGAACGGAGCTTTGCTTCCACCGGCGCGGTCTAGATTCGAAACGCGCGGGCGTCGATTAAATGTGAGGACCGGATGCCCTCCGCTTAGACATACTCGATGGAAATGCTATATGGTCTAGCTAGCACTGAGGTAGCGCTGGGATGACGTACTTACACGTGGGATGACCCACAGGTCGAAGAGGGTACGAGAAAAAATTTTACCCACATCAGACATTTTCTAGTGAAAGGAGGCTAGGAGGGCCTAGTGGGGGCTGCTACGCCGGTGAATTTTTTTGATATTTTTCTCTATTTTTTCGTGTCACCAATAAGATGAAACCAAGGGGTATTTATAAGGATTTTAAGCAAGGCTATTTTGGTCTTTTTGCAGACTTGTCCGTGGAGGAAAATTATAGCGGGGGCCCGAGAATAGCCACGTGCACATTTAATTTTTCCAACATTTTGTGCATTTTTTCAAGAATGCCACAATTTAGAAATAGTAGCAATCTACCGCAGCTCCCAAAGATTTATCTAATGGCCACCAAGATAGTAGCACAATTGAAACGGAGCTTTGCTTCCACCGACGCGGTCTAGATTCGAAACGCGCGGGCGTTGATTAAATGTGAGGACCGGATGCCCTCCACTTAGACATACTCGATGGGAACGCTATATGGTCTAACTAGCACTGAGGTAGCGCTGGGATGACGTACTTACACGCGGGATGACCCACAGGTCGGAGAGGGTACGAGAAAAAATTCTACCCACATCAAACATTTTCTAGTGAAAGGAGGCTAGGAGGGCCTAGTGGGCCCCCCCCCCCCCTCGTTTTACCCAGAAAAAAAAAGATTTATCTAATGTTCCAAACATAACTTGCTAAACTAAAATTACTTCTTTAATATGTTATAAACTTATGATATAAATTAATAGATCATAAATTTATTTATTTTATATCAAAAGGAGATAAGAATCTTCTTCCATCATGCAGCACGTGCTTGCACGGGCAAGTTTATAACATTTTTCAAACTTCTCAGACGCCTGGAATTCAAGAACATCTACGTGGAATTTATCTAATTCTAGAACAAATAAAAGTAAAAGGCACAATCATGTATTGAATTGTGAGAACAGTCTTGTATTTATTAGCTCTTCGACCAATTAAGCTGACCCTCTAGAAAGACCACAAGGAA
Organism: Phoenix dactylifera; assembly: GCF_051530095.1. Classification (NCBI taxonomy): domain Eukaryota; kingdom Viridiplantae; phylum Streptophyta; class Magnoliopsida; order Arecales; family Arecaceae; genus Phoenix; species Phoenix dactylifera. The sequence goes on from NC_143197.1 coordinate 6,378,002, forward strand.
AACAGCGTATAAGTTTGAAACATGGCGATGGAGGATTCTTTCTGACCGAAGACATGAGCTAAGATTAGCCAACTTAAAAGCAACATCCATTGGCCAGGAGCCAATCTCCCATTTCCGTTCCTTCTAAGAAGGCCCCTCTGGAAGCCCACGCGAAGACTTTCCGGTCCATATATCTCTCTCTCTCCCTTCTGACTTCTCCCTTGTCCTCTCCCGATTCCCTCCTTTCACTATACAATTTTCTTTTAGCCGCCATCTCCTTGGCAAAGGCTTGTTATCTTGGAAACCAAGCCTCCATATCTCCACCACCCCACCTCTCCAAATTCGCCCTCCCTCCCAAAACCATCGAAAGTTCTTCAATCCAATTGCACGGTGAATACTTCGATTAGCCATGAATTCATAGATTCCAAGCTCCTGAATCCTCCCTTGGCTTTTCGATCATGGCCTCCGGTCGGCCCCTGCTAATTCCATCGCCGCAGGGGGCAAATCCCGCAGCTCGCACTGAAACTAACTCCGCCGGTCCGATTCCTCCTGCAGTCGCAAAATCGTCCTCTCGCAGGTCCTCTCGATCCCGGAACGCAGACAGGACTCCATCCAGCAGCGAATTCTCCTTCGCCGCAGAGCTGAAGGCTAGCTCGAAGGCAACGTTCTCCGTCGAGAACTTCGGCCGCTCGGACTCGAAGCCGGCTCGCCGGTATCCTTCCAAGCGCTCCGACTCCGGGCGGCTCGGCTCGCAGAGGGAGATCAGCGACGACGAGGCTCGGTTCGTGTACATCAACGACGCCGACAGGACGAACAATCCCGTCAGATTCCCAAACAATTCGATACGAACCACCAAGTACTCCATCCTCACCTTCCTCCCTCGCAACCTCTTCGAACAGTTCCACCGTCTTGCCTACGTATACTTCCTCGTCCTTGCCGGCCTGAACCAAGTCCCTCAGCTTGACGTGTACAGCCCCGTCGCCTCCGTCCTGCCGCTGGCTTTCGTCCTCGGTGTCACCGCCGTCAAGGATGCCTACGAGGACTGGCGGCGCCACCGCTCCGACCGCAACGAGAACAACCGGATGGTCTCCGCACTGGTCGACGCCGAATTCCGGCAGAAGCGGTGGAAGGATATCCGCGTCGGCGAGATCATCAGAATCGCCGCCAATGAGAGCATCCCCTGCGACATGGTCCTCCTCTCCACCAGCGATCCCACCGGCGTCGCCTACGTCCAGACCATCAATCTCGACGGCGAGTCCAACCTCAAGACTCGTTACGCGAAGCAGGAGACGCTCTCGACGCCGCCTGAATCCATGTCAGGCCTAATTCGCTGCGAGAAGCCGAACCGCAACATATATGGATTCCATGCCAACATAGACGTCGATGGCAAGAGAGTCTCGCTCGGCCCCTCGAACATAATTCTCCGAGGCTGCGAGCTCAAGAACACCAATTGGGCCGTCGGCGCCGCGGTGTACACCGGCAAGGACACCAAGGTGATGCTCAACAGCTCTGGGGCGCCATCGAAGCGAAGCCGGCTCGAGACTCATATGAACCGGGAGACGATATTTCTAGCCATCTCTCTTACTGCATTGTGCTCTGTTGTTACAATCCTCGCCGGTCTATGGCTGCACCGCCACCGCGACGAGCTCGACTACCTGCCGTACTACCGGAAGAAGAATTTTTCGGACGGCGACAATTATGATTACTATGGTATTGGATGGCAGACCGTGTTTACTTTCATGATGGCAGTGATTCAGTTCCAAGTTATGATTCCAATAGCCTTGTATATATCTATGGAGCTGGTGAGATTGGGGCAGGCCTTCTTCATGATTCAGGATAAGGGAATGCGTGATGAGAAGACCAAATCCAAGTTTCAGTGCAGGGCATTGAATATAAATGAGGATTTGGGGCAGATCAAGTACGTGTTCTCGGATAAAACAGGCACTTTGACAGAGAACAAGATGGAGTTCCGGTGTGCCAGTGTCCATGGGATGGATTTTAGTGGAGGCCAGGATGATGAGGAGAACGGGCTTTTCATCTCAGGTAGGTGGCAGCATTACTCTCATTTAGTTATTTACTTGTGCTCTCCATGATCTATTTTTCTAGACCACAAGCATTAACTCCAAAGGATGGGGTCTTCCTACATGCCATTGATAGCTCAAACACAGAGTTGATACCATCAACTCTGTGTCTGCAGTTTGATTGCAACTAGTTGAGACCTAAGCAATTTCCCTCCATGTGTATAACTTCACATGGTAATGTGGTGAGACACTAGGACCTGACATAGAAGGTTGGCCTGCTGCCAAGAATGCAGCTCCAAGCCGGCATGATGTCATTTTGCATCTAGCCACATGAATTAATATATGACATCGTCGTTAGAAACGAGAAATACTTCCAGTAAAAGCCTTGAAGGCATCATCCAGATAGTTTGTCTTTATAGAGAGGATGGATAATTAGGTACAGTATCCTCCAAGTAGCACATTAAGTCTATGGTCCGACTCGGCGATGGTAGTTGGACCCCCACATGATACATGAGCTTGATGGCATCTTTTCATAAAACAGGTTGCACAAGTATCACAAGGAACAGTAATCTATTGTAAGAAAGAGTCGTGACAAATAGATGATATAAACAATCATTTCTTACATAACAATTCCATAAAGGATGAGTAAATTCATTGTTTTTCTTAATATTTTGAACAGTGAATGGTCAGATTTGGAGACCAAAGATGAGTGTTAAGACTGATCCAGAGCTGCTGAATGTTCTGAGGGGTGGCAAGGGAACAGAGAAGGCAAATCGCGCTCGTGATTTCTTTCTCGCCTTGGCGACTTGTAACACCATCGTGCCGATAGTGATCGAGACACCAGATCCGGCAACCAAGCTCATCGACTATCAGGGCGAATCCCCTGATGAGCAGGCATTGGTCTATGCTGCTGCAGCTCATGGATTCATGCTCATGGAACGGACTTCAGGGCATATAATCGTCAATGTCCTTGGTGAAAGGCAAAGGTACACTTCCTAACTCTTCTTGTTATTTAGTTACATCTATGTTATTCTGCTGCTGCACCGTAGAACTTTAAATTTTGCGTTAATTTATCATCATCATGGTAGTGATAGTTACTTCAGCTTTTGCATCTTGGTTGATTTTGTCTTCTATTATTGTCTTTTCTAGGAGAGGTTGGTTAGTGGTTCTGTTGTGCACTCTAATGCTCGTTTGTTGGTCTTTCTCATTGTTTGCTTCTATTTGTTATGATTCAATGATGGTGACAAAAATACAAATGACTACTGCTCCTACTACTACTATTACTACTACCGATCTTCGGCTAACGATCACCGCTCAATTTACCTAGAATTAGGGATTGGTGCCATGCATGGTAAGGTTGGTGGTGTCTCCGCTTTTGCTTAGCCAATCACCAACTTCCGCATCTCCCGGCGAATTGAGCAAAGATCAGTAGCAAGTGATCTTTAGCCTTTTCCAATAGGAAATAGCTTAGGCCCTGTTTGGGGGTGCTTTTGGAGGGCCCTCCAAAAGTACTTTTAGATGAAAAACTATGTTTGGTAAATTTTTCAAAAAGCTGTTTCAGCTTTTGCGGGAAGCTGAAAACAGCTTTTGGGAGGAAGCTTCAATTTGGAGCTTTTGGGAGGAAGCTATTTCAGCTTTTTCGGAAAGCTATATTTTTGACAAAAATGCCCATATTAAAATAACATAATTACATAGTTTATCCCTGTATAAACCTAAAAATCTGCTGGAGCCAAGAACCCAAGCCGTCAGACTCCCTTCCGTAAGAAAAGGTATTTTTCTTTTCAATTTTTGTATGCATCTCTTGAACCACATTTTAGAACAAAAAATTTTTTAATCCTTTTCTATACCTTCCAAAATCAATCTATTGTTTTTTTTTTATCATCAACCACGCGGCCCACGCTGAGGTCCTCCTCGAGCGTGGACCATGAAGAAGAGCCCCTGGACCGCGGAAAATTATTTTATGGAAAATTATGGAAAATTATTATGGAAAATTATTTTATACTAATAATTATAATATTTTATATCTTTATTTTTGTATTATACTATAAATATAATATCATATTATATTATATCATAATACATTAATATGTTATGTTAAATAATTTAATATTATATTATATTAAGGAAAATTAATTTATACTAATAATTATAATATTTTATACCTTTATTTTTGTATTATACTATAAATATAATATCATATTATATTATATCATAATACATTAATATGTTATGTTAAATAATTTAATATTATGTTATATTATGGAAAATTAATTTATACTAATAATTATAATATTTTATACCTTTATTATTGTATTATACTATAAATATTGTATTATATTACATTACATTATAATACATTAATATGTTATTTTAAATAATTTAATATTATGGTATATTATGGAAAATTAATTTATAATATTAATTATAATATTTTATACCTTTATTTTTGTATTAAACTATAAATATAATATCATATTATATTATATCATAATACATTAATATGTTATGTTAAATAATTTAATATTATGTTATATTATGAAAAATTAATTTATACTAATAATTATAATATTTTATACCTTTATTTTTGTATTATACTATAAATATAATATCATATTATATTATATCATAATACATTAATATGGTATGTTAAATAATTTAATATTATGTTATATTATGGAAAATTAATTTATACTAATAATTATAATATTTTATACCTTTATTATTGTATTATACTATAAATATTGTATTATATTACATTACATTATAATACATTAATATGTTATTTTAAATAATTTAATATTATGTTATATTATGGAAAATTAATTTATAATATTAATTATAATATTTTATACCTTTATTATTGTATTATACTATAAATATTGTATTATATTACATTACATTATAATACATTAATATGTTATTTTAAATAATTTAATATTATGTTATATTATGAGAAATTAATTTATACTAATAATTATAATATTTTATACTTTTATTATTGTATTATATTATAAATATAATATATATTACATTATATCATAATACATTAATATGTTATGTTAAATAATTTAATATTATGTTATATTATCAAATATTAATTTACTCTAATAATTATATTACTATTATGCTATATTAACATAATATTATTTTATATTACAATAATATTATACTATATCGTATATTTATGTATTAATTTATGTTATGTTTTATTATGTTGTGTTGTATAATACTATGCAATGTCCTTTATGGTAATTTTGTCATATAAAAGTACTTTCTCAGTTTGTTTACCAAACACAAAACAAAGTACCACAGCACTTTACGAATGTAGTTACCAAACAGCAAACAGCTTTTTATAACAGCTCTACTTCAGACAACTCTACTTCCAACAGCTCTACTTCCAACAGCTCTACTGCCAACAGCTCCCCAAACAGGGCCTTAGTAGTAGTGGAAGTTTAGGATATAAATGGATTGTATCCACAAATGGCGGTTTGCAATTGACCTGGACCCCTCAATTATTGAAGAGGAAATAGCTTAGTAGTAGTGGTAGTTTAGGATATAAATGGATTGTATCCACAAATGGGAGTTTGCAATTGAACTGGACCCCTCAATTATTGAAGAGGATCTAATGTCCAGCTTTCTTGAGTCCCGTTTAGCAGTCAGGTTGGACCATCTTTTATGGCGACCGCATACGTTTCTATGCCACGATATATTGCCATGAGTCTCTTCAGTCTTGAGGTCTAACTTTTCTGGTCCACAAAAGGAAAAGTTAGACTTTAGTTAGGAGAAGGTGGTTGATGGCGTGGACCTCGAGCCTTCGCTTTATGCGGTACGCTCTACATACACGAAGTAGGGTTGTCATAAAAAAAAAAAGGAACAAGGGGTCTTCTTAGCTTCAATCTACTAAAAAATTCTGTGTGCTTAGATGTCCAATAAGACTAAGATTGCTTAAAAATTGAGATTTTTTTTTTTTGAGTAGATTCTAAATTTAGTGATTGGTCAGTTCAAAAATCATAGAACTATCCTCCAAGCCATGTATTCTCTAAAATAAATATTTAGTCTGCATTTGTTTTTGAGAATAAGGAAATCTAAAAGAGGGATAGCTATTATTCTTGTTGTTTGGATGAAATTTTTTATTCCTGGTTGGAACAACTCTAGGAGTGACAGTATTTTTGTCCCCTTTGACGCACAAAGATATAGGACTGGCAGCATTTTTGTCCATTTAAACAAAGGGGCTGCGAACTAAAGAGGGCCTTAATTGTGGAATGAAGTTATTTCAACCCCTTGAATAGATTTTCCAGGAAGAAGCAGTTTTGATCAAAGCAATTGCTCCTCCCATATATATATTTTGAAGACTTAATTGTTTGCTAAGAATAAGGTCTATTCAGCCTTGTTCCTCATCAAACACAACCTCAAAAGAGTGAATGCTGGGAGACAGATGACGATTTCGTAAGCAAAACTTTAATTTTAATTTAAACATCAGCAAAACAGTTATCGTAACGTAATTGGTTGTCCTTGCCCATGAATTTGTGAGTGAACAATCTCAACTGCACTTAATAGTTAATAGAAAAACAAACAGATAAGGAGAGAAAGGTACGTCATGAGATCTTAGGGTCACAATTGATGATCAGAAACTCCGTGATAAGCACCAATTGCACCAAATCCTACCATCCTGTGGAAGTGGACAGGCCGAGAGGAGGACTGGTTCCCAAAAGTCCACTGATATGTCGTATAAAGAAGAATAATCCGTTCCTGTGGAATTCATTACAACTTTCCAACAGAGTGAAGTAGTTCAAGAAAGAGACACCAAGTGTCCCCTTACAAAGAGGACATTGGAATCCAAGATGGAAGAATCAATAAGTTATGGGGAAATCCTCCTGCAGAAGAGTCAACAACTTGCCACATTAGTTTTGGAGGTCGATTTAATTTTGTTTTGTGGATAGGAGGAGTGTTTTTAAAATAATCATTTGATCTATCAAGACTAGATGCCAAAAAGTAAATTAGTAGGCCGTTTTTTCCTAATGCTAACAACTTTTGTTGGTGTGCATCTTCATTTCAATGGAAGGAAGATTCGTGTGCAAAATATGGAAGGTGCTTTTCTAAAGATTGGATATCGATGACGTGTCTCTTATTTTGATGTGATCGATTGTGCTCTAACTCTTTCTTCTTCTAAGATAAATAAGTAAAACCCGAGAACCTTTGTGGTGGATAGCCACTATGTCATCCATCTCGGTGATGGACAGCTACCATTCATCTAGAGCACTCATTATTTATGGCTCTGAATTCTCACGAGTGGCGGCCATCCATCTCCAAGATAAGTAATGTGGCAACAATCCAAGATGGTACAACACTCTGGGGTGCAAAAAATATATCACAAAGGATCCAAACTTGATAAGTAAAAGCCGAAGATCAATACATAGATCAGTCATTCTAGAAACGAGCAACATGCAATGAAATAAGATATTACCTTTTCTTTCTTTTCTTTCTTTTAATCAGAAGAAACGGGATGCTGCTTCTGATTTAAATTATGAAGTTTTTCCTTAGCAAAACAGTGGGAATATTATGTTCTATCTATTATTTACAATAGGCATGGGTGAGAAGGTTTGGTTTAATTCCAACCAAACAACAAAAAAAACACGTTTTCAGAAGGAAAAATATATAGAAGTGCAATGGAGAGGAAACATATGCTTTTGAACACCCAAGCAAGGTTTGACTTGGCCAGACCTAGCTTTGGTGGTTTGGAGACCCCCATTACTACATTTGATTCAACCATCCAAAGCATGGGTCCAACTGGACCGCGTCAATTTGGACGGCTAATGGAAAGACCAAGATGGGTTCAATTCAGCATAGAAGTCGTGGTGGACCCGTATCGTGGTGGACTCGGTGCTTTTCAATTGTCATCCCCATTAGGACATGGAAATAACGGGGAAGGGATAATGCTAATGCTGGGTCGTGAAGGAGAGAAATATATATATATATATATATATATATATATATATATATATATATATATATATATATATATATATATATATATATATATATATAATTTTATTTTTTTGATGTTTTTTTTGGGTACATCTCAAGAATTATAAATAGTTATGTACAAATTCTATATATGGAAAATAATATCAGTTGATATAGGTTTTCACTAATAATAAAAAATATTATAGGTGATACACATTGTCATGTGATTCTTAAAATCATTCTAGTAAGATTATGTTAGCAAAGAAAAAGTTGACACAGAATCACGCTGATAAAGAAAAATATTATAAGTGATGTAGGTTGTTATGGGATTCCTAAAATTATTCTAATACTAGGAAGTACTAATTCCATCTTGATCAGCCTTGGGAGCTTTTTTTTCTCCTTAATATATAATATAAGTAGTTACTTTTTCTCATAAAATACAAATAGTTACTGATGGGGGGCAAAATGGATCATTCTGCTTAGGACAAGGGATCATTCCATTCTAGCCGGGAAGAACTCGACACCAACCAGGCCAGACTTCGGTCCTGCTAAGAGTTAGCCCGATCTCGAACTTCGCCGAAGGCTCAGTCGACCTCGGACGGATCTCTTCGCTGCTACGACCTGCAGCAATCTCTTCTAATGACATCCCGAGCCTGAGCTCGGAGCGCCCTGCTATGTCGGCTGTGAGCCAAAGAGCTCTTTCGACCATAGGACTATACAACGATGTGCTCCGACTAAGCTTGGAGAGCCCTTATATTCGCCGACACACCCTGACTGAGCTCGGGGCGCCTTTGATATTCGACGGTACGCCCCGGCCAAATTCGGGGCGCCCTATCCAATAACATGCCCCGACCCTCGAGCTCGAGGCACCTTACCGAGTAAACCTCGGAATCAGAGAGACTAGGCCGACCTCAGCACCCGCCAAGCAGTCCTCATCGAATATATGATGCGACCTGTCATCGAGCTTGACCTCACCCATGATCGCATCTACGTGCGTGCCCACGCCAAAACACGTGGACGTACATTACAACTTTACCGCGCTATGCTTTGCTTGCTGGCCAACGACAACCAAGGATGACGCCATGTTGCTCCAGCCATACCCTGCCACACCTATTAACACCTTACCATTCATAGGAACGGCCTACGCCATGCGCCTTAAGCAAGTTTTAGCTGCGCGCCATCTGAATAAAAGCCATCTTATCCTATAATGAGGATGGGCCATACCTTTGCCACCTGGGCACCTCTACGGGGACTATAAATAGCCCCATCAGGTAACGCTTAGGAAACTTTTGGACCAACTAAGATCCATTCTAACTTGAGCATCGGAGGGCCCTCATCGGAACCACCGGTGAGGCTTTGTACAGGTACGTCGTCGCACGGGAGGTGGTCTTCCTTTCTCTGCTGCGGCCGGCAGCTCTTCTGACTTCTCCGGCGTGGTCACCGTCGGGCCAAATTTGAACCACAACAGTTACTTCATTATTTCTATAATATGAGTCTTGGTAGAATAATGTAGATAAAGATGATGTAAGTCCAATTCCTTTAACTTGCCAACTACCACGGCTAGGCAAGCTAGTTGTCCAAATTAACCGAAAATGGCCACATGGATCTAAAGTGAATTGGGATCCTCAGGTCTCAAGCCACATCCTTATGGTGCACATTAACAACCTATTCGATGCGACTCATGTGAATCAAGCGTTGGTTTAAGAGTAGCGTTGAAAGCAAAAGGAGTAACATGTATTAGAGATGGTTGGGAACAAGTCAAATTGAAGGTCAACTTGGGCGGACCTTGGGCGTTCGCGGATTCTGCTTCTTATCAAAAGTAATTTTGATAAGAAGTTTCTACCCGTGGGAGGGAGGAAAAAAAAACGATCATCAGAAACTTTACGCAACTTTGCCTCGACATCCCTACCCCATGGGTTGGAGACGGATGTGTTTGAACCCTCCACGCACGCACCCATTGGATTCGTCCTCCGAATCTATCTCCTCTTCGGAAAATCCGAAGCTCCCAAAAGCCTGGCCGGCCCAGATCGAGGGAACCATCGCTCTCTCTCTCCCCCTCTCTCCACGCGGCTCCAAACCAAGACGGCCTCCTCCTACTTACTCCCAACGTGTCCCGCGGTGTTACATTTCCTTCTATTATTTTTAACACGGTCCCGTTGCATTGAATAGAATCCTTCTAGAAGCTCCCTCTCCTTTCTCTCTCCTTTTCTTCCTCCTCTCTTCTCGCTTTCACCGTCCTCTTTCTCTATCATCTCTATCCCATCTTCTTTCTCAGCAAGATTGCATTTATTTCTTCACAATCTTAAACCCTTCTCTGTCCGCGATTCAACTTTCAATCACATAAAACATCTCTCTCTCTCTCGGAGGCTCATACGGCTTTCGCTCACCAACTTACTGCACCAGTGCCTTAACCACCCCCCAACGCCCCCTCCCTTTTAAAAATCCCTGCTTGTTTGTTTCCTCCACTCCTTCCCTCCCTATTTTCTAATCTTTTATTTCTATTAAACCAATTCAACCCGAAAAAATCATCCCTCTCTCTCTACGACTCCGCCTTTGACCTTCTCCTGGTCTTTCTTCCCTTCTCCTCCTCTTCCTCCTCTTAATATCTCTCTCATCTTCATTCGTTCTTCAATTCCTGGCAAGTCTTAGCTCAATACCAGAAATCATGGCTTCCGTCCTTCTCTAACCCTAACCGCAAGAAGCCAAAAAAATGGCCCAGGACCGGCCTCTCTTGGACCCATCCCCACGCCCTCCACCTGCTCCTCTCCTCCCCGAGCCCCCCATCCGACTCGATCCCGCCGCCCGCTCCGCCCGCGTCGACCGGATCTCCTTCGTCGCCGACACCCCCGTCCCTCGCCGTGGCTCCCGCGCGGACTCCGACCGCCTCGCCGCTTCCCAGAGGGAGCTCTCCGACGACGACGCCCGCCTCGTCTACATCAACGACCCCTCCAGGACCAACGAGCGCTTCGAGTTCGCCGGCAACTCTATCCGCACCGGCAAGTACTCCGTCCTCACCTTCCTCCCCCGCAACCTCTTCGAACAATTCCACCGCGTCGCCTACATCTACTTCCTCGTAATCGCCGTTCTCAACCAGCTCCCTCAGTTGGCCGTCTTCGGCCGCGGCGCCTCCGTGCTCCCCCTCGCCTTCGTTCTCCTCGTCACCGCCGTCAAGGACGCCTACGAGGACTGGCGCCGCCACCGCTCCGACCGCATCGAGAACGGCCGCACCGCCAGCGTCCTCGCCGGCGCCGGCGCCGGCGGCCGCCAATTCCAGCCCGTGCGCTGGAAGGATATCCGCGTCGGCGAGATCATCAGAATCGCCGCCAATGAGAGCATCCCCTGCGACATGGTCCTCCTCTTCACCAGCGACCCCACCGGCGTCGCCTACGTCCAGACCATCAACCTCGACGGCGAGTCGAACCTTAAGACTCGGTACGCCAAGCAGGAGACGCTTTCAAAGTCCGTCGACATGGAGGGATTCACCGGCTTCATCCGGTGCGAGAGGCCGAATCGGAACATCTACGGCTTCCATGCTAACATGGAAATCGACGGAAGAAAGGTGTCTTTGGGGCCTCCAAATATAGTTCTCCGGGGTTGCGAGATAAAGAACACGGCTTGGGCCGTCGGCGTGGCGGTGTATGCCGGGACGGAGACTAAGGTTATGCTCAATAGCTCGGGGGCGCCGTCGAAGAGGAGCCGGCTGGAGACCCATATGAACAGAGAGACGCTGCTCCTCTCCGGGCTGCTAATTACTTTGTGCTTAGTAGTGTGTGTTCTTGCCGGAGTTTGGCTGAGGAACCACAAGGATGAGCTGGATTACTCGCCCTATTTTAGGAAGAGGGCCTCGCCTGATGACGATAGTTCTTACAACTACTATGGAATTGGGATGCAGATCTTTTTCACGCTCCTAATGTCAGTCATCGTGTTCCAGATCATGATTCCCATTTCTCTTTACATATCGATGGAGCTGGTTCGGCTCGGGCAGGCCTATTTCATGATTCGGGACGCGAGTTTGTATGATGAGGCCTCAAATTCGAGGTTCCAGTGCAGGGCATTGAACATAAATGAGGATTTGGGGCAGATTAAGTATGTGTTCTCAGACAAAACTGGGACTTTGACGGAGAACAAGATGGAATTCCAGTGTGCAAGCATTAACGGGGTCGATTACAGTGGTGGGAAAGCTTCTTTGCCGGGAGATGGGGAAGCGTATTCAGTTGTAGGTAGTATGGCCTTCACTTATGTTTTTATTAGTGTGATTTTTTTTTCCTCTCCCTTTTTTTTTTGTGTGTGTGTGAATTAATGATTCGATTGCAAGCTGTACTTAAAAAGATTGCATCTTTTCTTCGATGGTGTGTCATGACAGTAGGCGATCAGTTCTGGAGGCCAAAACTGTTGGTGAAGACTGACCCTCAGCTAGTGAGGTTACTGAGAAGTGGAGGGGAGAGGGGGGAAGGAATGCGTGCCCGTGAGTTCTTCCTTGCACTTGCAGCTTGCAATACCATTGTGCCTCTGACTGTCGAGACTCCAGACCCTAAGCGGAAGTTGATAGATTATCAGGGTGAGTCTCCTGATGAGGTGGCACTGGTTTATGCAGCTGCTGCATACGGCTTTGTGCTTGTCGAACGGACCTCTGGGCACATAGTCATTGATGTTCTTGGGGAAAGGCTGAGGTAAAAAAATTTATTTGCTTGCATGATTGGATTGATGCTCTAGGCTAAGTAGTTAGTGCATGCAATTTCTGGCTTTTCACTGATTATGTCAGTAATTGTGGTGGTAGCAGTGGTCAAAATAGGACTGTTAGTTTTTTTCTTTCGTAAGGCTAATCTTTTATTCGACTAGCTTGAGTTCAGATTCTAATAGCAGTACTGGAATTTGCATGAGCAATGTTTCTGGTTGTAGTGATCATGGCTGACAGTTTCCTTATTTAATGTCATGTTTGTTAAGACATGCATTTTTAAATAGTAGATATAACTTTTGTAGTTGTGGTGGTTGTTCTTTGTGTCATTCATTTTGTTGTATATGGCTGTCAGTGGAGAGCAGCTGCAGAGCAGTTGTTCTTTCTCTTGCTGATGGTGATTTGTTGCACTAGCTCTTTGTACTGACTAGGTATTATTGACAGTGCATGTGCTTGTAATGTTAAGTTGATTAATATTGCTAACAATGATGATTAGCAAGCTCACAGTGCTTGCACTTCTAGGTGAGCTTGTAGCAAAACCAGTATTAGTGGTTCGCAATTTATCTTATAGTGGACGCAGGGTTCGATGTTCATGGTAGTTCTGATGGCTTTATTAGGTCTTCATTGGTTTTGATTATTGGAATGAAATTATTGTTATTTTTTAAAAAGTCTTTTATAGATTGGTAAACTTTACTTTGATTTCAGTAGCCTCTTACAGTGACCAGTTTCACCTAGATAACTTGTGATTGTATCTATTTGGATGTCATTTGAAATGCAGATTTGATGTGTTGGGCCTCCATGAATTTGATAGTGACCGCAAGAGGATGTCGGTTATCATTGGCTGTCCTGATAAGACAGTAAAACTATTTGTGAAAGGTGCAGACAATTCTATGTTTGGAGTCATAGAGAGATCTATAAATTTGGATATAATTCAAGCAACTGAGACTCACCTTCATGCCTACTCATCATTGGGTCTTCGAACATTGGTCATCGGTATGCGAGAGTTGAGTAGAGCTGAGTTTGATGACTGGCAGTCTGCCTATGAGAAAGCAAGCACAACACTGTTTGGGAGGGGAGGCTTACTACGAGCAGTTGCAGCTAATGTAGAATGTAATCTCCACATATTGGGGGCCTCCGGAATTGAAGATAAACTGCAACAGGGTGTACCTGAAGCCATAGAATCTCTTAGACAAGCAGGGATCAAGGTCTGGGTTTTGACAGGTGATAAGCAAGAAACTGCCATTTCCATTGGCTATTCTTGTAAGCTCCTAACAAGTGAAATGACTCAGATTGTTATAAATAGTCATTCCAAGGATTATTGTCGAAAGAGTCTAGAAGATGCGATTGCCATGACTGACAGACTAGCAGCAATGTCTCTTGGGGCACAGAATACTATAACAGGCACTGAATCTCAGAGGGTCCCTATCGCTTTGATCATTGATGGTACCAGCCTTGTGTATATTCTTGAAACTGAGCTGGAAGAAGAGGTATATTCATGATTCCATTTAATATGCAATCAGCAATTTTTTGATCCTTTACTTCACCTCCGACTTTATAATCTAACAGTTGTCTTATTCTTCTTTGCTTTGATGTTGCAGTTATTCAAAGTAGCTACAGCATGCGATGTTGTCTTATGTTGCCGTGTGGCTCCACTCCAAAAAGCTGGGATAGTTGCACTTATAAAGAACCGAACAGATGATATGACTCTTGCTATTGGAGATGGTACCAAAATTGCTTGATTATTTTTTTATCATGTTTACTTTTAATATGTTAAATCAATACTTTGTATGAACTATAGCATGTATATTGCTTTGCTTTGGATTAAATTTTATGAATACATTCTTTTATAGGTGCAAATGATGTTTCAATGATCCAAATGGCTGATGTTGGGGTTGGCATCAGTGGCCAAGAGGGACGACAAGCTGTCATGGCCTCGGATTTTGCCATGGGACAGTTCCGATTCTTAGTAACTCTTTTATTGGTTCATGGTCATTGGAATTACCAAAGGATGGCCTACATGATCTTATACAACTTTTACAGGAATGCTGTATTTGTCTTCATGCTTTTCTGGTAAGCATTCTCGTCAGTAGTTTTACTCAATCTGAATGGATTGCATAAAAATTTTGATCATTGTTTTTGTTGATTTATTAAATTCTCATTATTGCTCTTTTTGAATGAATACTTTTTTTGTTTGAAAAACTAATGAACACGTGTCAAAGGATGAACTTCACTATATTTTTGCTCGAACCTCTTCTGTTCATCTACTTCCATTCTTTTAATATATCAATATTTACTTGATGAATTATATTTAATATAAGGGCATTAAAGGGATGCCATGAAGCACAAAGTAGAACTGTTTCTCCATTAAACTGTTGTATATTGTTTCTTATATGGGTAATACATCCAAAACTATATTGAATAAAAAATCCACAAATTAGGCTTCATGTAGATGGACATGTTAATTAACATCACAATCTTAAGAAAAAAAGTTAATAAATAAAGAAAGAAGAAGAAAAGCCTTCTAAAGTTACCTTGCTATCTGAGAATTTTAACTTTGCCTTTAGGAAGGTTGTTATGGGTGACACATTGTTGCTGCTTCTCTTTAGATGGAAATAACCAATAGCATAATATATGCCTAGAATAGGTAGTTTTATGTAGAAATTGAGGTCTTCAATGCAATTCTGAGCCATGGGGGGGATTAGGAAGAAACAAGCCTTTGTGGCACCCTTATGGGGCTTAAGGTTTTGGTAACCTGCATTGTGCTTAATTTAGAAATTATCTGCATTGTCTTTACCCAGGTCACCAAAATCATGGTGGCCTTTCAGAAACAAGCCTCTATATGTCTTTACCCAGCTTAATTTACCAGAGACTCCAAAGGTGTCGACAAGACTGCAATGAATATTAAGCACCATCTATCTATGATATTGACGAAACAAAGTGGAGCTGAAGAAACCTTATCATTTCTAGTGAAACCTGTTTCACTTAATGCAAGCTGACTGCATACAAGGACGAAGCATACATAAATATTGTTTCAATTAGGTAATTGTTTTCTAGCTTAAAAATCCGGGCATTTTTTCTGCAGTCAGAAACCTTAATTTTAGGAATTTGAGGACCGAAATGGTGGTGTTTGAGTTTCCTTCCTCATAGTTGAGACCAATGATATGCAATTGAGGTGAGATGGATGGTTTTCGGAGATAAATATGATCTTTGGTTATGGATTTTCGGAGATCATTAGTCTGGTAACTAAAATCACTCGAGTACTGACAAAAGAACTTGATGGTCGGAACTTATGTGATGGTGCAATTAGGTGATTCATTGTTGAGGTTCATTATCCTTTTGAGTATGGCAAGATAGGAGCAAACTATGATAGAGGCAGGATTGCCAGAAAAGGGGAACTGACGTTCATTACTATTCTCAGATGTGAATCTTAAAGCTCATGCTCTACCATGATATCGTTTTATGCAGATTGTATGTTGATTGACCATTTGGCATACATTTGGTTATGGAAAGATGAGGGTGCATATACAGAATTACTTTGTAACAAGATGAGGGTGCAATGCCCAATTCTTCTTCATTGATGTTAGAGAGGAGGGACATCTGTCAAAGTTTGAGGAAAGGAATTGGTTGCGAGAATATATTAAACAAGAAGTCATCTTTCAATGCATTTGGGTATTTGGGAGGTTGCAGTTTGTGCATATTGATGGGAAAGGCTCCGTAAGTAGTAGACAACATTTAAAAGGCCTCCCACGCAGTCAACCTAACATCAACCCTCCATCCTTTTTTATTTGGACTTGATATAAAAGTCTAAAGAGTAATTATTTAGAGAAGGAATCTACGGGGAACAAAGTAAGTTATGATTTGGCAAGGTTGGATGGCAGATGATGATTTCTATGACAAAATAGCATGTCATTGGATCAACAATACATCTATGTCATGATGGAAGAAAAGGAGTAGGATCAGAACGTGTTACATATGAGGTTTTAAATTCTATGAGATGGGGGTATCTCGGTTTCTCCATGGACAAGACACCCCGCTGTCCCACCCCATCTCGACGGCAGTTCCGGTCGAGTGTCCCGGTAGGTACCATCCATCTCTCCCCTTCTTCTTTCCTTTGTTTGTTTCTTTTTCTTCTACTTTCCTTTCTTTGCTCTTCTTCTTCTTTCTTTTTCTTATCCCTTTCTTTCTTTTTTTTCCTTTTTCTTCTTTTTCTCTTCTTCTTTTTTCCACTTCTTTCCTTATCTTCTGCCTTCCTTTCTCTCTTTTTTTTTCTTTCTTTCCTTTCTTCCTTCTTTTCTTCCTTTCTTTTTCTTCTCTCTTCCTTTATCTCTTTCATTCTTTCTTTCCTTTCTTCTTCTTTTCTTTCTTTGTTTTCTTCTACCTACCTTGCTTTCATTTTTCTTCTTTCTTTTTCTTACCCCTTCCTTTCTTTCTTTCTTTTTTCTTCTTCTTTCTCTTTCCGTTCTTCCTTCTTTCCTTTCTTTTTTTATTTTTCTTTTCCCTTTTTCTTTTTCTTCTCTCCTTTCACTTTTACTTTTTCTTCATCTTTTCTTCTTTTCTTTCTTTCCTCTTTCTTTTTCTTTCTCCATGTGGATGGGTTTAGGAGCCCCGACTCCCATCCTAGTGTTCTCATAGGAACGGGATGGAACAGTCAAGACACACCCATCCCACTAGGACTTAAAACTTTGGTTACATATCCAACTTATAGAATTTCAATGCATGTTCAGGGATGCTTTCATGGGTAATGGTATAGAGATTTGGTCCACGAAACTGCTGGCATAAATTTCATTTCCCAGAACTTATGATTGGCTTAAATTTCTGGAATCCTTGACATAGTCTTTATACCAAAGAAATAAAGGTTTCAATGGAACAATCCAGAATAATTTTTAACCTTAATATATCTACTTAACATCTTTTGCTTTCTTGTTACCTAATAAATATCTCATCACAGAAAGAGGAATCATGGGCTATCTTTGGAAGATTGAGAGGTATTCTCTAATGTTAATTGCAAATGGTGCTCTTTTGTTCTCTTGGGATCTTTTTTAGATTTGTCATGAAACTTTTAGAAATAGAAGAATTGAAGAATCCTCAATGATTAATGGTTATCTAATCATGCTCAAAAACGAAAAATGATTTGCTTATGATTGTGCGTACTAAGATGAATAAATAGCTCTTTCATGATGATTTTATGCATAAGTAAAATGTTTATTAGTGCAACCCACCCCCCCCCCCACGCCCCCAACCCCCACAAAATAAAAAATCTCTTCTTCTTGGCGGTTGATAAGGTTATTATTGTCCATATCTATGCCGATCCGGGCACATGGGTCGCATCCACATATCCGCCTGTTTGGATGGAGTGAGCCACCTCCATGTTTAATAGACATGAGGTGATCATATGCATAGGTTGGTGCACTGATCTGGAAACTCTAAAGCCAATTGTAGGCATATAGACTGGGATCAAAACAATTGTTCATGATGTAGTCATCTTAAAATACATCTTTCAGTGAGTTTGGATGCTTCAAATTGTATGAGAAACCAAACCATCTATCTTATTGGATATTGTCTATGTTGTGACCTTTTAGTGAACTAGTCAGAAACTTCCAAAGCGTTTGATTTTACTTTTATTAATGTAGAGGTTATCGATCATGACTACTGATGTAGGATTCCATTTTCGGTATCCTGTTATTTATTTTATGCTTGCAAAATGTAGGTTTAAGTCATCCTTATAGGATTGTAGTCTCACTAAGTCAATAAAATCACATTATTAAAGTGACCACCATTTTGGTAGTGTAACAATCCAGGACCTCACACAAAAAGGCTAGCTGGAAGGTATTTTTTTGGATTTCTTAGTCCTATGTAAGTACCCAAGATCTTTCTAGTGAATAACCAATGTGGGATTAAACACGTCTGTACGGGTTCGCACATATTCTTCCGTTTAAGCCCTGACGTCCTCATCAGGCTAAAAATCCAAATCCATTCAAATCTAATCTCGGCTTGTAGTCAACCTCAATGAACCCATGCTGCAATGTCCCTTAGTTCACATGGGCCATGGTTGGGTCCATTATGATACTATTTGTAACAATTCAGGATCTCACCTGAAAAGGCTAGCCGAAAGATATTATTTAGGTTTCTTGTCTCTGTATAAGTACCTAAGATCTACCCAGTGCATAGCCATGTGGGACTAAACAAACACTCGCGCGGATCCTCACACTTTCCTTATCGAAGTCCTGGCATCTTCGCCAGGCTAAGGGTTCAAATCCATTCAAGTCTAATCATAAGCACCACGATCAGCCCGTGGTCAGCCTCCATGAACCCATGCTGCAGTGTTCCCTATTCCACATAGGCTATGGGCTAGATCTATTACGATACCATTTGTAACAACCTAGGACCTCACTCAAAGAGACTAGCCGGAAGGATTTTATTTTTGGGGTTCTTTAGTTCTATATGAGTATCCCAGATCTCTCTGGAAAATAACCAATGTGAGACTAAACACACGTCCGCACGGGTCCTTATAGGTACTTAATTAGAAATGAAGAGCAGAAGTATAAAAGTAACCTAACACATTCTTTTTGTAGTTGAGCCTTGGTGATAATGTTTGTAACCTGAAATCCATATGTTAAACTATGATCTGTGCTCTTAACAGCTAATAGTTTATGTTCTGTTTGATTTCTCACCCATTATAAATGCTTGACAGAACATTTGGACTGTTATCCGCAGGTATGTACTCTATACAGCTTTCAGCTTGACGACTGCAATAACTGAATGGAGTAGTGTGTTGTATTCCGTGATCTATACAGCTCTTCCTACCATTGTCGTTGGAATTCTGGACAAGGATCTGAGTAGGAAGACACTGCTGAAGTACCCGCAGCTCTATGGTTCTGGTCAAAGGGAAGAAAGATACAACCTAAAGTTGTTCATCCTAACTATGATGGACACTGTTTGGCAAAGTCTGGCTATTTTCTTCATCCCTTTTCTTGCATACAGACACAGCACCATCGATGGATCCAGCTTAGGAGACATATGGACACTTGCGGTAGTCATTTTGGTAAACATCCACTTGGCCTTGGATGTGTTTCGGTGGAATTGGATCACACATGCATCTATGTGGGGCTGTATAGTTGCCACGGCCATTTGTGTCATCATCATAGACTCCATACCAGTACTGCCGGGTTACTGGTATTTCCTCATTCCCAAATTTATCATTTTATGCATGTATCTGTTGTAATTATGTGTTTCTGTAGGACTCTTTTGATGACCTACCACTTATGGCACTAATAACTTACACTTTTAAAGCATGTGAATTT
The DNA here is from genome assembly GCF_051530095.1 of Phoenix dactylifera. Taxonomy (NCBI): domain Eukaryota; kingdom Viridiplantae; phylum Streptophyta; class Magnoliopsida; order Arecales; family Arecaceae; genus Phoenix; species Phoenix dactylifera. The sequence continues at coordinate 6,397,942 of NC_143197.1, forward strand.
CTATCAGAGGCAGTTGGAACCTAGCATAACCATCATGGCCATGCACATGCTTGTATAAAGTTTTTCATATGTGTATTCCTGGTGCATAAGCACATATATATGCCTTCAAACTTCAAAGTAGCATATATAACTGCAACATAGGAAACTGCTTTTATGAGTACCTTGAGCACAGTTGCTGATGCCTTGTTTTGGTGCCAGGTCTATCTATCATGTAATGGGGACTGGATTATTTTGGTTGTTATTACTCGGCATTACGGTAGCAGGGATGGTTCCTCGTTTTGCTATGAAGGCTTTTACTGAGTATTTCATGCCCAGCGATATACAAATTGCTAGAGAACTAGAGAAGTTTGGAAATTTAAATGAGGCTACTGCTTCAGAAATTCCAATGAGTACATTCTCACAACCTCAGCAGGGGTTTATATGACAATTTTTGTTTTTCTTGTTTTTTGCACTTGTGTGTATATTATTCTTTCAGCTGTAAGTTGGATATCTTGCCAATTGCAAGCTTTTTGCCAATCCAAAGAGATAGATTTGTAATCCCACAGTGTGTATTAATCTTTGATTTTTTTGTTAAATCAAATGCAAATTAGTGATATATGGCATACCTTGTCAAACTACCATTGCTTGATTATTTGTGGACTTTGATGGAGTTTTCATTTCAAATGATATGGATGTAATGAAGTGTTATTGGAGTCAAAACTTTCCTTGTTACTTCCAATTTCTTTTTCTTAATATATTTTGTGATTTCTGTTATTGGCCGTTGATAAAGTAATTTGAAGTATGTAAGCTGTAACATTCGAACTCGAAGTTCATTTGATATTAATTTCCTAGAGCTATTAATGCAACTAGATAGGTACATGTACATTTTTATAGCTAATATGGACTCCTAAATAAAGCAGTAAACATGAGGTTCCATTGATGCAGACCAAGGAGGAAGCTCAGACCATGTCCGGTGGTGTTGCCATGTCCTTTGCATTGTTTTTTTTTTTTTTTTTTTTGTGGTTTGACCGAACAGAAATGATGGTTCATGTTGTGGTATTCATTATTCCTGTTAGATACCATTGTGGCATCCAGATTCTCAAAGCTGGTTCAGAGCACACCCCTGCTCTAAACAGCAGAATCCATTGTTTTGGCTAAAGGAATTGTCTGGTTTATGGCATTGCATGAAACCAGTCAAATGTTGGTTTGCAGAAGTTGTAAGCCATTGGCATCTGGAAGAGAAGTGTTTGTAAACCAATCTTCTTAACATTAAGAGGAAGAGGACTGTGACTCCCTCGATCTGTCTCTTTAGTAATTGAGATCAAGTGTGCTTTGCTTTTCTTGTCACCCTTTCAATCTGAGATGGAGCTTCATTGCTAAGTCATCCTGAATTGGTTGTCGTTCTCTTCCTCGAGATTTAGCCAAGACATAAGGATGATAAACTCGCTCGCTTAGGAAGGTGAAAACCTCCACTGCTTGATGCTTCATGCTAATCTCTTCCCCCATGCAACTTGACATATAATAAACACTTATCTCCTGGTTGAAAGGACCTTTTCCAAATCATTTTTTTTTATACTCCAGGTTGGCTGGTTTCTAATGACAGGATTTGCGACTAAATTACGCTAATTCGTGAGCTATCCTTGAAGATTCTACCTCCTAATATTTCAATACATACAGTTAATGGGGATAGTGAGAGGCATTGAGGGTAGTAAACAAATGGGTTGAGTGCGACATTTTGTTTGAATAACTATAGATCTTGTGGAGGACCACAAACCAAGGGGTAGACCCCAAAAACCCTACATCCAATCGTCAAAGTAATCAGAGAGAACACGAACAGATTATGCCATCCAAAAAAATTTATTCCAGTTACAAGCAAAGTCCTAGCTGTTAGAATTGTGTGCTTTTCTAGTGTTCCCTGCAGGCTTCTTGGGATCTAGGCATTTCATTATGTCGGCAAGCTCAAGAATTGCATTGAGGCTTTTCCATGCACATGAAAACAGCCAAAATGATTCCCCCTCTCCTTGTCTCCTAGTAATCTCATGGAAAATCGGGGAGAGAGATCCGATCAGATGCTAATAATCTGAAGGAATTATGCTTATTGATGATTGAGCTACTCAGATATCAAGACTACAAGATACCATCTGACCCAGAATCTAGCCACGGAAAGGTGGAGATTGAGCTTGGAGCAAGATTCATATCTAGAATATTTGGCCCAACTGTCCCAAGCTTGAGAAATGGGGCAAGTACATCCAAAGGGTACTATCGGTTTAAACATCAAAACACTTCAAATCCCACGATAAAGTCATTGAGAATTCTGAACACTGACAATAGTTCAGTTATTTTTCAGAGAATTGTGGAATACAACTTGGGCTTTAGCCTTGAAACACACTCTTTATGGCGATGGCTTAGCAGGAGTTTTGTTAGTCTGTTGGGTGGCCTCAGACATGACAAGACTTATGAAAGAAAGGCATGCGACCATTTGCGCTTTGCCCATCTTGTGTGAGATAACTATGGCCAACGGTCTAGGATCCGTAGGATCTTTGTGTGACCTAAAGATGGGTACTAATTGAGGCTTTGGGGTTGTGATGTCTCACTGTATCGGCTAGAGTGTGGCATAAGTAATGAACATCCATTCGAGAGAAGAGAGAATGTGATGGATGGTTGTGATGCTATCTAAGTTTGAGACATATTTTGTAGGTACTCGTCTACTCCTGTACTTCCCTTTCTCTTCCTGAATCATTTTAGAGTGAAAGCAAAGAGTTATATCTACTATTTAGTAGATTCCTATTTTGTTTTTTTTTTGTGAGTAAATTATAAAGTTCTCCTCCTAAAATTAGAGTAAATTACACTTACGCTCAATAATTTGAAAAACCTGTGTTTATCCCTCTTATTTTCATCCAATACTTTAAATCAAATTGTTAACCTTAAATAGGACCCAAATATCACGTCAAAAAAAAATAAATCAGAAATGACCAAAATAACCTTGATTGACATATCAGCTATCAAGGACATAAAAAAATATATGCATCCCTCTCCCCATCTATGGGCAACTTCGACTTCTCATATGAGGTAAACAGTTCCACTAATACCTTTAATTTAACTAGGTGAAAGTGTAAATTTTACAAACTATTGAGGATAAGTATAATAAATATAAACCTCAAGAGAATTTTTATAAATTTTTTTTATTATTTTTAAAAAAACTTAAGGACCAAAAACTATAAAATTATAGATGTCGATGGATGACATGGATAATATGGAGATTACTCTATAGCATAGAGATTGTTGACCGCCACCTCTATAAAGAAAAAAAAATTGGTCAAGGTGTCATCTTGGATAAGAATGATAGGGAATAAGCGGAAAATTGTGTTGATATAGACATCGAAGATAATGATATACTGGTGGATGCTCCTTTTATCAAAATGTTTGTTGCAATTCTTTATAAAATCCTTGCTTTTCCATCAAGCATGTTTGTTACCATTTAAACTACATATGACTTAGTTGTAGTGTTAAGAAAGGCGTTGCCATTCTTAATATGGGATTGTATGCCTTATTAGCATTACTCTCGTATCAAATATATTAGAAACATTGCATTGGCTCGATATCTTTACTTGCAAAAATGCCATTAACTCTAAAGCTGCACAATAAATTTTTGCAATGAATGCTCTCTTCTAGCAAGGAATGCAACTTCATTTCTATTTTTCCATACTTGTTTGTAATGAAGTTTACGAGGCAACATAGGTACATGGCATGAAAATTTTCTAGCATCTTCATTAAACCTACCAAAATAATGTAATTTGAAAAATATTAGACTACCAATGAAGATCCAATTTATGTCAAAGTGTCGAAGAGCGCACAACCATAGTTTGCAAGATTTCTAATTAAGGTCATAAGTGAGTTACCATTAGAATTAGAATAAAGAGTTCATTAGAATTATTAAAACAATTCAAAATATAGAGTCATTAAAAGTACAAGAACTTAAATATTTGATAACGACAAAGGCCATTAGGCATTAAATAGTGAGTATGGTGCGGCTAAAGGGTATAATCACTTAAAATAAGATGGATAGAAATTAGGATATTAAAGAAAGGAGTATTCTTTGTCTACTAGATTTTGGCATCCAAATCATGGCATCATGTGTCAAATAATATTTCCACTCACTTTGTCTTTTTAAAAAATTATTTACCGCGAATCATGCAAAGTTACAATGATGAGAAAGAATTGCGCCGCATCCCATTTTAAATATTTTGAAGCAAAAATTATCTTCCCTTGTATCGAATAAAGAGAGAGAGTATACTACTAGAAATTTTTTAGGCACATAAGATATTATTTATTTTATTGACTTCATTTTAGACAAGAATAAATGTAAAGTAAGATCTACGTAGCTATTTTTCCAAAAATCGTAGACCTCTTTAAGGTGGAGTCTTGGAGAGAGCCGTGCTAATCAGCCAACCTAAAGCCCATACCTTGATTAATGAGGTAGGCTTTTTCACTTATGCTATCTCAATGAAGAAATGGCCGTGGATGTAATTTCGATATTTTCACATTTGAAAAGCCTCTCTCTTCTCCTAGGTTTCGCTATCAACTTTTGTGCAATCGAGACATGAATGTAACCATATCATATGAGATCCATGTTTCATAGGCTATATAACTTTGGTGTCGAGGCTTCGATGAACAAGAAAAGGTAACAAGGCTTTCTTGGCCCCTGAAAATGGAGTTCATATGCCAATCACCACAAATTATTGCCAAAATGTAATGAAGTATTATGCTCTAAAGTTTTTTTTGATATTATGACAACCCATCGCCCTCCTCGGACCTTCTCATAACATTCTAAGCCATCTCGGTCTTTGATCCCACAATGGATGGAAGAAGAAGGAGAAAAAAAAATAATCCCACGATGGAAAAAATCTAATACCACCATCCACTTACTCTTGATTAGACAATTGAAGCCAGGAGTTCAATGCATCCCGAGCAATTCTCCAAAGAAGGTTCGACATGGCATGTGCCAACGTGGTGTTGGCTAATGAAGTAGGGAATGTTCCCCATCAAGGGGTCATCACCAAAGTTAAGCCACGCATGGAGCTTAATGCTGTCGGCTCTTTCTTGCTTCCAGCCATCTAATCCGTGGACTTTCTCTTGAATCGGACACAAAAGCTACGCGAGCTTGTGGAGCTCATGCGCCCAACTCAACAACCTAGTAATTAGATTTCTAGGCTGGCGAATTGCCACGCCCGTCGTGGCTACTAGAAAAAGAGGCCAATCCCGATCGAGTCCTAACCAGTGCCCACTCCCGAGTCCCGGCATACAGCAATCATGCCTGACCTCAATCCCCACTTCTAGATTATTTTTGATGAGAGATTTGGTTCGCACTCTCACGATTGCACCAAGTTAATTTTTCTAGTAGTTTCTTTTTAGTGTACCCGTTTCATGCACATGAAAAAGTTCCTTCTTCCATATATCACGGAAGAATTGTGTCACTGATTAAAAAAAAATAATGCAATGCGCAAAGTTAATGGTTGCATGATAAGCGTGAAGCCACCAGTAGATGAGCCTGGTAAAATGATGATGTGCACTACCGAGCACCCATGGACATTTTCCAAGTTTCTCGATCACCAGCTCTAACAGGGGAAAAAGGAGGGGAGTTTTTTCCTCTTGTTATTATATCTAGCTATTAAGCTGGATACAACTAGGATTGCAGATTGACATCAAGATAAATGTGCATCATACCTATAACTCTCTAGCTAGCTAGCCTATCAAGAATATATATTCAACAATCTAGCATGGTGCTAGTCAAATCTACTGCATTTTGAGAACATGCATGCACGATGCTATGCGCCCATATTTGATCTCATGGTACATCGATCTTGTCTAATTACAAAGCATAACATGTGATCGACATTGCGAGATCGACTTATCCTTGGAGCATATCATGCATGGGCCATGCTCCAAGTACTACTAGCACATGTTGGAGGAGATTTTATCCTTGATGACAAGAAGGAAAGCTCTTGAAGCACAAATCATTCCTATGCTCGCTTGGTGCATTTGGTGGTGCGACGCAAATTACGCTGTCTAGCACGTTACCAAGACATGTGAGGCACCACGTGCATGGAACACGGGCGATAGCTGCAGGTTGGCTTTGGCTATGTATACGATCATGTCGTGGCGCTCTCGTAGGCCGTTGGAGTCGCATCATGATTCATGCATGCAGGAGGGAGGACTTGGGCCTCGATCTGAACCCCAATAAGGCTAGGCGTGTACGGACGGTCAGATCAGACCTTCCATGCGAGTAGGGGCCGGGTCTTGCCATGGCCCCAATAAGAGGAGGAGGTGAGCACATTTACTTCGTTGATGGCCATGGATTCATCCATTTTGGAAAGGGAAAGTCAATGTCCATCACCAAACACCATGTTCTTGGTGGGAGACAACCGCAAGAATCCAAGCCAAGGAGTGTGTGACAATGAGGTGATTGATTGCAAGCAAAATAATATTTTAGGATATATGGGATTTCTTTTTGACCTAGTTTAGCTTTTGACTTTTCTTTCCCCAAATTCAATATTAGTTGTATAACAGGGAATAATAACTAACAATGAAAACAAAATAGAACTTCTTAAAATGCAATAAAAATAAAATAATAGCATTGTTTTGATATTTTACTCTAAAGAAAGTGTGAGATCTTAATTCGAGACATTTTTCATTTCAATTGGATAAAAAATGAGTTATAATGTAATAATATTCACTAAATAATAATTGTTTTTGGAATCCATAAATAGTTCGCGTGCCACCTATTGTGGCTAAAGAGCAAAGATATTTATGTTAATGCATAAGCTAAGTAGCTAGGGGGGCATTACCTGCGCGAGGTGTATTTTAGAGGCTGATAGCATCTGTCTTAAAGGAGATTTGGCTACGGTGATCGAGTGGATACGGAACGAGGACCGAAGGGATGACACCTACTGCTCAATGGCATTCGCAAGCTGGTAAAAGATTGCGGCCCTTTTCAAACTGCTCATATATACTAGAAAATGAACAGAGCCGCAGACTGGATCTCCTTCTTTGATGTAAAACTTTCGGGAGAAGTCATTTGGACATGTTATATTGTTGCCACTCCACCTTTATGCCATCTTCTTTCCTTCGACTCTATTGAATGTACTCATACAAGAGCTGTGTGAGCAGTCATGTACCAAAAAAAAAAAAAAAAAAACGTAAGTTAAGTAGATGTACTTAGGATTTACAAACATTGGCCAGGTACACCGTGCAATTTTTTCCAACAAAATTCATTTGAAGATAATGCCTTCTACTTAGCAAATTGTCTATTTCATCTTGACGCGTTCTACTCCTAGCTAAATTAATTTTTATGTTTTGACTCTCTTGCTCAACTAATCGTTCATGTGTCTTTGTAACTTTTCTGTTTTCGGCTGTTCTCCTTGTTTTTTTGCGCACCGTGAACTCCTCCATCTCCATGATGAGGTGGGTGAAACTTTGCTATTCCTTTTAATTTTAAAATGGCCCCATGATGTCACTTATAATTGCAGCTATAAACATTTTTGCTCAAGCTAATGTACCATTAGCTAATGTACCATTTTTTACAAGGAGATGTTCCATATTTGATCCAAGTAGTGACATTTCTTTTCTATCTCTTTTGAAAAAATAATAAATAATTTTATTAGTGCAATGGTGGAACTTAGGAGCTATTTGGATGCTTGGTTAAGGTGTTAATCCCTTCAACAGTGGCGGCCAAAGCAAGGAAAGAAGTATCGCATCGAGAAAACAATCAATCAATATATCAAAAAATACGGGAATTAGGGATTCCTTTGAGAAAGATGAGTTATGGTGTCCCTATTTATAAGGAGTATTCCTTTATCATCCCTTTTTTTAAAAATAAAAAAAATAAAAACAGAAAATCTAGTTTTATTCACTCATTACATCTCGCTTGGCAGCCTATATTTGGTCAATCCTATGCATAACTTAAACGTGCAGCCAAATAGACCCTCAAAGTTTTCACATGAAATTATGTAGCCAACCAGGAATGGCGAAGACCCTAGGGCCAACCCTTGTGGAACGGGTCTAAGTTTTGGGCTTGCCATTCTACAACGGCTCACTTGAACACCTTTTCCATTGGATTATTTACCTAGATTTGAGGTGAGGTCAAATTTAATGCAAACAATTACATCCGATCCAAATCGACATGCAAGTCTCTTGTTTGAAGCCTAGGCTTACACCAGGGGACCACGAGCCGCCTCGGTTATATCAAATTCGAGTTTTTATAGTTATAGATTGCATCAATTCAATCATTTGTCACTTTATTTACTTGTTTCATGTCATCTTAATCTACTATAAACCTGTTCCAACCTCCCTTCCTTCACGGGCGCTCGCTCGAGAGGGAGAGGGAGAGGGAGAGGGAGAGGAAGAGAGGAAGAAAGAGAGCTTTCGGACCAAATATTTACATGATGCACCTCTATTAAAAAAATTAATAATAATAATCATTAGTGGGCACCTATGTTGGAGAAAGTAGGTAAAATTTGTTTGGGATGTCACCATCGAAGGCCAAATTAAACGCATCAACTAATCATGGAATTGGTGTTATCTTATTATTCTTTTTGGAGAGTGTATACTTATCATTTAATATAAAATATTAGTTGCATGTTAGCCTCATACCATGCTTATTACTATATATCTTGAAGGGAAGAGTCATAATTTGGTATCATTTTTGCACATTACGACATACATGCTATTACAGTCCTTGGTTGAGTAATAGTTACGTTATCTTATACACCATGCCACAGCTTATAAGAATAACTTTTTCAGAATTTATCGTTCTGGCTGTGCTCGGTGACGCTGGGAAACTTCCAACACTCTAATTTTCTGAACTAATTAATTATATTTTTTATTCAAACTAGATATTCATTTGCTTGTTGTAAGTTCTTAACCGGTTATGTATGTTGATGTGTCTTTTCAGTATCTAATATGCTCCAGTTACGTGTTTCTCCATTGGCTCTCGTGCGTTTTATAAACTAATTAATTTGTCCCACAAATATAGATTCTACACAAAAAAACAACAAATAAAAAAATAGAAATAAGAAGATTCAAAAGGCCTGTAACCAACAAAAAAGAAAGATGGACGAACCAACTTGGTATTTTTGACATTATCGTGACAAAGAAAAGATTCTAAATTTTTGTTACTTTGCATTTTGGAGCAAACTGAATCAAGTGACTAAGAAGTTTGGAACTTTCTATATACCATGTATATGTTGAAACCAGTATTTGTTTAGTTTTGCTGGGCCTGTATAAGATGAAATTCTCATAGAGGAATTTCTTTGGATTACCAATCTCAATAAGATAAATAATTAGTCAGAAAAATGTCTCAAGATTTAGATGATTGCGGATGATTTGTTTAGGAGGAACCATATTGACTTGTTTTTTAGTATAAGCAGCTATGTTCATTAGTTCCTTGATTTTTTTAAAAAATAAAATGGCACCTTATTTGCTCACAAGTAATTAATAAAGTCCATTGTACAAACATATTGTATTCCTAACTCCCTTTAATTACATTTGATCAAAATACTATACATAGCAATGATTAGGTATCTTCCTAGTATTTAAAAATATTGAAAGAAGCATATATCATAAAGGCACTCACACAACATACAATATTACCTTAGCTGCTTTTAATTTTATGATTATATTTTTTTGGATTATTCTAATATCCCACTTATTTTTTTGGTAGAAAATAGTTTGTAGGTAGTGAGCTATACAATGGAGGGCATCCCTTCCCAAACTATTTTTACAATTATTTTCTTCTCTAATGTCATTATAGTTTTGTTTGCGTACTCTAATTCTTTTTTCTCTTAATCTACTGGCTATTTTTCTATTGCAGAACTAGCTCTGCACATGAGAAAAACTAAATGTTTTCATCCACCATATGTCTTGGAATATCTTCAATCTTTTTGGTAGACTTCATAGAATTAATGTTATATAGAATTTGAACAAGATATAGGAAATGATGATAACTAGGTATTTTCT